>NC_052626.1:19836094-20140574 GCF_016161935.1 Mauremys reevesii | reverse complement strand
TAATTCAGTTGCTGTGTGAATCAGATTAGATCCCACCTCTCTCCCCATAGATTTTATTGGCCCACAGGAGTAAAAAGTAGTAAAAATATGTACTTGTTCATAACTGGAATTATACTGTATTATATTACCTGAATTCTCTTTATCCAAAAATCCTAGTTATCCAAATCCACAATATGTCCCCCAGTTAGCCCTATGTTAATAACTTGCTAATAACTTCTCGGTTAGCTTGTTAGCACTAATCAACAGCTTTGTATTTGTATATTAGTTTTGAGTGGTTACCTGTTGTTACTGAGACCTAATCCCATTTCACCAGCAACACCACCTTGTCAGGACATATTAAATTGTTTAACTTGAATTAATCAGTATAAATGATGTCCACAGTAGTTTTAATACAATTTTGGTGTTTTTAATTAACTCAGTCACATTAACATTGTTTTTACTCTTTATTGAAAGTACAAAGTATTAAGCAAACATCAGCATTACTCCCTTCCCTCCTGTATTTCTAGATCAGTTAAAGAAGAGATCAAAATAGCACTTCTGTTTATCCAAACTCCTAGTTTTCCAAAACTTTCAGATGACTCTGAGGCTATTCGAATAAAGGGGAGTGAACTATATGTCAGTTGGAATACTGACAGGGAGAGGGTCTGCTTAGTATGGGAGTGCCATTTTTTGCAGTCATGTTTCAGAACAGAACCACTCTTTAAAACAATGAGATTAATTTTAGTGTCTAGTATCTGGGGAGCATGGATTTTTCTTTCAAAATGGTTTCAAATCAGTTGCCTTCTTTTTGCAGTCCAACAGCAGCATAGCAGTGCAGCAGCGGCTGCTCAACAAGGTGGCTATGAAATTCCAGCAAGATTAAGGACTCTTCATAATCTGGTTATCCAGTATGCTTCCCAAGGTAGATATGAGGTTGCTGTACCCCTGTGTAAACAAGCACTGGAAGATCTGGAGAAGACTTCAGGTCATGATCATCCTGATGTTGCCACTATGCTAAACATACTTGCATTGGTGTACAGGTTGGTATTCTGATATGTATTTAAATTCTCCATCAACTGAACTTCTTTATTTCTGTAAAGTTGACTTAGAGGCCTTAATGCTGGAACTGCTAAAAAATGTTTTTGACAATTTTGTAGGTTCTAAATTTTTTTATTTGTGGTGGTATCACATGGGCACTTGACCTGGGGTGCTCAGTCACACCACAGTACACTAGGGTCTAGATGAGTTCCTGAATATCTTCCCATATCTCAGTTTTTGGAATGATATTCTTCATTTTGAAACTTAACTATCCATTGTAGATCATTGAGAAGACAGTCAGACAACTACCTCTCAGGTTATGCTAATGCTGTTGTAAATTGAGTGGCAAAATGTACATATGCAGATAGGGTTTTTTGAGGGACTGGAAATGAACTATTTTAATTGTAGTTTTTCGCACTTGGAAGTGAAAAACTGTGTCTGTATTTGATCCCTTCTCATCTGTACTATAGCATTCCTGTCCTGACACTGAAGTCAACTCCTACTTTTGCAGTTCGTTATCTTATAAGATTTATTTAAATGCTACTTCCTTTTTTTTGTGAAACAAAGTAAAGTGTTAATGATGGTTTTCTAAAATTTAGGGACCAGAACAAATACAAAGATGCAGCAAACCTCTTGAATGATGCCTTGGCTATTCGTGAAAAGACTTTGGGCAAAGATCATCCAGCGGTTTGTATATCTGATTTTCATATTTTTAGTTGTGTTTTTCACTGACACTTTTTTTTTTTTCTTCCCCTGCCCAACTTATTCTAATGTTAAACTCAACAGGAACATTTAAGATCTGGCTTGTCACTAAACAGGACAGGTAGGAGGCCACAATGTAATATTCTGTATTCTTTTAATATTTAACCTGTCTTTGAGCATTGTATCCATTTAAAACTATTTCACCCAAAAATTACTCTACTGCCACATTTATTTGATTATGAATCAAGTTGCATGGTCTGTATGTGGAAAAAATTAACTTTTGAAGGAATATTTTAATTAACTTATTTTAAACAATTCAGTTGCTGAATTCATATAGAAATTGTACTTCTGATTTGTTTTACTGCCTCTGTTTAAAATAAAACAGATAATTCCAATCAAGATGTTCGTGCTCAAGTCGCTTTTAAAATATAACTTGATGTATTGCTTCATATAACCTATGTTACAGTGGGCAACTCTGTGAATCTGGATTTATGTAAAATAGCTTTATTTCTGTGTTGTCATATTTAGAGCAAATTTATGCATTTAATCACATTTCAACAGACTAACTAAATACATTTCACAGTTTGCTATGTCTTCTCATTTAAGAGTTATTTCTTAATGCAGTGATTTGCCAGAGGTTTTCACTGTACATAGAGGATATGAATACAGTAGTCCATTGTAAATATATTTTAACTAGTTCATTCTTTCACTAGGTATTCACTTCATATTTAATGTTTCTCTGCTGTTGACAGGTGGCAGCTACTCTAAATAATCTTGCAGTGCTTTATGGTAAACGAGGAAAGTACAAGGAGGCAGAACCTTTGTGTAAGAGAGCTTTGGAGATCAGAGAAAAGGTACAGAGTAAAAAAAACAGAAGCCTGACAATGGATTTTTATTTTTTGTGAATTTCAACTTCTGCTTTTTAGAAAAAACTCAGTCTCTCATATTTTGATTGGTTAGACCTACCAAGCAATACTAAATACCTTGGATAGAGTTATACAACTTCTTAAATTAAAATACAAAATTGTTTTAAGAAAATTAACTTCAAAATCTTGAGGCTTTGGGTGTATTCTAAAGTTGTGCAAAGTAAGAGCAATGCAGCAGGAAAAGGACATTTTAGATATGTTCCTATTGGGTTGACTAGAGCATTTGAATACAAAATAAATGTATGCCATTTAAATATCTCAAGTTAGTTGTTTTGTACTGCAGCAGAGAGTGAAAATGCTTATTCCAGTGCATTTGTCTGGCTGTCTGCACTACAGTATGTTAAAACTGGTTAAGTATGCTGTATGTTTTTTAAGTTATTCTATTACTTGAAAACTGCATCTCCTGTTATGAATTATTGTTGCTCTCTCAATTAAGATCTAATTGAATAATCCACACATATATATTAAAAAAAAAATTAATAGGCTTTTCATGGCTATTATAGGGAAATCCTTAAACTCTGGTAAGTGCAAAGCCATAGATGTGCTGACTAGTTTACTTGAATGCTGTTTAAAATGTTTTAATCCTGATAGAGGTAATTGTTGACCTGGGATTAATGTAAATGGACTAACTCAAACAATTGCTTTATAATCCATGAAACAGGAAGAATTAAGACAATAAAAATTTCTGTCTGATAGGACTTCCCCCCTCAATTACTCTGTACTTTCTGAATAATCAGTTTGAAATAGAGAAGTCTGCATCATCTTCAAATATTATTGAAAATGAGGTTTTTACTGAATAAATATGAAAATGAATAATACAGTTGCTAATGTAAACCTGTGATATTTTAACCTGCTGTGCAAATCAATTTGTTTCATGCTGCCTGTAAATTTTAATATGGTGTGAGATATTGTATTGCAAATACATAACTATTATAAAAGTTGCCAAAGGAGATGGAGGGTTATTATTTGGGCAAAAAACAACTTGGGCTTTGGTCACCTGGAAAAATTGAGGCAATTTTCATTTGTCAGGTAAGCCTGTCAGTTTGATATTAAAATGATCAACAATGATAGATACAATGTTAAGATTAAATTGTAATATCTGGACATCAGAGTTCATACTGTTGAAATGAATGGGGTAATCCTCATTTCTCAGGGCTACTGTTTCAGACTTCTATGCTGAAGTTTTGTGTCAGTCTCCCACTGATGCTAGCTATGGTGGGAGTGCAACTATAAACTGCCTGCTGGAGTGCTTGCCACCAGGTTTTTTAATCCTGTTCACTAGCACTCCAGCAATTGCTGACATTGGTGGCACTTCACTGAAGGTAGAGAAGTTGTGGGAGATCTTATTTCAGAAAAAAATGGAGTGTAGAGAAAAATCAACAGGACATCATTGCATTGGCTTACACTCAGTTCAAGTTTGTAGGATGTCTTCATAATCATAAGAGCTAGAAACTGTTTTCTTTCAAACTGAAGTTTGGATTCTATAGTAAATTCCATAACCATGGAATTGCAGAATACACAAGACCCTGGTTATATACAGTAGTATAGGAATTGGACAATAATTAAATGTATATATTTAGAAAAAATCTTTTATGCCTCCCTCACTTACAGAATGACTAATCATTGGCAAAACAACATAATTACTGACCAAATGATTATGTATAACACAATGCAAACTAGAAAAAAATAGAATATTTCTTCTTTGCGAGACTGAAAGATATCCTAAAACTTATTGGAATATATTCATGCAAAGGACTTTTTGGAAGCTGTACTGAGAAGTTTATTTAACAAACATCAGTTTCTCTAATGCATTGTAATCTTAGCCTGTAAAATTTCAGTTTAACTTTGAATCTTGATTGAGTACATAAAAGCATCTTTTAAAATTTGCTATAGATGGAAAATGTCTAAACTACTTGATTTTTGTGAAAATGGTTGAAAATTAGATGCCCAATTGAGACTTTATTTGCCATGTCAACCAAGAGCAGTCCTAGTATGTACCTAACGTAAATGGGGGCCCTCTTCCACTCTCAACCAAAAAATGGGATTTATAATGAAAATAGTGACTGAAACTTAATTATAGAAAAGTCTGAGCAGTGTAAACTGATGAGGTAAAAGAATATGGTCTGATATTGAAATTAGAAAGAAAAAGGTTGTGAAAGATCATTTTAAGATCGTGCTTCTTTAAAATCTAATACAATAAATGGGGAATGTTTTAATGTATGGTACCTTCATTTCCAGGTCCTGGGGAAGGATCACCCAGATGTTGCCAAACAGTTAAATAATCTGGCCTTACTGTGTCAGAATCAGGGTAAATATGAAGAGGTGGAGTACTACTATCAAAGGGCACTTGAGATCTACCAAACAAAACTAGGACCGGATGACCCAAATGTAGCCAAAACAAAGAATAATCTGGTAAGTTTGTAACATGAAGTAAAAATAGGAAAATGTAAGCTTTGTTTTTTCTGATGTGCTAAAATAATTACTCCTGGGTACAGAATGCATACCTTCCACAGTTTTCTTGGTTCCCCTGCAGAAATATGAGGGAGCAAAGAAATCTGAGGAACACACGCCTCTTCCCCAGCAGCCCTGGTGCGTCTGCTGGGAGCAGCCAGCAGCAGAGAAATCCCTGGGGCGGGCGGGGAGGAGGCTGAGCGTGCGTATGTCCCTGGAGAGATGTTAAGGGGGTAGGTCTCAGCGCATGCCTGCACATGAACGAGTGTCAGGGCTTGTCTACACTGGCACTTTACAGTGCTGCAACTTTCTCGCTCGGGGGTGTGAAAAAACACCCCCCTGAGTGAAGCAAGTTTCAGTGCTGTAAAGTGCCACTATAGACAGTGTACCAGCGCCACGGCTCCCAGCGCAGGTAGCTGTGTCCCTTGTGGAGGTGGGATTTTTTAGAGCGCTGAGAGAGCTCTCTCCCAGCATTATGCCACAACTACACAAGCCACATTAAAGCGCTGCTTTGGCAGTGCTTTAACGTTGCCAGTGTAGACTAGCCCTAAGGAGGCAGGCTGCTAATATTCCCATTCTTAGTCAATGAAGACTCCTTTACCTTGCCAGAGTGGTGTAAAGGAGCCTTATGGTAAATAACAGTAACTGAATCCTCAGCTAGGAAGGTCTTTCTCACTTTTTTTCCTGTGCCAGAGAAGCACAATGGGGTTAGATTACAGCTCAGGATCTATTTTACTTTTCCATTTTAAAAAAAAGCAGGACCATGGTTAGCAAAACTGTATAACTTTTATGTGTGGACAGAACACCAAAATAAAAGTAATGTAACTTAAATGAAAATCCAGGATGATAACTAGAATGCAGGGTATTGGTTACCAAGTATTTGTAACTTAACTTTTGTATTTGTAACTGAACAGTCTTATTGTGGTATTTTTTCTATATGGTAGTTTAAATAAATTACCAAAATAAGTGAAACTGGTGTGATTATATTGTTTCATATTTTGTCAAAATAATGCAGAATTTTGCATTTTTGGCTCAGAATTTCCCCAGCAGGAAATAATGTTTTCTTATTCAACAAGTATGTAATTATAGATATGTTCTGTCTTTAAAAGATAAATCAAAACTTTTCCTATGCTGATACCTTTATATTATTTTTTAGGCATCCTGCTATCTGAAACAGGGAAAATTTAAGCAAGCAGAAACTTTATACAAAGAAATTCTTACTCGTGCACATGAAAGGGAATTTGGCTCTGTAGATGGTAAGGAACTTGGTGTACAACTGAAAAGTAGGACTTATTTTTGATACTTCTCAAAATAAATCTGTTTAAGACTAATTGATATTATACTTAAAGTTGTGAGTATTTGAGGGAGATTAAAAAGAATGAAATTTTAGACTTTATTGAAACATACAGCAAAATCCATCCTAAGGAGGAAAGACTTTAATTACTGCATTTAAATTAATCCAAAACAAGGATTTTTTCCAAATGAGTGAGACTTTAGCAAGTCTACATAAGACTACTTTTCTATCTAATCTACTTTAGGATGTTCTATAGAACCCCAAACTCTAGTGTCTAAGAGCTAGTATACACACGGGACTATGTTTGTCATCTTCTAGTCAGTGACTGTAATAATTCAGTATAGGATTTTAGATTACTTGGTAAAAATAATGGTCAACTCTTTGAGCTCATCTGCCAAAACAATTAAAGAATGCAGAAAAACTTGTCCTCTTCTTAAATTGGGCAGACTGTAAATTTAACAGCTAGATGTCAGCAGTCTATTTGTACATTGTTCCAGTAGAACATTTCATAAACTACTAATTGTAATGCAGTAGTTTCATTTCCTTGCAATAAGACAGTTATTTTTGCAGCATTCAGTAGCTGTCACAATAAAAGAAATAAATGTGTGTATTCTAGCAAACGACCAAGCTCTTGTCTGTATATACTTCCACCAACTTGGTTAGATCAAAGTCTTTTAGAAATAGCACTCTGTCAGCAATTTTGTAATGCTGACTTCTAGGTATCTTTTCTAAAGCCAGTTAAAGGCAGACACACGTGTTCTGTTAATCTGTTTAGTCTTTCTGTAATGTGTCAGAAATGCTAATTGTGCTGCCAGAACCATTATTTTTGTTGGTCTTCAGCTTTCTTCAACCTGAATATTAATGTCTACTTCTTTCACTGCTGTTATAAAATATTAATTTTATATTTTCACCAGATGAAAATAAACCCATCTGGATGCATGCTGAGGAGAGAGAAGAATGCAAAGTAAGGACATGATTGAATAATTGTTTTCAGAATTTCTGTTGTTAGTTACAGATATATTTTTAACATGCTGTTTTCAATTTAGGGAAAGCAAAAAGATGGCTCGTCCTTTGGAGAGTATGGTGGTTGGTACAAAGCTTGCAAAGTTGATAGGTAGGTATATTATTTAAAGCATTTTAACTACAGAATATACAATACTCAGAAACGTCAGTTTGAAAATCATACTTAAAAATAAAATCCTTTCATCTGTTACTAATATTAAAACTGATACCTAAGAAATCCAAGACCATGTTTGCTGGCCACAGCAGAGAAGGTGGCTTCGGGGATCTGATTGTGACTTGGTTCTGAGGCCTTTTTTAATCCCAACTGAGGCAAATTCCAGTGGCTAGTAACAGGACCCAAAAGACCATCTGTCAGTTGGAGATGAGTAGAATGCAGCAAACTCTGGACATGCCTTTTTCCCCAGTTTCAACATACCCCTTATTCCAGGAATTACAGAGGAGGGGTGATATAGGAGCTTACTATACCAGCTCTGTGCCTGCTGGGAACTCCCACATGCTATATTCACCCACGAAAGCTCATGCTCCAAAACGTCTGTTAGTCTATAAGGTGCCACAGGACCACATGCTGTGCATATGATCAGTCTCTGTGCCACTGCATATCAGTAGTATAGACAGAACAGAGAGGAGTAGTAGAGCAGGCCACATAATCTGGCCTCCTGCCTACATTAACTCAGTATGCTGTTCTCTGTTTTGCATTTCATTATCGTTGATTGTACAAGTAGATTAGTCTCGTTTCGGTTATTTACTTTTTGATTCTCATGCTCTACACAGAGCTGCAATGTTTCAATTGCAAAATCTTGTGAGAAATGGCTTTGTTTGACTTCAAACATTTTCATTGAAATTTGAAACAACAAACACTTTTTTCTCTTTGTATTATGCTTGATTAAAAAAAAATCTGTATCAAATATAAATTTTGAGCCAAAACTATTGTACTGTGTGTGTATTATGTATAATATCAAAATCTTCCGCACAAAGTAGTTGACACTGTTAATAGTGAGAATTATTTCTGGGTTCATCTTAGCATTTAGTTGGCGGATGTAGTACTATAAATGAGACTTTTAAAACTTAGTAAAACTATTGCTGGATCTAGTAAACTTATCTGTTCAGTCAAATATGCTATAGATGTGGAGGAGAATGGTTAACTGAACTATTGAGGAGCATGCATCAGGAATTCTGTAGTATCATAAATGTCTCCTTGCTCCTACCTCTCTTGTTCTAAACACTGTGTGCCACAGAAGTAGTCAGGCTATCTTATTGCTTCAGGGTCTCTGCTCAAATGCTGCTGAAACAAAACCTCAGCGAGGATCTTGACTGGTTTAAGACTTATTATTAACAATTGTGGTATATTGTTGAATCAGGTTTTTTTTCTTGTTGGGGTTGGGAGAGACAATTCTCAAAGAAATTCATAATGGAATTTGAAATCTTTCCCCTCAGCATCACTGGCTTAAATCTGGATGAGGTATGTAGCAACTGAAAGTAGCTCCCAGCTAGAGGCCGAGAAGGAATTTTTGATCTCAAGTGCCTAATCCATATTACAACACCCACCATTGATACTGGCACTAATTGACATATTTTCTGACCATTTCACTGGTGGCCAAAGTTTGACTGTATTTTGGAGACTGAACTACACTCTTACCACTAGAGGTCAGGTCTGAGGCACCCAGGAAGCTAGCACTGCTGCTGTTCATGTCGCATGGTTCCAGAGGATAGTATTTGTATTAGTTTTCAGGGCTATTAAGCAATCACTTTTTGTGAGTCATAAATGCATTTGAAAGATATTTTTAATGTTTCTCACATATTTAATGTTAGTATAATATTTTAAAAGATGATTCTCAGATATTGATTATACTGATGGTATCTAAGCTTTTATCTCATGTTGTTTTTGAGTTTTCATGTGTATATAAATTAAGAATTATTTCAATGTATATTTTTTAATAGTCCAACAGTAACAACTACCTTAAAGAATCTTGGAGCACTTTACAAACGTCAAGGCAAGTTTGAAGCTGCTGAAACATTAGAAGAGGCAGCAATGAGATCTCGTAAGCAGGCAAGTATGAAAATTCCCTATTGTTCTTAGTAATGCTATTTATGGTTTGTTTTCATCAGAATTTTGACTTCCAGTTGATGTATATTGTGCACATATGATGCTTTAGCTGTTCAGTAGCTGGCAGTTTTTTAGAGATGTATTGCTGTATATATTTGCTAATTTACTATCTATTATGTTAAACTAAAAAAAGGGTGCTTTTTGTTAAATTAAAAATATATAGGCACCATGTTAACCCTTAGTAAACTGGGTAATTGCTAGGTTGATGATACCAGGAACTGGTGAAATACTAAGTGTTCTGAGGTGCCATTGTGGGTGCAGGAGAACAGCAACTGGTAGGTGTGCAGTGCAGGAATGGCACAGCCGAGCAGGGACACTTCCTGGCTTGGGGTGGCAGCATGCATGTGCGTGGCATAACTGAGGGTGAATCCTGTGGAGAGCATGAGGGAGGACAGAAGCAGCTGGCTCAGACAGCAGTTTTCAGCAAATACAGTGTGAGGAGTTGCACAATAGAAGTTGGGAGTTGAATCTTAGGGGGTAAGGTTGGACCATGTGGGGACCATAGCTAGGGAAGCATTTCTGGGGAGGGAGACCATGTTAGGGAGAGGGTCAAGAGAGGAGCCTTGGTTGGTGAACTCTCTCTCCAATACTTCTGTGTGTTGATATGAGGTCTCTTCAATCTGTTGAGGAGGAACTTTTGTAACTCTCTAATGTAGACAAGACCTGGGTCTGGTGTCTACAATGAATATTTTTGGAAATTCTCAAATCCTAAAACCTGTCAAATGACCACCTCACCTTTCCATGTGGGAAAAATAAAGGTGTTTTTTTTTTTTAACTTGAAGGAGAAGGAAAGCTGAGTGTATGTTTGTTTTAATATGGCTATAAATGTATACATCTATGAAAAAAGAATGTAGTCCATACTTGCAGAATGGGGGATTCTATCAGCAAAAGATTTGGGGGTCACGGTGAATAATCAGTTGAACACAAACTCTTGAAATTCAGTTTTTAATAATTTAGTAATTTTGGTGGTAATAGGAAAGTAAGGAATTTCCTTGTAAAATGATGTTTTTGTGTGGACGCTTTGTAATTCAAACTACAAGTAAACTAGTTCAGAACAAAAAATGTTAGTCAAATTATGGCAGGCCATATCTTACAGATAAAGTACCTCTTTCTGTTTTAAATACACCGATTTGTAGCTGAGATGTTTCGAAACCTATTAGTACATGATCCTGATCCTGCAATATTTTTTGTTGCTGTAGAAGCAGACTGCCAGGAATAGGCAAGAGCAAAGGAGTTACTGACAAACCTTATACCCCAAAATGTGCCGATGACATCAGCATTGATTGTTTTGACACACAAAGAAGTATCCAATCCATTCCTCCATGACAAACAGAAGGAAAACCTGAGTGTTTGCCAAGTAGAAAAGGACAAAACCAGTAAGCTTGAAGAAAGATGATAGAGAAGAAAAATCTTGATATATCCCCTTTTAATATAAATATGTGAAAATGCTCCTGTATAAGGTCTTTGATATATCTTTAATCCAAGTGAGATTTTAAAGTAAAATAGCAGTTCTTCAAGCAGTGTCCCTGTGGGTGATCCACTTAAGGTGCACTTGTGCCCTGCGCCTTTGATTGGAGATTTTTGGTAGCAATGCCGTTCAGCCCTCACACGCACCCCATACATTCTCATGCACCATGCTGAGGCTATGTGGCACTAAACTGAGGGCAGCTAGCCTGTATCTTCTTAACCACAGTTTGCTTGAGATGGAGTCTGCAATGAGTGCCTATTCTCTGTTTAGCATTTAGATAGATAGTTTTATAGTTATTTACCTGTTAGTGTTTCCTTTGTCTTTTCTTTCCCTTTTGCCCTTAAAAAATTAAAATTAATAAAAAAAATCCTTTTATTCTTAGATATAGTTAGATATTCGTTTAGTACTTCCCCAACTTGGGATTGTGCCTCACTTTTTCTTGGGAATGGTGGGTTCCCTAGGATTTGAGAGGTGCCTCTTCTGCTGTGAGGCTATTCCAATCAGTGACAGGCTTTCTTAGTGCCTCCAGTGTTTGGGGATACCCATATTCCTAGTAAGTGCAAGATCTGCACATCCCTCAAGGGTAAATCCCTCAAAAATAGGGAAACCAAATTTAAATGTCTGATGATGGAGGAAGGCTTACATCCAGCTTCAGATCCAGGGGTGGAGGATCCCACTTTACATAGACCTCCCAGTACTGCTATTGCTCTGTCCACATCAAGATCTTGTCACCAGAAACCCTGAGAGAGGTAGACAGTACCGTGGCACTAAGTACTTCTGTTGTACCAGAGTCCTCATCTGGATCTTCCTCTAAACAGAAGGAGGGTAGGGAGTAAATTTGCACTGTGTCACTGACACAAGAGGACTATGGAGAACTCAGGTCCCAAGAGGAGTTCCATGTAGGCTCTGAGTGATGCTGGTACTGCAAAGGCAAAGAAAAAAACCTCCAATCTAAGGCAGACTCGGTACCAAGTTTGGGTACCCAGACCCTAACTGGCAGAGATATGGGTGAAAAGAGTTATAATCCCGTCCAGGAGCAAAGCTCAGTACCAATATTGAGGAAGTCAGCTGTACCAAGGATGGCTAGACCTCATATGCTACTGAGGGAATTGTAACTGACGCACTCCTGGGTGCCCAGCACATGATGTCAGCTACATCAGTGCTGAAGCCACCCTTCACAGTCTCTCTCCTGGGCCAATCTGTTACCATCAGTAACACAGATGTTCAGGTACCTGTCACATTCCAGGTTGCAGTCCATACCACTTGCCTTGAAACCTTGGGTGCCTTACAATGCTTTGCTGTGGTAGCTCTCAAACAGGGCTGCTCACAAACAGCATGCAGGTCACACCCTGAGTGTCTGTGTATAGTTGCAGTCCTGGTTCAACAACTCTGACCTCAGCAGCCTTTCAGCAACACACCAGCCACACTCTGGCTTCCAGGAGCCTTGGTTACTTCTTGCCGCGTGATCCCAACACACTCCTAGTCCTGAATTTCCTAAAATGTGCATTGAGCCCTCTCTTGGACAGTTCAGATATTATAGGTCTGTTGGCCCTGTAAGGGGTCAATATTCAATGGTTTACTGCTTTAACTGGAGTTACCTAAACATTTCAGTTTAAACACAACACTGGATTAGTTTTGATTAAAAAATAAAACAAGTTTATTTAACTTACAAGAGAGAGATTTGAAATGAGTACAAGTATAAGGCATTAAAGTCAGAAAGGATTACAAGAGAAATAAAGATAACTAGCTTTCTAGTATCTATAACAAATTAGACTTAGTGCAAGGTAAAATCCTTACCACATGTTTCCAGCAACATTGCTGACCAAATTCTCAGGTCAGGATACTGCCCCCATCCCTGAAGTCAAAGGACTGGTTCCTTAGTTGTCTTAAATGGGTGTGTGAGAGAGAGAAGAGAGAACGTGTGGTGGTTTTACCCCTCACTTTTATAGTCCAGTCACCCTGTAAAACACATTTTCCTGAGGGTCACCCCTAAATAAAGTTCCTTTCTGTTGTGAGGACGGAGACATAGAATCTCATGGGAAAAGAGGTTCCATGTTGTTCCTTGCTAAAATGTATCTCCATCTGTTCTTGTCCCTGACAGGTGATTGGCAGTCAACTTTGATGACTCCTGGCTAGAGGTGTTAGCTTGTCCTTTGTCTTTCCCACAAATCAGAAACCCTGCTCCTAACTGGGACCTGAACCTAGTCCTCAATGACCTTATGAAGCATATGTCTGAACCTCTGGCTAGATGTTTGTTGTAAGATTTATCTATGAAGACAGCCTGTCTGATAGTGATCTCTTCTCTTCTTCCCAAAGAGTGGGAGAATTGAGGGCTTTAATGGCAGACTCTCCCCATTTACAGTGTTTTCCAGAGAGAAAGTGTCGCTACAGGCCCATCCAAGATTCTTACCTAAAGTGGCCTCAGAATTCTAAATTAATCAAACCAGTTATCTCCTGGTTTTCTTCCCAAAACAACGTCGGATTAGTCAAGAAGCTATATTCCATACTCTGTATGGAAGGAGCGTGTTAACTTTCTGCCTAGACAGGACCAAACCATTTAGAAAAATCTCCTGTTTCTGTCTATAATGGATACGAACGAGGGTTTGGTAATTTTGAAATGGAGGTTGTCTAAGTGGATCTCTGGTTGTATTAAGACTGGTATGATAGAACTCATGTCCAACCCCCTTCGAGAGATTTAGCACATTCTGCAAGAGTACTTTCTACATCAGTTGCATTACTTAAGGAAGTAGACATATGTAGAGTGGCAACTTCGTCTTCTGTTTCATACTCTTTTCTGATTGTTAACGTCCTGGTGTCTGTGGAAAGATCAGATGTGTCCCTGGGCAAGTTAGTTCTCTTCTGTATTGGACTCTGCACTGAACCTTCTGCTTCCTTAGGGGAATACTGATCTGGAGTCACCTGAAGTTGAGCACACAGAGGGACGCTATTTAAAGATGGAGAGGTTACGCCCCTTGTGTAGTAACTGGAGTTCTTGGAGATGTGTCCCTCTGTTGGTGCTCCACTACCTGCCTTCTTCCCCTCTGCTTTGGAGCCATCCTTATGGGACTTTCTGGTGGAGAAGGAGTTGAGGGCAGTTTGCCCATATAGCTTCTTATTGGAGGATGAGGATGTGTGGGGTGCATGGGCGGGCTGAATGGGCACCTCTACCAAAAATGTGTTATCAAAGGTGCAGGGTGCAAGTGCACCTGAAGTGGACCACTCACAGGGACAGCCATCTCAAACAACTCCATTTACTGCACAAGGTGAATAAGCTCTCTGTATGTGTATTGGCTCCTGAGCAACAAAACTTCCACTTGGTGTTTAGTTCTGATTTTCTAATATGCATGTAATCACATGAAGTGATATTAACCAAAGTTATAACATAATTAACCAGAGTAAATGGCAATGAGTATAAGGAATTATAGGCATAACTGGCAGGTAGGCCTATAGTTGTTTGTCTAAGACTTAGCATTATAAACCACCATTATAATTTAGCCTGAATGGTTAAAGTCTGGCAGAATTTTTTTTCTATGCTTTCTCACTACATCAGGCTGGATTTTTTTAAATGTTTGAGCAGCAAGGGGTCAGCTGTTTTTGAGAATATGGTTAGGTGGAAGTATTTTTTTTTTTTTCAAAAAAAAAAAAAAAAAAACTATTGACAAAACAAAGTTCCAGCCATTTCTTTGGAGAGCTCTAGTTTTAGACCAGAATTTGACATTTGGTAGAGAGTTCCTTCTGGGATCAAAGAAATGCCTTTTGATGTCCCAGAAGAATCAGCCCAGATATGGTTTAGTAATAAGCGTCTGAAAATCACCCCTTGCATATGCTCAGTAGAGTTTCTTAAAGGTTTGCAGCCGAAATCCCTGAATATTCCATTTGTATGGAGCATTCTCTAGTCCCACAGAGCTCCAAAACATGCCAGCTGCATTCACATGCACAGAGCTAGTTTCAGATGTGGGGATTGATACATGACCAGAGCAGTGATCGCTGCTGTTATAGAGGAAAGGCACAAGGGGAAACAGAGTTGGCACAGCCACCATCTTATGCTAAAAGTAGAGAGAGTTCCCCCTCTCCTCCTAGGCTTGAGGCAGCAGCACTTCTCCTTGGCTGGTGTGCTGAGGTTGCCCCATCCTGTTTGTTTATTTTCACTACTGAGATTTGCTGGACTCCAGGAAAAGATTATGCTTCAAGTCTCATCTCTTTCATGGACTAATGAAGTCTTGTGCAATTTGCATTTCTTATTGAGCAAGTCAAGCAGTTAAGTATAATTCTTTTCATCTTATATTTGGGTAAATGAGGTTGCACATATTCTATTCTGTCAGAACTGGAAATAGAACCTGGTATTGCATCTCTCACGTGGCTCTTTAAGCCACATATATGCCTTCTGGGTTGTGGGCTGCCCTGGGGGCTGGTGCAGCCCCTGGAATAGGTTAAAGCAGCTTTGTGGGATGCTCTAATTTACAGCAGTCTGTTGGCTCACAGTCCAGAATTGCAGAGTGTTGCAGCCACGTCCCCTGCTTCCGCTAATATTCCACTTCCTGCCCCAGCACACTCCTACAACGGGGGTCTGCAAGTGTGGCAGCATATGGCCATATATCATGGTTAAGGCTACATTTTAGTCATGGGTACATTTTTAGTAAAAGTCATGGACAGTAAACAAAAATCCATGGCCTGTGACCTGTCCATGACTTTTACTATATACCCCTAACTGAAACTTGGGCCGGGAGTGCTCTGGGGGGGGATGGTAGAGGGTGGTGCTAGGGGGAGGGCGGTGCGCGGCCTGGGACCCCCACTGGCGGAAAGGGAGACAGGGCTCGCAGACTCCCTACCTGGCTCCATGTGTCCTTGCAGCTCGTATGGGGAGGGGTAGCCACGGGGGCACCGCACGCTGCCCACCACAAGTGCCAGCTCCACAGCTCCCATTGTCCAGGAACTGCAGCCAATGGAAGCTTTGGGGGTGGCACCTGCAAGCAGTGCATGGAGCCCCCTGGCCCCTTTGCGTAGGAGCTGCAGGGACATGCCGGTGGGAGCTGGAGAGCCTGTCCTCCAGGTAAGCGCCGCCTTGCACACAAACCCTGCCCCAGCCCTGAGCCCCCTCCCACACACTGAAACTGCTGCTGCTGGCAGCTGCAGAAGTCACAGAGGTCATGGAAAGTCATATTTTCTGTGATCTCCGTGACAGGCACGCAGCCTTAATCATGGTCTTGAGCTTCCCCTGTGCTGGGGGAATTCACACTGCTTTTTTAGAATAAATGTGCAAAATCTATTACGTTTTTCTATGCTCTTTGTAACTACTAAAACCCCACTCCCCTCCAGAGCCAGCAATAGTACCCAGGCTTTTGATTCCAGACTTCTGTGTGCTGTCTGAAAGGGTTGGGTAAGCCACTGGTGAAGTGTCATGTCCCACTTTAGTGACTGATGGACATAGAGGATTACAGACTGCTAGTGCAGTAAGTTTGTTACACCTTTAGCTCAAGTAGTAGAGGTCTGTGTAATTGATTTAAAGGTCTTGGGTTTCAATCCTGTTAATGACCCATACAGGGCATCATTATGGTTCCACTTGATGGAATTTCTGTTTTTCAGTTTACTTTTCTAAAAAACTAGGCATTTGCATACAAAAGGTACTTTTAAAATGTCAGTTACAAAGTGCAAGTACTCAGAATTAAGAAATGCCCAAATTAATGTTTTCTGTGTGACTTAGCCTCCTTGTGTCTGTATATTATGATAATCTTTGTGTGATTATATACTATTTGACCCATGCTTCGTTCACTGCACAAGATGGACAGTGAATGAGGCAGAAAGTTGCAAGAAGAGAAGGGATGTTCTCTTGTGACAAATGTACTGAGCTGGGTTCTGTTTCTGGCTGAGCAACAAACATCACCTTGATGCTGGATAAGATTGTCATAGTGCATATGCACAATAGCTCAAATTAAGCTTGCAAGCTTACTTTTAGCATTACCTGACATGATTTGTTGTCTTAGCAACTTTAATATTTTTAGTGTAGTTTTTTGTATCTAACATATTTTATATTTCTTTGAGTAATCCTTTTAGAAATTCAGAAAATGTACCTGATGCATCCTTTATCAGGAAACTATGTGTTGCATTGGCAAAAGATTGAAATCAATAAAGTCCCTCTCTTCCATCTCTACTTTGATCCTATTCTATGGTTATAATTAAATTTTCATAATATTAATTACTGTTAAAATTTCAGTACATGGGAACACTTTTTAATAGAAAGTTTATACTACAGTTGGTTGGGTTTTTTAAATGAAACTTTGTGTAGGGCTTTTTAAAGATGAACTCAATGTTCTTTACAAAGATAAATAAACATTACTAACCCGATTTGACATCTGGGAAAACCAAGGAAAAGAGAGCATGTGTTTCCATGTTACTGATCTAACAGGCGCCTTAATACCAAGCAGATATGTGAAATGCTTGAGGTAACTCACTGACAGTCAGAAGAACCTCAAGTCTCCTAGCTCCCAGGCCTGTGCTCAGTCCAACTGCTTTGCTTTATGTTGCATTGATGTTTGTAATAGATCAGTTATAAAGTATTGAAAATTGTATTAAGTTCAGAGTGAGTTAAATGTATCACTGATTTTTTCGTTAACCTGGTTACCATGTATATTTATGATACTATACATTATTAAAACCTATATTGAGTAAGTAAGACACTTCTTCCCCCTTTGCCTGCCTCACAGGGTCTTGACAATGTTCACAAACAGAGAGTTGCTGAAGTGCTAAATGACCCCGAGAGCATAGAAAAAAGGCGAAGCCGAGAAAGCCTCAATGTAGATGTGGTAAAGTACGAAAGTGGCCCTGATGGAGGCGAGGAAGTGAGTATGAGCGTAGAATGGAATGGGGTAAGTACAGTACACAGTTGAAGAAAATAGTCTAGAAAATTTACCATTGTAACAGGAACTTTTGTCCAGTTGTCATTCCATTGTGTTTTCAAAGTAGTTTTCCTATTTCATCTACTTTACACTTCATAATTCTGCAGAATTAAGAATTAAAGAATAAGATCTTGCATTTAGTAAATTCTTTATATTTTGCTACTCTTTTAAATTGTCCACAATATTTTTTGTCCTGAAAAGTAAAATTTCTTTAGGAATTTCAAGCAGCTGGGTTTAACTATGAGCATCTGAATGCTGATTGAGTGTCCTGGTGTGTGTTGGGTGCATAATCCCTAGTCTGTGGTTTCCTCAATAAACTGGCAATTAATTTACTTCTGCTTATTTGCTTTCTTTATATCATCCTTGCCTGTAGGTTAAATGTGTCCAGCAGGTGCCACTATGGAATTAGGAATATTAAAACATCAGTGATTTTTAAAGTATATAAAAATAATCAGTTTGACTTAAAAACAACTCCAGTCACCCCTCTCCCAACCTTGTCAGAGAGAATGATCTGTAACTTTGTTTCCAGTCATAGAAGAAGGGTGATCCATAATACGCTTTTGTATGTGCTGTCATTGCTGGTTCATGGCAACTTGACAGTAAAGATACATTTTTTAAATGAAATGTATATCTCCACTTCCTATGCACTCCTTTAGAATTTATGATTAAAGTGAGGCCTTATTCTATCTTGTGATGTCTTGTTTCACTAGCTAACATAATACCTGTGTCATGAGTTAGAACAACAAAAACTTTTTAAAATAGATATGTTTGTAATGTGTGATTAACTGTGCATTTTCTACCCTTTGTTATATCTTTCATGCTTTTAGGTATACTGTTTACGTAATTTTGTTTGCTCCGGTTACTAACTTTCTTATTGTGTATTCTGTTGCTGCCAAGGGGATGTACTTAGTGCAGGCAGTCAAACTGTTAATTCACTATAAGCTATAGTTCTGCTAAATGCACTGATACATTTTGCCAAATTGCTGTAGTGATAGGTTTGTCTGGCTACTTTTACTTTTGCTTTAGGGTGTTTATCCTATTTTATAAACTAGAATGCTTCTAAAGTTCATTTCTCTTACAACAGTTTTCCAGTCACTCGTAAGAGGCTTTAAGATCCTAAAGCCAACTTCGTAAAAACTTACACTTGCTGAGTTTGCACGGAGAATGTTCTCTCCATCTTTGGTTGCTTTTGTCATTTATCAAATGACATTTCGTTGGCATTGGTATTCTCCGTGCCAAGACAATCAATCAGCATCTGTTGTGAATAATTAATGTTGCATCATTAGTGTCCCCAAAATAAGTTTGGTAACTCCTTTTATCTTAATTTTGTCCACTCAGCATTAGAACTGTGTACTGTACTCCTCCCTAAATTTCTGCCGTACTTTGCATGCCTTTGTGTGTTCTAAGTGAATAAAACCTTTTACTACTATTTGCTTTTAATTAAAACAAGCATGCAGGTTTTGGAATGATAAAGAACCTTCTGGAAAAATACAAAATGGTATTTCTAGGTCAATATTTGAATGAAACCTAACTGATAAAAATCTGTTGACCTAAAATATTAATTTGCCTTTAGGGACCAGAATTAAGGAAGTGTTGATTTTTACAAAGTCTGGGAATTGCACCATTCATTTAAAAAATGTGGCATCACTTTTTCTGATATACATGGGACTATTCACAGTCCACATTTTCTTTCTCACTTGAGAGAGTTTGTTCATACACAAATGAAACAGGAAACTTCCTGGCGTTGTTTTCTACCTTATTTTAATGCTGTTCTTTTCTGTACCTGTAGGATGTGGTGTTACCTTTCCCTTATCTCTTCTCTCCACACAGATATTCTGCTTCTCAGACAGGAAGTACTGTTGAATTTCTATTATAGGCAATTTACTTTGTTTACAGAGACCAAAGAAAGTGCCTGTTTTGGTTTAAAAAAAACCCCAAACCTTCTGATGTGCATCTGTACTCTTGAGTTGGCTCAAGAACTTGGCTGTCAGACAAAAC
Organism: Mauremys reevesii; assembly: GCF_016161935.1. Classification (NCBI taxonomy): domain Eukaryota; kingdom Metazoa; phylum Chordata; order Testudines; family Geoemydidae; genus Mauremys; species Mauremys reevesii. The sequence goes on along the minus strand of NC_052626.1, from coordinate 20,120,698 downwards.
AGTGTTAGGGTTAGGGATAGTGCAATTTATAGAGTAGTTGAAATTATTTTTAAATTTGAGAAATTTTCTGCAGTTTTTGACCAGCAGTGCACAGGAGTAGTAATTTTGTGAGGGTATACAATACACAATAAGAGGATACTGCAATTAAATAGAGGAGACACACACATTTTTTTAACAAATCTGTAGCTAAATACTAAGACACACACATTGTTTAGTAAAATTGATGTAATGTATATTGTATACTAACACATACTTTTAAAACTTGCAAATATTTATGGAACAATACACTGTTCTTGTAACTTTATCAGTTTTAAAATTTTACAATTTGAAATTGTTGTTAGAGAATTGCTTTCATAAACATTTTAAAAATGTTTTCTTATACTGACTTCTCCAGATAAGCCTGAGCTTTTGCCCTCTGTCTCAAAAAACAAAGGATATTTTTTATATAGTGGCTATAAAGCTGAAATGCCAGCTAACTTGAGAACTGTTGATGTGAACATACCTATTTTAAAATACAAGGAGTAATTTGACTTTTTATTCATGGAATCATGTATCTAAAATAGAGAGTTCAGATTCAAAGCTGCTGAATTTTCACAAGCACTTCTTGAATCATTCTATCTGAAAGGTCTTTATGTAATTCTAAACAAAATATAAAATCTAATTTGATAATAGACCTCTGTCATCAGGTGAAGATTTGATTGCAACTCCCAGTTAGTTTTCAATCACTGGTAGTAGGGCATCTTGTAAAATATTTTTTATTGGTATTCACTCTACTTCCCACGGAGAGATGCCATCATCACTAAACAAAAATATTAATTGATATCCTTGTCCATTTTCCCAGAGTTGAGAATGGGAAGGCTAAGAATTCAACTAGCTTGTCACTTCTGCAGGTGGTTCTTTCAGCTCAACGTAGAGGTCCATTCGGCAGGGCAGTGTGTGGAAACTTGGGTTACAATATTTTCCTTATGAATTTTAATTTTTAAAAATATATGCATGATAACACATCAACAGTTCAATGGATTCTTATTACCTCAAAGAAGTAGATGGAATTTTGTTTGGAGGGGTAAGGGAAACCCTTTTCCTGTTTAGTGTTGTGGAGACAAAAATTCCTGACAGAAGTTAAAGCTTAAATGAATGCACCTTGTTCTGTTCATTTCTTTTAAATCTTGTATTAAGTTTTTCCTTTTTATTTTGGCTTTTGTATTCTTTTCAATTGAAAAAAAATGTATATATTACACATAATTTTATAATATAAAAGCAATTTCTGGGTTTTTAAAAATCTGCTTTTCTCTTATTTACTTTAATAAATTAATTACTTATTAATTTAATAAAAGACTGGATCTCTTTTGGTAATTTTTGTATGATACTTGTTAATGAAATAGGTTAAAGTATGTAAACAAACAACTACCTTTTGGGTAATTACAAGGATCTGTGAATTGCAGCACTTAGAGGTGCAATCCCAAATCTTTAATTTAAAAAAAGACCTCCAGCATATGACCTAGAAATACCGTAAACATAACTGTTCAAAATTGAAAACTGTTGAACTTTTCCCAACAGTTTCATTCAGTTTTTCTCTCTCCATTTCTGTCTGACAGGCCTAGATGCCTTTTGTGATTCTTATACTGTCTCCTGCATGACGGGCGTGCACCATCTTCAAGCTTTAACTTCTCTCTTCAGTACTGACTGCTGTGTTTTAGCAAATCCCTTACGATTTTTGTCAGAGCTACACTTCCTTGTAAACTGGCTATTCCTTCAGTGCTACTGTCTTTTATTCAGTTTCCTATTTCTGTACATGTGTAGCTTTGCTAGATATGTATCTAGTCATACAAAATGTTATTACAACCATTTGCTGTGTAATACTTAAGTAAAAAGTAAGAATGAACTTTATAAGTAGCTGTTCACTATGAAAAAGGTAGTTAAAAGTATCACACAAGGTATTATTAAAATAGCATGATGGTGACCTTTACAGAATAAAACGTAAAAGTAAGGCATGTGCTCCAAGTGCTTTAAAATGTATTTAGAGACCTATAATGTGGTTAACATCAATATGGAACTCTGGATGTCTTCACTTATGATTATTCTAAAGTAGCATTGCTGTTTAGTCTTTGTGTGAAATTTTGGCAGTTATGCTTTTCTCTACTAATCTTGGTGTTCAGTGATTTGTGTATTTGTCTTTCTCTAATAAACTCACTCCAACTGATGTCTGTCTCTGTCTGCTTAGTAGTACTTTCTCCTTTTACAGTCCTTCCTTTCAAACAGTAGCCATGTAGGATTTCTAGAAGTAGCAAGTGGTTACTTATCTTACTAAACTATTGATTTTTAAGAGAAAACAGTAATTCTTTGGCATACAAATTTGATATCTGTACTTAAGAGTTAGAAACTTCTGTGGCATAAAATTTGAATGTAATGTGCAAAAAGTTGTCATTTCATCTTGTTTTATATTTTTCTGAAACATGGTGAAAGTAAAACTGAAATATAAGAGTATATATATATATATAAACTTTCTGATCATAAATGGTTCCTAAATTTTTAATAAACTCAACTTATAGAATTCACTAAATATGTTTAGTGCACATGGCCTAGATAGTTGAAAAAAAATAATAAAATAGTTTGTTCATTCAGACCTTGATAGAATGCTTTTGCTTGATACTGGACTCTCACCTTTCCCATATGACTGCATCAACGTAAACATGAAAGGTGGTGGTGGCGGTGGTGGTGAAGGTGTTGGTATGCATTTGTGACTCATGTATGCTTTGAGATTATTTTTAGCTGTTATGAATCATAGTTAGCCATAAATTGAACAGATTTTCGTATTTCTGAAATCCTTGTGATAAGTAGGCACTGATAAGTCTGAATGCTGACAGTAATCTTCTTGATAAAATACAATTTATGTGGCATTTTAAAATATTTATATAATTTGGCACGATTACCTAACAGTAACAGAACATAAGTATTTTGACTTGTTGTTAATTCAGCTTTGAGGGAGGGGCAAAAACTGTTGCAGTTTCACATTTGTTCAAATTTTTTTCAGGATGGCACTGGATCTTTAAAACGCAGTGGTTCCTTTAGCAAGCTCCGTGCTTCAATTAGACGCAGCAGTGAGAAGCTGGTTAGAAAGCTGAAGGGAGGAAGTTCACGAGACAGTGAACCAAAGAATCCTGGGTAATTATTTATTCTTAGATGAGCTGCTGTGCTCCCAGATCCTGCCCATTTTGTAGCCTAGCACTGATCAAGGTAGCCTTGCCTCTTGTGGTTATCATCTGTCTTTACTGCATGCAGAATTGTAGTTCATAAAAGTCTTAAACATATTGAATTCCTTACTGAAAAGTGATATAGGGAATAATTTAACTCTATGCTGACAGTTTCTTAATATTAATAGTGGAAAAATTAATTTGTTTTTAGTATTTATTGTTCAGTTGTTGTTTTTTAACAGAACTTGCAACTCTTAAAGGGGGATGCTTAGCATGATGGCACCTCTAAGAAAAAGCTTTATTTAGAACATGTTTATATAGTAAGAGTATTATTGGTGCACTTTATTAAATTGCTAAATTTCTCTTTTCCCAGAGAATAAATTAAGTTCCCCATACTTTATTCTTAAGTACTGTATTGGAAGAAGGTGTGTGTGTGTGTGTGGGCAAGGGTTGTTTGGTTTTGGGTTTTTTGTTTTTTGCTTTAGTAGAACTCAAGACTAGCATAGCATTATGAATATTTAATTTATTAAAGATAAACTTCAGTGTTAACACAATTTGACATCAGACTTTAAATCTAAGAATCTGGTTCTATATAAACAGAATGCGTTTCACATATTGTATGTATTAATTTTCTACTAATTTTTAAACTTGCTGTTTATCAGGAGTATAGAAGTGGAAAGCTACTGTTAAAGAAAGCGAACAAAATGTTACCTCTCAAACCTTAGTGTTGAGGGAAAAGGTTTACTGGAAGTCAGCATAAACAATCATTTTTAGTCATGCTTCATTTAGAAACTAAGGCCTGGAGTACACTAAAGAGTTAGGTAAACTCAGCTATGTGGCTCAAGGATGAGAAAAATCCACAGCTCTGAGCAGCATGGTTAAGCTGACCTAAATCCTGGTGTAGACAGCACTAGGTCGATGGAAGAATTTTTCTATCAACCTCACTACTGCCTCTTGGGAAATGGATCACCTTTGCTATGGGAGAACCCCTCCTGTCAGCTTAAGCCTGAGGTAGTATCTACATTGAAGTGCTACAGTGGTGCAGTTGCAGCGTTTCAAGTGTAAACAAGCCCTAAGAAGGGTTAACTACTGAAACATCCAAATTTCAAAGGGCAGAAACTAGTGTTGAAAAAACTCTTAACTATTAAATTTATATGTTCTGTAAATTCATTAAATCAAGAATTTTACCACATGCTATTAGCTACGTTGTATATTAAATTCTCACGCCACTGAAGTCAGTGGCAAAACTTCCACTGAATTGAAAGGGGTGGTGGGGGGAGAACTGTGTATTTTCATGGCTTTAAGTGTATTTATAATTCCTGCTGATGCACAAAACGATACGTTCACCTGTTTACCTGTTGCACTATGCAGACCGAAACATTCATCACAGAATTAAGCATAAGTATTACCTTTTTCCTTAATAGCCCTTCAGTTCTAGCAGCATATCAGGTTTAGCCTTGAATACTTTTTGCACTTTGGAAAACAAACTAATTTGGTTTCCAGATACAACTGTTAGAACAGCATTGCTTTATTGAGCTTCTATTTAAAAATTCTAAATAAGAGAATTTGGGTTGTCTTCATTTGCTGGAAAACAATCTGAATGAGTGAGTCCATATGATAAATACATTTAGAAATATTTATGTAGTAATTTAAATTTCTGTGTGATGTCTGGGGCTGGGACAGGAACTTGGGGGGCATATCATAAACTGGTGTAAATTGTTGTAGCTCCATTGGAGATTTGCCACACTCTTTATCTGCTTGTAAAGCTTTGTGCACACCCATAATAGTATATAAATAATTTCTGTTCCTATTTGTCATTTTTTGATTACTTACCTCACTGTAAGCTGTCAATGAAAGGGTGTTTTTTCAATTAAGGTAGAGTAGGAGACTGAAAATTGAAAAAACAAACCCACACACAACGGTATAATGGAAGAAATACAAAACTGCAAGATAGTTTAGCAAAACAGTGCAAATGCAAACCCGGAATGAGTCTTATTCTTCCAACATCCATAGTTAAAAAAATATAAATGTCTCTATCATTTACATACAATTCTTCATCAACTCCCTATATTGCTCAGGTTTACCATTATTAGGTATAAATTGTAGTTTATAAAAACAACTATTTCCTTTACCCCCAATATTTTTGGGAAGTTTAAAAGTTTTTTCAACATTTTATGGAACCAGGTTGCTATTCCTGGTCTCCTGCAGTTAATAATAGGGAAATATATGGACAACTTGTTTTTTATAAATTCTAAATAATAGCTAAAGGGTGTTTTTCTACCATATTTTGAATATTCACACTTAATTTATTTGGCATTGCAATCTGCTGTAAATATCCTCTGTATATGTGATGCATGTAAGTAAAAGTAATCTATCCACATCAGGATGAACCATATTTTTGACCCTATGCCACCTAAATGTGTTTGGTATTTATACTAATGATAAAGTTAGTGTAGAACAGATGCTAAAGTGCCAACATCATCTTTGGTTTCCAGTGTTCATAAAATGTCCTGTGTTCTTTGAAAGACTGTCTGATATTTGAAGGTCAAATTCTTCATTAGCTTATCTGTTATGTACATATTCCACAAATAGTTCTGATTTCAAAATCTTTCATTGCTGGTGATCATGTAGTGCCAGAAAAAAGTTTCATTTTGAGGTCCTAGGATGAGTTTGCAGTACTGGCAAGTTTTTTTAAATTAATCTTTTGACCAATAAATGTACAAATTCTGTCTGGAAGTTGATGAGAATACCTATACAGACGCACCTCGCCACCCCCGCTCCCCCCCCCACACACACATACTCAATTGTTCCATTCTGGAAAGCCTTGATTAACTCGAATTTTGCATAAGTAGGAAATGTATACCTGTACGTTACGCAAAAATTTCCACAACTCAAAAATCCTATTTCTGGCTTATGGAACTTTTCCCGTAAATGTGAATTTGTGTAAATTGAGTCTTGCATAATCCAGGGAGCATCTGTACAACCCTTGTTATTGTAGATTATAAAACCTTTTAAAAATCTTAATTTTCATTTGTTTAGCTATTTTAGAAAGAAGTTAAATATATGGTTTGTAAAATTATTTTTTAACCCTTTCATGGCTTTCTAGATCATGAAAGTGCAATTGAGGATAGGATTTAGTAAAATATGTACATATGTTTACACAAGAATACTTTCCAATAACTTCTTTATTCATAATAGGTTATTTCAACTTCATTTCCGGTAGTAACATTGCTTTTCATAGTGATTTGCTACACTTAGTTAAAACTGCTCTGTTTTCTTTTACTGCCATTTGATTTTTAAAAATGACAAGTTGATGCATATATTTTTATATAAACACACATTTGTGTTTAAGGTGTTGCAAATAACTGAATACAGTATTGCTAGTGTATATAAAGATCTACGGACTTACCAGAAAAATTGTTTCTAAAAAGAATTTTGTTCAAGATTTTCCATGAGAAATTGTGTTTTCTTCTCACCCCCACCTCTACCTCTTCCCTTCACTGCCTCTTCTCTATTTTCTGTGAAGGCTGTTTTTTTGCTTTATAGTTCACCTGTTCCTGCTAATTTATCCTCACTTACAGTCATAGTCCTTGATCATGCTGTCAAACAAGGATTATGATTTCAAGTGAGTAATAAGTAACAAGAATAGATGAGTTCCAGAGCTCTATTCATAGAAAATTGAGGGAAGGAGGGAAAAAACACTTGTCAGCAAATTATTTATAGCTAAAATGTTTTTGATAAGGTGATAGGAGATCTGTAAGAGTTGGTGGATGTTACAAGCATACAGTACTTGAAACTTGGTGTGAACTACTTACCATGGACATTTACTTTTTATTTGATTTCAGATCTTTTAATTTTACATTATTTTGCTTTGTTGATAAGTTGCTGATTTTGATCTCCCATGTTTAAAATTTGATTATAGAACAGGTTAGCTAAGTTGCCACAGCAAAAATAAAAGCAAAGCTTTTTTAAAATATCTGTTTATTATAACACAAAGAAAAATGATACATGTATTCTGAGTATTTTTAGTCCTGTTTCTGACTTGAAAAAAGTTACAAGTGCATTTGCCAAACTAATTTTCATCTGTAGATGAAAATCTAATTTTACTTCTAAAGTAAATTGGCTGCTAATAACTTTTTAAAAGTTGAAACTTAGTCATGCTATCTCTTTCTTAAGGTTCCTTATTAGCACTTGAGGAAAAGTATACAAGACATTTGGGTAGATTTGTACCTGTGAATTTTTTGTTTTGTTTTCCTGGAGTTTGGATTTTGTTTTTAATAAACCTTTATGCTCTTACTTTTTGAAAAGAGATTTTAATTTGTGATGTTTTGTATGTGTGTTTTTACAAATTAACATACTTTGACTTTCATGTGTAACCATAACTGTATATTGTATGTAAATAAATAACAGAGAGGTATAAACCATGCATGATTCATTGCTTCTTTTTTGTTGCTAACACTTGTCATATTTTAAATTAATTGCTTTAAAAATGTAGTATGCTTACATTGTGTAGCTGCTGCCTGCATTTATTTGTATAGGGTTTTTAGTTTCAGCATTCCAGACATAACACATTACTTGGGCTCAGATCTATCAGAGCACTTAAGCACATGCTTACCTTTATTTCTGAGTAGTCCTGTTGATTTCAGTGGGACTAATGACTTACTTAGTGTGCAATGTGAGCTGTGCAGAGACCTTTACACATGGGTGCAGGGAGCCGCCTCTCCAGATCACACTGCAGGATTGGGGCCTAACTTCGATGTTAATAGTGTGACAAAATAAAATTATTTAAGGTGCTCCTTTAGAAACAGATAAACCATAAAAGATCCAGTGATTTAGGTATTTAGGGTGGGGAATAGCAAACATTCATATTGTACCATTTCAGCAAAATCTTCTGACATTGGGGACTATTTAATACTCTAACTTAAAATGTATATAACTTCACATTTAAACATTTTAGTCTTAAATGTTGTAGATGTTTGATTAATCTTTTATTAAAGATCAAGATGAAAGCAATTATTAATCCTTATCCTCAAGAATACAGAAGCTGATAACTCTGTATTAACTATTTTATATTATCTTGATTAGCAATAGCCCTTCTAAAATAACAAGGGCTTAAATTGATTATATTATCTTTGTGATGTATTGCTTTCAGAAGACCATTTCAAGACTGCCACTGATTGAAGCACATTATGGCCACAAGCATGACAAAAGTTAATAGTAGCAACAATCTTGTATTGTCCTTCACTTCAAAATAGACTTAGCAAGCTTTTAAAAAATCTGCTGTAAAAGGAATGTCTATGGTAACCTGTTAATTTTTGCCTTATTTATGTAAATGGAAGTTTTTCCATAGTTTTTACTAGTTAAGTACAACTTATTGGACACATTTAGTGATATGTATTAATATTTTTCACAAACATTTCCTAAACAACTACATCCAAATAGCTTGTTTTTTTTTTTTAAATTAGCTAAATAACTTTAAAATGAGCATTAAAGTGGAGCATATGTTAAATTAATGTATTGATTCAGAAAGATGACACATTTTGGAAACACATAATTTGAACCATTAAAGATATTAACACAAAGCACATAATGTGCTTAAATACTATGGGGCTGGCAATTATTTCGATATGTATCTTAGAATTAAAAGAGAGAAGGAAAATGTGCAAATGTATATAAGTAACTATAGAAAGTATGTTATCTTAAAGAGCATACTTCATATTAGGTTTCACAGGTTATATTAAAACTCCCTTAAGTTTGCCTCAGTATTATTATACTTGTGTGTTTAGAGTTTAGTTTTCAATTATTCTGATTGGTTTATCCTTGCATGTTCACTATCCTGGTTGCAGCATGAAGCGTGCCAGTTCTCTGAATGTTCTTAACATGGGTGGCAAGGCTACTGAAGATCACTTTCAAGTAAGAAGCCCTATAATATTCTTACACAAGTAGATACCAGTAGCAGGGTTTGGGCTGAAGAGCTTGAGAAACAGTAAAATACTAAACCTCTTGGGACTCAATAAGACTTTCAGTATAGCAAAAACACTTTAAGCTTGTGCTTTAAGTCCACTGGCATTCAGCAGAGTACTTAAACGCATACTTAACTTTAAGCACCTGCTTAAGTCCCATTGATATCAGTCAGCTAAGCAGGTGCCTAACTATTATGCTGAACTAGAGCCTGAATTAGAATATTGGAATGGCTAGTAAGTTTTTTGGAATCTTACTTCCTTTTTAAATTTATATTTCAAGAAATATTTTCAAAGCTCAGATATTCTATATTTTTGATGAAAGAAGCTTCTCTCAAAAGGTCCAGTCATACTAGGTGTTATGTGCTCTCAAATCCCAATGACTTCAGTGGGAGCTCAGGGTGCACAGGAGCAGGCCCTAAATTTATCTGATCTGCTATCAAGTGTTGCTTCTACCAAAATCTAAACTGTAAATATTTTGCCTAACTATATTCAGTGTACCTGATCACTACTACGCATAACTGTTTGTACCTAATAAGTCACCATTGCATATGTTGTCAAGGAAAGCTAGTAATGTTCTGTGTGCTAAACGATGTTGTGCATTTTACTAACAGCAGCTGTGACTAACTTTGGGGGGAATATTGCGTCATACTGTGTTCTGTAGAATCTTCACCTTTATTTGCCCCAAAGCGTATAACAAAAGCACATGCTATATGGATCTCTTTCACTGTTGTGTGGCATAAAGGTATCTCCTTAGTATTATCCCTAAAGAGTCTACTGCAATTTTTTAGTTTTCTGAAATTTATGCAAAAATGTTCCTTCATTAATTTATGTGAACTTTGACCAAAAATATCCACCAAGGTAAACCAAAGCACTTTGCAACAGTAATACAGAAATGGCCAGGGCTTTCAAAATCGGACTGTCTTGGCCGAGGAGTGTATAACTTTATAACATTTCCTGTACATTCCATAATGTGTGCTTTCTCAACGAGCTGTGCTTACCACATGTGAAATGTGTCAAGTTAACAATGTGTTTACAAATTTTACAAATATTTTCCCTGGTTTGCCGAGTAGAGGACACTTGGCAATATCCCTAGGCAGTCAGCCCCTTCTGTAATAAATACCTGTTAGGAATGCAAGGGATGTGCTCAGATATTACTACATCTGTGGTTGAAGTAAAGATAGTTATCAGGATGTGAAAAAAAATCTTACATAATCTCTCAAACTAAAGTAGGTAAGCAATACTAGTTTCCTAAAGTACACCAATTGTTCAAGTATTTGTTTTAGTTTTTAATTTTTTATCATTCTTTTTATGCAGGCATCCAGGTTGCTCAAGCGTTTTAATAATTTTTTTTCATTTTTTTTATACAGGAACGAAATAATTGTCTGACAGACTCAAGGGCTCTGAGTGCCAGTCACACTGATTTGGCACATTGAAGTTCTTGGACAGAAACTAGCTAAAATTCCTTTGTGAATAAAGAAGCACTGAGACTCTCAAAGCTTTGGTTCCTTATGACTCTCTATAGGAACATCTAATTTGTAGACTCTTTTGCAATGGACGGCTGTTTTTACTTTTCTAAAATAGTAGTGACATTTTTAAACATAGTATTAGTGGATATTTTCTTCTGAAGAGAAACTATATAGATATATATTGCTCATTGCACTGCTGTAATTCATGCTACTTATGTTGATTTCTGTTAACAGATCTGAATATCACAGCAGCTGAAAACTGAAAAAATAGAAATACATATAAAACATACCAAAATGCAAAGGAGTATAAAGGGTTCTCTATATTGATATTTGAAAACAGATTAAATATGTAACAGAAAATATATACAGTGCTTGAATGAGAGACAAGTATCAGTTATGTGCATTACTGCATAAATTCAGAATGGGGTATACTATGCTGGTGCGACTTTACCTTACATGACTAGAAGAACAATTTCAGATATCTTGCCTGAAAAGTAGAGCTTAAATATTGGATTCCTTAACCAGTAGATCTAAATAATAAATTTTGTAATGGAAACACTCAGACTACCTTAACTATAGGTGGCATGCATAGCAATACCTGTAACTATGAAATTTCATACCTTATTTATTGATGTAGATCTTAAGGCCCAGTAATCAGTGGTGCTCATACAGTTCATTTTGATCGGGGGGAAATAGCAAAGATTTTGGCCTGTATTTTGTACAGTAGATGCATTTCGAAGCTGTGGGGTGCAACTGTCCAAGCGCAGTAGAATATTGTGCCTCAGGTTGCTGACACTTTTCCTGCCTTTCCACTGGAATTCTTATCCCTTAGTTCTCTTTAGGCTAAAACTACTCCATTGTTCCTTCATGCTTGTTCCAGCTCTTGCCTCTCTCCATATTAGTTGATGGCAACAGGAGCAAATGAAGCAGGTGATTGCATGCTAGGCTGTTATACTGTGGAATAGCTGCTGTGCAGAGGACCTACTTGTGAAACTCTCTACTGAAGTTTAATACATTTAGGACCCCATCAGAAGCACTAGATGCCCTTATTTGGCAGGTAGGTCACATTTTTGATCAGCCATCCTTTTTTTAATCTATATACAATTAATAGATGTGCTGTCTGTATTCAGGCCTGCTGCTGGGACTAAGTATGTAACGTTTAAGTATCTTGTGAACACTAACATTTTCAGTTTGTTTTTTTTCTGTAAAATATGTGATTTTTAAAACACCACACATAGAATTTTGTAGACAGGTGAAAACTGTTATTTACATGCAAGTGGAAGGAGAAAGTAAAAATGTGCATGTGTTTGTGAATATAGGGAAGTAATTGAAATATACAGAACAAAAAGATAACTTTGGGACAAGATGGAATACTAATCCAAGATGAGACTAACACACATTGAGGTAAAATAGAGGAAGGAAAAAAAAAGTTTTGGTATTTGATCAGGCTGTGAAGAACTCACTAGACCCTAATACTGTTATAACTCCTTGACCAACTGGCACCTGGTTTTAAAGCTTATTTTAATGACTGATGCAACCAGTCATATATGTAATGCGCTTATGTTTACTATGAGGTACTTCATTAGCATCTCTATAAAGAAGAAAATTGTATATATGGTGTACTTGCCATAAAAACAGTCCAGAAATTGAGACAAGATGCTGCTAATGTGTAGTGGTTTTAATCCAGACTAGTGCAATTCAGTGATGAACTTGAGAACAAATTATTGCTCAGTTATTTTATAGATGTAGTCATAATGTGGACTCAAATTTGAATGTTTTTTAGAGCTTTTACATTGTTTTAGTAAAACATCACATATATGTTTGTTGGTGAATTCATAGTTCACTGCACAAAGCTTGACGTAAACTAGCTTTGCCCATGGAAATAAACAGCAGTTGCTGGGAGTGGAGTAAGAAGATGGTACCCATTGCTAACTGGTGGGCAGGCCACAGGGCTACCACAACTGCTTTGTGTCAGCTGTCTCTTTTGCAATAACTATGAAGGATTTCTAGTGCAGAGGCCTGCCCTACCAGTCAGCCTTTGCTAGTATGGGAGGAGCTATCACAGTAATGGTGGCCCAGAGGACTTTTTACAGGCCCTTTACATCCAAGGTGACTTTCACCAATGTGAAAAGCACCTATAAAGGTCTGACTTTGTAGAAAAGTAGGTATTCTGACCCAAAGGGACTTAGATTGCACCAAAAATCAAAGAACTTGTTTCTAAGCCTTTAATTCAAATTTGAAAGATGATGATTTTGCAGCCTCTCAGAGAACTGGAACTTGTTGTGTAAATAGAAATCTGTTTAAATATTTAAAACATAATTCAGACCTGCTTAACTAGAAATTTTATTACATGGTCTTAAATTCAAGACTAGAGTCAGACTCTGGTAGTGGTGGAATCTCATTTTAGGTTTTTAAATAGCTCAATAAAATATTGTAGGTGGTACTCTTAGTACTGTGCTTACAAATGTGACTTACATGCTTTATATATTTAAAGGAATTCTATCAAGGAATGATAAGGTTAAAACGTTGACCTACTTCTCTATTGCACACCATCTTCCCAAACAAAACCACTCTTTTACCAAGTTGCAAAATCTGTGTAATTTTTCTTAGGTTTTTAGCATCGATCATCCTTTTGTTTAAATGATCCAAAAAATTACTTTGCCAGTGTATGCATCTATTTGTTTTTATGTGGACTTCTGAGTTTACTTTTAAATAATAATGTGACACTTCCATTTTAATTTTTTGGCTAGACTCTGTCAGTTGCGCACCAGTTGCTAGCAGTACTCTCCCTATTCGTTCTTGATTGAAGATCTAATTAAATATCATGGTAAAATTTAGCAGTGATTCGTAAACTCCCTTTGTAGATGGGTGACTGAACTAGCAGTTTACTGTTTGTAAACAATGTCCCTAGTAGCAAGGTATTTAAATCAAACTATGGATGAACTAATTTAGACATTTATTTTCATGGTTTTGTATTTTTTTTCAAGGATGAGTGGTAGTAATTCAAAAAGGTTTAAGCTTGAAGTATCTGTGGTTAATCTGTACAGTTAAAGGATTCCATTGACTTAAAAAACAAAAGAGAAAACCAAGTATGGTTATGTTGTGTATGTACCGTTAAAATGGGGTTTGCATGCAGTGCTTCGTCTAATGTATGTTTACAGTATTTGATAGGTTCAAGTGTACAATTTAGTTTTTGTCAACCAGGTCACTTACTTTGTCTGAAAGCTGCTAAGTGTATGTATTGCATTTTAGTAATCAAAGTGTCTGCCTTTATCAAAAGAATAAATATTGGAAGGAAAGCATGAACGTGTAAAGTTTAGTTTTATAGTACAGACTTTGCATTTTGATGTATTTTTGTAAATGCACTGGTATAAATATTCTCTCTTTAAAAAGTAAATGGTTAATTTGTGAGGGGAAGTTGTGAAAGTTTACATTTGTTTCAAATAATTTATAGTCTCAGTACTTTGAGTGGAAGAGGTGAGGAGTGTTTTGTTTTGTTTTTTTTAAAAAAGTAGAGCTAAATGAAAAGTTACCCACACATTCATCACCCTGCGTTCAGTAGCCCTAAAATGAAGGTTTGTGATAGAGTGGCAAAACTCTTTATATCCATGTAATACAATTGTTATGGCTGCTTTGAAATAAGAATAATTTAAAAGATAATAGCTAAAATTCAGTGGTTAACACTCCACTTGCATTTTAAAGCACTGAAGATGCCTAGGACTGTAAAAGTATGGCAGATTAGTTATACATTGACAAAACCAAAGTAGACTAAAAACTATATACAATTTGATATAAAAAGAATACTAAAAATTGGTAAATAATGAGGAATATTCAGCATCTCAATGTATTCATCAGACACTGTCTCCAACTTAAAGCTCTATGAAGTTTTTTAAAATTATAAAAAGTACTTTCCTATGTAACTTGGAGGCTGGTGTAACAAAATTAACAAATTAAGAATGCACAGCTCAGGTTCTATAAAATCACTAAGGGTATTTTGGTTCTGTTGGGATGAGAAGGAAAATGGAGGTCAGGAGCATCTTTTTAAGTGAAGCCCTGTGCAGATACAAAATTTGTATCTGCATCTGGTCCATAGATTTAAGCAGATTTGCAGGGCTCTGTCTTTAAGGGCAGTAATGTCACCTTTCCCTTTAAATCCAACTGAAAAATATCTGTGGATTTAGATTACAGAAGTTAGTTTTAAAACCTTAAAGACTGATTTGAGGGTGCTTGTGTTGATCTTAGCTCTCAAATACTGTATAGTATATTCCAACTGTTGAAGGAGAAACAGGAATTCTGGGTTCTTTCTTGAAGGATAAGAACTGAAAAGCTTCAAAATAAAACAAAACCTTAATTGTAACAAATATCAGTAATTCACTGATTTTAAATGCAGAACTTGTCATGAAGTTAAAGGTTAGGCTTTTTAACTAGATCCATTGTGTTGTCTAACACTTTAGTTCCATAAATGCACTTTTTCTTTTATACACCAGTGTCTTTACAGTGCACAGAATAACTGTCCTACCATTCTAATTTTCAACAGCAATCTGGTTCCAGAAGCATATCCTGTTACCACTGAATGTCTTTTACTTTGTATCTGTTACAGAGCTATGGTTTGATTTGACGCTGTTAACAAAACATGTCTGTGTCTTTTGGCATTTATTTTCAAAGTGCAAAAATAAAATATTTAAATGTAGTCTTAACAATAGTTCTATGTAAAATAAAGTTGAGTATTTATGCATTTTAGAATGTAAACCTTTCATGTAAAAAGCCCTTAGTTGTGTATTTTTCCTGTACAGAAGCAAACCTCAGTTGTGAAACCCAAAGATTAATAAAGCTATAATAAGGGACAGTTCCTAAATAAAGTGCATTTATTACATTAAAAAAAACCTACTGGAACAGTTATGACTTACAATGGAGAATTACAGTATGTTCCTGTATTGCTGATAATATTCTGCTGAAAAGTAAGGAACACTTAACAAAATAACTATGTAGCACTGTATACAGATCTGCTTTTCATGGGTTTTACACCACCTAACTTGTTTTGAATTAAAGTGTAGTTTATAAATGCAATTTATGTGAACCCTATATACAGCTATAGCTGATGAAAAAATACAGTAAAGAAATTCTCTTAAACATTGCCTTTGACTGTATAAGTGCTTCTCTGTGAATGAGGTATTTTTTTGTTTCTTGTTTTAAACTTTTGTCACTTTCTTTTTCTGGGTGCAGAGAGCTCAAGAAAATTATAAACTCTTGTAACCTGCAAGATCTAGGACTATATAGTAACTCCCCCTTACTGTCCCCTCGCTTAACGTTGTTTCAATGTTATGTCCTTGCTCTATTATAGAACATGATAGTTTAAAGTTGAATAATGCTCCCCTGTAACTTCGTTTGGCTGCCTGCTTTGTTCACAGCTTGCAGGAGTCTGCAGAAGAGCAGTGACTTTATAAGACAGTGGGTTGGTAGCCCCCTTATCAGCTCTGCTACACCCTCCACTCCCCCTGGACCTTGCAGATCAGTGCCTTCCTCCTGCCCATAGCAATCAGCTGTCTTGGGGCATTCAGGAGCCTGGGGGGAGGAGTGAGGATGTGGCACGCAGCCTCCCCCTCCTTCCTGCCCACAGCAATCAGTTGGTTTGCTGTGTTCAGGAGATGGGGGGGAGGATATGGTATGGGGAGTAAAGGGGAAGGAGGTGGAGCAGTGTGTGTGGGGGGGGAAGAGGTGGGTTAAGGGTGGGGGCTCAGGAGAAGGGGACAGAGGATTGAGCCCCCTGCCCTTGGCAAAGTTGGTGCCTGTGTTTGCACAGTAGGGGAAGTTGCTGCTGCTGCTGCTGCACAAGGTGCTTTTGGCCTACAATGGCACCTCCAGCCTCCTTGCCTGCTGTGCCTGTGTGGGGTAAGGCAGGGGCACCTCTCAGCTATAGTACTGTATGTACAGTATGTTTGTAAACACATAGCACGTGCACACTTTACCCCCCCCCCCCAAGCGATTCACTATTGCTTTATGGCCCAACAGCCCTGCTTGGGAAGAGGATGCTACACCAAGCACTTGCAAGGCCACCAGCTGCCTGCAAAGCAGCTGCAGGTGGTGCACAGCAGAGGCCCTGTCTTGCAACAGAATAAACAATTTTATCTGCTCCCGCCACCGCCCCCCCTTTCGCTGGAGGGAGGTAAGAACATGGGTTGGCAGTCCACCCAAAGCACGTTACAGGAATAGCATTCCAGCATCTGCTTTGCTGTAGCAAGGGTGAGAAGTGGCATAGAGATGCCCAGAACCTGGCACTGCTCCCATGAAAGTCTGAAATCCACGGGAGCTTTGTTATTCCCTTTTATGCCAGCTGCATCTCTCTGCCCCTGCATGCACACAGCAGAGAGTGGCCCAGCTCTGCAGCAAACATTTTCCTCTTACTATATTGGCTGCAGTGCTGCTCAGGTGCTGAGTGCATGGTTACTAGGGGAGATACAGCAGGGTCAGTTTTCCAGGGCACCGTGGAAGAGAGGCCTTTGGACCTCCAGCAGGGCTCCTGTGAAAGAAAGAACCTGCAAGAAAGTAAGAACTGCCATAACTAGTCCTAGCCTAAACCCACAGAGCCTCCAGGAGGGGAGCAGATTACCATGGAGAATGACATGGGTTTTCCAGATTCTTTCCCTTGCAAATAATTGACTGATGCTGCATGACAATAGACAGTCCAGGGTGAAGGCAGTAAAGAGTAGCACATGCATGCACATCTGGAGGAGCATTGCCCAGCATCAAAACACCCAGCTGGAGTCAAAAATGTCCAGCAAGTGATTGTGGAGTGCCTAGCAGTACCACTAGCAGCAAGAAAACCATTAGCTTAGATACTAAATTAGACACTTTAAAGTGTTTTGATGCAGGCAAGCATGCAGTAGACATTGGCATCTTACTCCAACCACTGAGAGAACAATTTGGAATAATGCCAACAAGATGAGGGCTAGTAATCAGTGTGTAA
Source organism: Mauremys reevesii (assembly GCF_016161935.1). Classification (NCBI taxonomy): domain Eukaryota; kingdom Metazoa; phylum Chordata; order Testudines; family Geoemydidae; genus Mauremys; species Mauremys reevesii. The sequence goes on along the minus strand of NC_052626.1, from coordinate 20,103,114 downwards.
CACGGCTTAGTGCTACTACAATAAGTCAATCAAGAAGTAGTTTGCTGGAAAACATGGAGCGTCTTCTCTCACTGTGTATAGAGGACCAAAACCAGCAGAACATACCTATAAGTTTGCTAGTGATACAAGCTAAGGCAAAGAGTTCATATGACAATTTGAAGAGAGACCAAGGTGAAGGATCACAGACAGACACTTTCACAGCAAGTCAGGGATGGTTTGATCAGTTCAAGAGAAGCTTCCACCTGCATAACATCAAGATGTCTGGTGAGGTGGCTAGTACTTATATTGCAGCAGCTAAAAAATTCCCTATCAAGAAAATAATTGTGGAAGATGGCTATTCCCCTAAACAAGTCTTCAATGTCGATGAAATGGGCCTGTACTGGAAGAGGATGCCTGAGCAGACTTACATTTCCAGAGAGGAGAAGACAGCACCTGGATTTAAAGCAGCTAAAGACAGTCTAACCTTGCTTCTAGGTGGTAATGCTGCCAGAGACATGAAGATGAAACCACTGACAGTGTACCAATCTGAAACACCACGCGCTCTCAAGGAATTTTCAAAGGAACACCTTCCAGTCATTTGGAGATCCAATAAGAAGGCACAGATAACTGGAGCTGTTTTTTCAGAATGGCTGACTCTGTCCCTGCATGGAAGGAATACTGTGATAAGGAAAATCTTGATTTCAAGATTTATTGCTTACTGATAATGCACCAGCTCATCCAATCAACCTGGACGAGCTGTGTGAAAACGTCGAAGTTGTCTTTCTGCCACCTAACACTGCCTCACTCATCCAACCCATGGACCAAAGAGCCATCGCCGCATTTAAGGCATATTACTTAAAACATTCTTTCAACCAGCTCAGAGGCACCGAGGTGGGAAGGCAAACCTAAAATTCAGCTATTTTGGTGTGACAACAACATCCTGAAGTGCATCAATAACAGTGCTGAGTCCTGGGCTGAAGTTACTCAGGCATGCATGAAATGTATCAATGACTTAAAAGGATTTAAAAGATGTTGTCCCCGCTATAAAGAGAGATATCCTTGGCTTGGCCAAGAAAGCGGGTTTTGATGAGGTGGAAGAAGTCAACGTTATACAACTTCTGCAATCACATGGAGAAGAGCTAACCAATGAAGATCTGATGCAACTAGAGGTGACGAGCAATGGAAGAAGAGGACCAAGAAGTAGAACCAACCCATCCAAATTTGACTGCCAAACATCTTTCTGAAGCTTTCCAAATGATTGTCCTGACAAACGTAGCTCCAAGGTGGTTAGGGGAGTTTGACTCAGTGGAGATTAACGCTCTACTCAACGCGCTCAATGAAACTGGAATTGACCCAAGGCACACTGACCTGCTAGAAGAAATTAACCGCAGTTGTTCAAGAACATTATTCAATGTCCCCTGCATTACTACTATATGTAGAGGAGTCAGATAAGGCAACATAATCTCTTCAAAGCTGTTTGCAGCAGTACTGGAGTTGCTGTTCAAGAAATTGAACTAGGAAGAAGGAATCAGAATTGACAAACAGTTAACACATCTTCTCTTTGCTGACGACTGTGTAATATTGGCAAAGGATGCAGAACTGGAGAACAAATTGCAGCAACTGCAAATGCTTTCAGATGATATCGGGTTGGAAGTGAACACAAAGATGAGGATACAGAATGAGCACTGTGCAGCAGGAATCATCACTGTAAATGGGCAAGTAATCAAGGAGGTCGATAAATATATTTATCTGGGTTAGCAGCTGAACAGAGACAACTCATTTGAAGGGGAATGCAGTAGGAGGAGAAAGGCAGGATGGGCAAGTTTCAACAAAATAAATGTCTTTAACAGATGAACTGCCCATGGAAAAAAAGGAAAACTGTTTAACTCCACTGTTCTGCCAGCAGTGATATATGGAGCGGAAAGCTGGTCAACAACAAAAATGGAAGAAAAATGGTCACCCAGAGAGCAATGGAAAGGCAAATGTGCAAGATATCGCTCCATGATCATATACCAAATGAGATCAGAGGGCGTACAGAGGTGACCGATGTAGTGCAGGTGATGTACAACACAAAGTGGAGATGAGCAGGTCATGTAGTCCACAGGCAAGAAAATACATAGACAATCCACATCAATGACTAGATCCCCCAGAAACTACAAGTGATCGCTAGGCAGACGGAAAACGCACTGGGCTGATCGCATGACAAATCTTTGGCCAGAAATGGAAAGAACGTGCTCACAATAAAACAATGTTCTGGCATCAACTTGCATTTGTGGAAGGATGGACGAGGACAAGCCGGACAAAGGTTACTTACAGCTTGGGAAACTGTATCCTGGGAAACAGTGATTCTGAAAAAGATTTAAGGGTAGTGGTGAATAATCAGCTGAACATGAGCTCCCAGTGTAACGCTGTGACTAAAAGGGCTAATGTGATCCTTGGATGCATAGAAAGGGGAATCTCAAGTAGCAGTAGAGAGGTTATTTTACCTCTTCATTTGGCACTAGTGCAGTTGGTGCTGGAATACTGCATCCAGTTCTGGTGTCCACAATTCAAGAAGGATGTTGATGAATTGGAGGATTCAGAGAAGAGCCACAAGAATGATTAAAGGATTAGAAAACATGCCTTACAATAATAGACTTAAGGAGCTCAATCTATTTAGCTTAACAAAAAGAAATTTGAGTGACTTGATTACGTATGTACGTAGGGAACAAACCATTTAATAATGGACTCTTCAGTGTAGCATAGAAAGTTAGAACATGCTCTAATGGCTGGAAGTTGAAGCTAGACAATTTCAGACTGGAAAGAAGTACATTTTTAATGGTGAGTAATTAATCATTGGAACAGTTTACCAAGGGTCATGGTGGATTCTCCATCAGACAAATATTAAATCAAGATCAGATGTTTTTCTAAAAGATATGCTCTAGGAATTATTTTGGGCATGTTTCAAAGCCTGTTTATATAGGAGGTCAGACTAGATGTTCTCTTCTGGCTTGGGAATCTATGAATCTGGAATAATGGGGGAATTCTCAGGTGGCCAGCACTAGTGATTTTATGGTCCCTTTGTGCATGACTGAGAATGCTGCTATGTCATTTCGCTGTTTTGTTAACATTGCATGTGTTCACAAGAACTGAAAGTGAAGAAGCAAGAGTTTGCACAGAATGGGAAGGCCTGAGTTAGTTTTGGCACTGCTCTCAGCAGCTGTCCAGCAGACCCTTCTAAACCCCAACAGGGAATGGGAAATTAATGGAATTAAAAGTATTAGGACATGCCATTTAGAGTGTTCTAGCACAGGACTTAATTTAAAAGATGATCAAATTGACAGTGTTGCTATTAAGCACTGCACAACAGCTCCCTTTGGAGTCACTAGTCAGGGAGATAGAAGTGTATTGTAAATGAGTAACAAAAAGAGCCATGCTAACTAAACAACCTCTCTTTGTGGAAGCTTAAAAACAAATGTACCTTCACTCTCTGCTTTACATACCTCTCTTCTAGCACACAGTAGCATGCAACATCTGTATTTTCCAGCTTCAACTCCATGCATATAGTATTCAGTAAGTGGTTAAATCAAGTATTCCTGTACACCTCCTATGACAGCTTTATTTTAAAAGTGATATAGTAAAATACTACTTTGCTGAAAGAAACAAGGCAGGAGTCGAACCTAAAATGAAATCTTTCCAGTTTGCCTTAGGCAAACTAACTTATCCTATACAGTTCAATTTATATTTGGTATTGCTTGATAAGAGCTTTTTAAAAATCTTAGCTAGGATCAGCCTATACATTTTGCAGCCAGTTTATATTACAGCATTCCCATCTGCAGCCAATAACTGTTGTAAACAAACTTCAGGCTTAACCCCATTTACAAGTAGAAGATATGGAACGAATGCTGCCCCTACTAATGCTGCCCGCAATGAAAATATAAATACATAGCGGTATGTATATCTAAAATGTTACCAAAATGCTACACTGCACACACAATTCTCCCTCTGCAGAGAGAATGAATCATATATAACAAATGTTAATATTTGCTTCATGAACTACTTGAAGTTGCTCTGGTGATGTGAGCAGTATAAGAATCTTCATAGAATCTATAGCCAATGTACAGGAGCTAGAGGAGTAGCTGTGTCCTCTTCTCCACAAATACCCTCGCTGCTACAAGTAGTGAAGTCAGCTATGGTTTAGATAGAAGTAACAGCACAAAGGTTTTTTTGTTGGTTGTGGTAAGGCGAGTTGTTTTTTTTTTTTGGGGGGGGGGGGTTTTAGTGCAGGTAACAAGTCAGTATTGCTTTGGTACTATATTCATGAATTATTCCTTTCTGAGAGCAGCACACTTTCAGCTACTTTAATTAGTTTTATAAACATGCTATTTCCCTGCACGCGTCAGGATTCGAAAGTACAGCTGGCCTACTTCAGTAAGTGTTTAAAGCAGGCCAGCATAAGTATAGTCTGCATCTCAAAGATGCCGGTAATATTTTATTAAGAGCCCTTCTTTTCCAAGATAGGTTTGCACTTTAATGTATCTAACTGAATCTAAAAGTAGGTACAGAAATCTATTCTTCATCACTACTTCTGTATTTTTGCAGAGTATGGTTATAAAAGTGTATTGTCCAAGCAACATTTTTCATATACATGGCTAGGTATCTTTTCTACAGCTGGGGGGGGGGGGGGGAGAAGTAGGCCAATGGCTTCCTGATTCACAATCATTTATATCTATCTTTGGAGTCGATAGATATGTAACATTTTCACAGTGAGGTTTTCACTTTTACACCTTTCACACCTTCCAAATTTACTGCATAGCAGCAAAAGGACGGAGGGAGATGAGGAGCAAAAACCACGCTTAAAGTCCTCAAAACACTTCCAGTATGCTGTAATGCACCTCTAGGTGACTGTTCTGATTGTGTTATGCGACTGGCCATCAGTCTCATCAACAGTTGATTGGACCACGTTAGCCCAAGTGCTGGAGAAATTTTCTTATCCAATAAGCTGGAAGAAAACAGTGTTTTGTCAAGTTTTTGCATGCATGAAACATAAAATGAATTAACAATCTAGTGTGAAACATCTTAAGTAAACATACATTAGAAATTACACTTCAGCTATAAGTAGCTGCAATATTTCATAGATATGGCATTTGTCTTGACAAAAGCTCTATTTTACCAGGAAGAATTACAATAAGTCAACTTCAAACAAGTTTTCAACCACTTAAAATACAAATTACAGGGCCATCTACCCTGGGCTCCATCAGAGACAACATTAAGGAGGGTGGGGTAGATTTAAACACCCTCAATTTTTTTTCTTGATTTGTCATTTATAAAATTTGTTTCAAAGGAAAGTGGAAATCTTCCAATAGGCAGGGAATAACCTGCCCAAAAGGAGAAGTTTCTCCCTAACCCCCATCAACAATGTCATGCCCCCTCAAACATAAAATTTTATCTCCTCTTCTAAAATATGATCTTATGTCACTGGGAATGTTCTCATTCATATAAATACCACGGCCTTATTTAAATCCTACTAATCTTTTGGCCTCAAAGGTATCTTGTGGCAATGAAGTTCTGCTGGTTAATGATGTCTTTACAATTTAAAAAAAACAAAAACAGGATTTTAATAAAGGTTTAAATTTGTATGGAAAAATGACAACATCCACAGTTACATTAGACAGACAAGAGAAGATAAAATCCCTCGTGCTAGAGTATAAACCAACCACTAATACCTGAGGTTTTCAAAACAAACCAACCACACCATCCCCTATAGGCAGATTATTCCATAATTGTACCCCATAGGATTTCTTCCACTTTCCTCCACAGCTAGTACTGGTCACTGTCAGGAATTGCCTTGTCACATCAGACCAGAGTTCATCTAATGTAGCATTCTGTTTCTATGGTCCTATATGTTATATTATAAAAAAAAAGTGCAGGGTTAAATCAGTGTGTGTGTGTGTGTGTGTGTGTGCGCGCACGTGCGCTATTACATTTCAGTTTATGGAGAACTACTTACCCAAAATTGCTCTGAGCAACATCTGTCTCATCCATTGCATCAGTTACCTAAATCATAAAAAAAATAGAATTTGAATGAAGTTGCATTTTGAATATATAGTTGTATTTACCCAAGGAAGGGTGGGGAAAGGGGGTGACAAAAAAAAAAAGACCATATAGTGAATCTCAAATTAAACTAAATTAAAAAAAAAACACACACCAAACTTATTCAGGCTGAAATTGAAGGGGTACTGTGGGATATAAACTTAGTGACAGCTTGCACCAAGCTATTAATTAAAAAGGGCCCTTGAATAGTTTCACTAGATTGAACCATCATCTGAAGAACTATAAAAGAATAAACCCCATTTTATGTGTGTAAGTGAAGACACTCAGTGATTAAGTGACTTGCCCAAGATCAAACACAGACTGTGGATAGAGCCTGGAATAGAAGTCAGGTGTCCTGCCTCCCAGGAATGCATCTCAACCACATGAATTATCTTGCAAGATGAAACATATAAAAATCTTTGTTCTTAACACCTTTCTATTGACAAAAGCACAGTAAGTTAAAGAACAGTTGTCTGTATGTAGCCCTTAGTGTATGCTATGATTTTTTTCTTGGAGACACAACTTGAAGATACAGATGAGAAAAAAATTATTACATTCAGAGCTCCCTCCTGTAACTACAGTTTTTGTAACCTACTTGATATGCTACATGTCTTATTTAAAAAGGAATCCAGTTAGTGACTTTTTTTTAAATTTTTTAATTAAAAATGCATTTGCTTTCTGGATCCTCCACCTCCTCAGTCAGAGGACTGGGCTGCATTTCTCTTTCAGCAAATACCAGAGGCAGTTCAGACCGTCCATGAGGCTTGCTCATGGGCCTTCCCCCCTTGTGTCAGATTCTAGCTCCAGCTTTTTAAGCAGAATGGCAATCCAGTATTCCCAGTTTTTAAAGCTGAATTTGAGATTATAGCAACAGTCCCGATATCCCGATTCTTCTTTGCCGGGGGGGGGTTCTGAAATTTCAGGAGCCTTATTCCCCAAATGAGACCATTCACTGGGCTTCTGCACTTCACTTTTTTTTTTACAGCAGAGCAGTCCCAATGGAACAATTCAAAGGCTAAGAAATGCTCCAGCGGTTAGGAGACCGTTTCTGGACACTTGGAAGGGTAGTTCTTCCACAAGTGCTCCCTATCTGCAGAACCTTGCTTTGCCAGGAAAAGAGACTTGGTCTACATAAATGTAGGACCTGTGCATCCCACCACATAAGCAAAGACTCCTCTAAAGACACTTTAAGTGCACATCAGTCCTCTTCAGCTCTTGGGAGTCAATCCAGACCTTCCAGAGCAATTTCTTCAGTACTAAGGTCAAAACACTACTAGGACCTGAGGGGTCCAATCCACCTCTAAACAGATAAAGCACTAGAGTTCAATCTCAAGTTCTTAAGTGACTGAAGCACTTGGAAGAAATCTAGCATACTTTCTGATTCCTTTGCAAAAGGAAGGTCTGGGCTAAGGCTCAGGCTCAAAACAGAACTCTTCCCTAAAAGAGTGGCTAATCCTCAGAGGAAGACAGTCATTTCCCAAAAAGGCAAAAGATTTCTTAAACAGCCAAAAGCATAGGAAAATAACCCAATAAAACGTTCCAGATCCAAAGCTGCTCCCCAAAGATGGGGGACTCTGGACTAAAATAATAAACCCAAGAGAAATTCCTCCCCCAGACTATTGCTGCAATATCTAGGAAGCCTTTTTTAGCACACCTACACAAATTATCAAAAATCAGTACAAAATATTACCCATTCCATCTTATCTTTCCTTTCCTTCCAGGATGTTCAGGAATAAACACCTGGCTGAGGAACCTGTGGGCTACTCTACATTCATTTTTAGACTATACATTCATAAGATTGTAGCCCTTAAGGATGTCCCACTTCAGGTGGCAGACTGCCAAATGGAAATTAGTCCATTTGAGATAGGTTAGAGAACCTTAAGGTTTGCACTGACCTATGCTCAGGCCAGAGCCAATTTACAGTTCCCTGGTTCTGAGGACAGATCTAACCAGCACTCTTAAACTACCTGCACCACCTCCCATGCAGAACTGAGAATCTTCTCAACTCAGAAGAGAGTTTTGAAAAGATACATACTTGCCCTGTCCTTGCCTTCTTGTCAGATACCTTATTTGCAGCATACCTGCCCCCAGAAAACCCTGGGAAAACAGCCAAAAAGAGCCAACTTCCCAATGCACAGTCCCACTCTAAAGGATATCCAAGGGGCCAGTAGCAGAATCCATGACAAGCAAGGCTCTCCAGGAACTGCACTGTAGAGGAGATGGGGCAGAGGGTCCTAGAGCAGTAGTCCACAAAATGTTTACCTCACGACCCTCTTTACCCCCTGTCTGTGTCCCACCCACCCCCAAGCTGGGAGCAGGGTTGCAGCTCGGGGGGGCGAGATGCAGACAGAGGAAAGGGGACTAAGGCTGGGCCACAGCTTCGGGCAGGGGTGGGAGCAGAGCCTCAGCCAGGGGTCTTGGCTGGCAGGCGGGGCCTGGGGCTGGCAGCCGGGAGCACATCCCCTAGTGCAGGGCCAACAGCCAGGAGCAGCGCTGGGCGGTGCTCTCTCCTTGCCCCCTATGGGGGCTGGCCTGGGCCCCAGCCTCACCCCCCAAATGTTCCTCCACACCCCACAGTTTGGGGACCTCTGTCCTACAGTAAGTGCTGAGGCTTTAGGGGGCTTCACATCCCCAGAAAGCCACTATGTTTAGGGCCTGAATCATGCAACGGAGTTCAGATTCTGCCAACAGAAGAATTAAAAGGAAACTTGAGGGAAGCCTCCCCTCCTCCTATGTCCTCGCCACAGGTTCTTCTAGTGGGGAGAGGGTCTCATCTTATAGAAATAACCTGTCATTCTCTAGTACAGCCATTTAAAATTAGGAATATTTTAGTGAAGCAGAGCTCTAGGTTTAGGTTTATCAATCTTATCATGGACTAAAGTTAAAGGGATGCCACCATCAACTTGCTGAATCATTTGTTTGAAAACGTTGCTTGTAGTATTGTTACAAGTGATCCCTAAAATTATTAGAACTGAAAGACGTTGTCTGAGGGGTTTTTTTTCCTGCTACCCATCACTGTAGTATTCCAAGTGCCTTCCATGTAAAATCAATGGCAATAGCGAAGCCACTACTTGACTTCATGGCATCTCTAGCACTTCTTTTTTCAGGATAAAAATATGCTTTTTTTTGTTTTGATCTTTTAGATTTTCTTTTCTTTCTTTAGATGGTAGAGGTTTGGTGGTGCAAGGGGGTGTCAGTGTGTCATTATTATGGAGGAAAAAAATTTGAAGAAAGTTTTGCAGTGTTTCTTAAAGGTGGTCAGACTCTGCACAATCTCCTCTGGAAGTTTGTTCCATAGCAGGTCCCCTTGACTGAGAATGTTTTATCCCAAGCTCTCTCAAACTTCATCCTGGGCTTCATTTTCTGCATTGTCCCAAAGGACTGCAGCTGTCATAATGGTTCATAGACAGAATTGTGTCTTTAATGGAGCTGGATCCATTAGTTGCTTTGTTGATTAGGACCCAAGGCCTTAAACTGGCATCATAAGTTGACTCAGGAGCCCATGGAGGGACTTCAGCATAAGCCTCTTGTGCTCAAGGCAGCCTCCTAAACCACAGACACGGCAGACAGCCACATTTTGTAACAGCTAGAGCTGATGCATTATCTTCACATTCAGCTTCAGATACAGTGAATTACAGTAATCTACCCTAGATGTGACAAATGCATTGACTGTTGCCAGGTCCTTGTTCAGAAGAAAAGGAGAAAGTTACTTAACGAACTGGAAATGAAACTAATAGTTTTTAGATACTGATGGTACAAGGTCATCTAAGCTTAATGAGTCAAACTAGAAGCCAAAGCCTCACACTATTTTGGTGGAGGCTTTATGTCATCAATGGAAGGTAGAAACTATGTCTTGGCTAGTCCTTCAAAATGTTTCCCCTCTCAGACTAGCATCACTGGTCTTACTGGGTTCAGCTTGAGCCAGCTGACCTTCATCCAAGAACCAATGTCTTGTAGGCATGCTGACATTTTAGTAGTAACAGTTGCATAGATTGTGAATTAGATATATAGTTCAGTGTCATTAGCATACTGTTGGCAACTGGGTCAACAACATTTATCATTAGATATTGAAGAGAAGATGGGACATTACAGATCCCAGTGGGATCCCTTCAAAGTTAGTGTGAGAGAAATTCTTTTTTCAGTCTGATTACTTTGTGCAGTTGACAATGCTTTACATATTTTCACTTTCTCCTCTATATAGACATTTTCTCCCTTAGCGAAAAAAGACCCTTGCAAACATTAACAGGGGAGGACAAAAAACCATCTATACTAATTTTTTTAAAAAAATTTCGGGATATTATTTAAAGCCTGCCTTATTAGCAATTGGAACATTTCAGTTAGTCATTATGACGAAGTTGATAATATCCCTTTAAAACAAGACAATTTTCTCACTCAAGCAGCCCTTTTTTCCTAATGTACTGAACACTAACTTGCAAAATCAGATTTACAGCACCCACTGGGATCTCCAGGCACTACCGTGATACAAATAACACAATAAAAATTGTCTCCAAAAGTGTTCCAAAAATATTAGTAGGAAAAAAACAAGCTAAAAACATAAAGCTGCATAAGCAAGTCTAAGATCTGAGGTTTCATCCCAATTTTAAAGAAAATATTTCCATTAGTTCTCTGTACTGATTGTTCCCCTTTAGCTCATTCTAGTTTCTTTTAATACCTCAAATATTTTTTTTAAAGTAAGATTATTTCCCCACATGTCACTCAAAAAATTAAGCCTATGACTTCCTTGGGCCAGCTTTCCGTGGACTAAGTTCCACATCACAAAGTCACCATAATGGCTTCTGGCACTGCCTGGGATGTATGTGTTCTGTTGATAAAGACCTCCAGAGCTATCATAAATTGACTAGATTTTTAGAAAACCTAAAATGTTGGCGAGGAAAATATTGGGACACACTGACTTTCCTAGTTCTTATATAGGTTTTGCAGTTTCATGGGAGAAGAAATTTTTGTATAAATACAAGTATGTTCTCACTTTCAGAATGTATCAACCAGCTTGTATAACATTCATACAAATAAATACTTTTGGGCCAACAGATGTCTCAATACTAGTGAATTTGTTTCTGTATGATAAACTCCTCCGTTAATCATTAAATGATCATAGAACAAAAGTGTGTGTTCAAAAAGAATACCGTCAGCTTCATTTCTGTTTGTAGTTCTTTTCAAGAAGTCTCTTATTTTGTTTATTCAGTGGTTCTGCAGAATAAGAAATAATTTCTGGTTTCATACCTGATTAATGCATAGTATTGGAGTTCTGAATCTACTGCTTAAACTGTGAAGTTTTGCTCCAAATGTCTGCAGATATCTGGCTTTCATAACAGAATCTTTTGCTCCAAATTCACATCGAAACAAAGCAGCCATAGAATCAATGATCACCAAACGCACCATGCCTCTCAAGAGCAGTAAGGTAATCCTTTTAGCAATGCAGTTGTAGAAGGTGTCCTACCACAAAATACAAATATTCAACATTAGAACTAGTTAGAATGCTGGTACCTATAAAATTCTAAGACAGATACCTGTCATTTCACTGCTTGGCTCTGTGGTTATTTATGGGAGGTTATATTCATAAGCCAAGACAGTAGATCTTTACAACACAATTGTATTCTTCTGTGTAGGTCTGATGTCTGTCTGTTAAAAGTAGTCACAAGAAAAAACAAAAAAAGGAGATCAACTGTAGCACTAGTTTACACCTTGTGCAGCCTAGCACAGTCAAGTAAATGGGGCTGCACGAGGCATAAGAAGTCAAGAAAAAGTTTGACCTAGATTTTTGAGTCACGTATAAAATTCCAGTGTTACCCAAGAACATGATAGTGCAGTCCTATTCCATGGCCACTCTGCATTCAAGTTCTCACTTGAATGTTGAGGAGTTAACTCAAGGCTAGCATAAGTCCTCAGGGTATTGATAAATGAGCAAAAAGACAGTGTTCTTTCATCAAAGGAATTGAGATAGAACTATATACAGCTATTATAGCAGACCCTCTATTAACCAAAACTTCTGGTAAAAGTTAGTATCACCTGAAACTCCTGTTTCCTCCCCAGCTGATACAAAATTCCATTATCTGAATGTTTCTGAAGTCCCCAAAATATTTTAGATGGAAGTTACACTCCACTGGGTGCTTAGTAGTTTACTTTTCTTTTATCACATGCAACAGTTGTTCATCTTAGCAAAGAGGGAATTCTTTTGACACCCTTACACTGTTCTTGTGGAAGACACCATTCTTCACACATAAATAGGAATACACAGTTAAAGATTTATAAACATTCTGCCAGGATTAGAGGTCTTACACACTGACAACTTTCTACATTCCATGTCTGTCAAAATTATACTGAATTTCTTGGAACTGGATTATAGTAGGATTAACCTTACCAAACTGATTTGCAATTCACACAACTATCTTAACTGTGTGAATTTAAGAACGGCCATACCGGGTCAGACCAAAGGTCCATCTAGTCCACTATCTGTCTACCGACAGTAGCCAATGCCAGGTGCCCCAGAGGGAGTGAACCTAACAGGCAATGATCAAGTGATCTCTCTCCTGCCATCCATCTCCATCCTCTGATGAACAGAGGCTAGGGACACCATTCTTACCCATCCTGGCTAATAGCCATTTATGGACTTAGCCACCATGAATTTATCCAGTTCCCTTTTAAACACTGTTATAGTCCTAGCCTTCACAACCTCCTCAGGTAAGGAGTTCCACAAGTTGACTGTGCGCTGCGTGAAGAAGAACTTCCTTTTATTTGTTTTAAACCTGCTGCCTATTAATTTCATTTGGTGACCCCTAGTTCTTGTATTATGGGAATAAGTAAGTAACTAACTGTGTTTCTAACTGTTGAAAATAATTCATTCAGCAGAATAGATAACCTCGAGAAAGATTTCTTACTGTGTTCCCTGTACACTAAGGGTGGTCTACAGTGCACTGGAGAGGTGACTGCAGTTTGGGGAGCCATAGCCAGCTACTGCTGCAATTTATTGCCTTGTCAATATGTGTAACATTTTATATTTGGTGGGGTGCTTTGGTTCTACGTACATCCTATTATGAGCGGTTTCTCAGAACTCCTGCTGTTATTGTGCAGACTTTCTCCATGATAAATGCATTTTATAGTTTCAGAGGACTGGAATAAAACCATTGTTTCCCAACATAGGAGGGCCAATTGTTGTCTGGACTGCAACAAATGTGACATTTAGATTAGAATTTGCATTATCATCATCTACAATGTGTTCTTATATTTACCCTAGAATTTTTAAAATAATGATCTAGTACTTTGAACAAATATTATTTTTAACCTTTAGAGCCCATTAGAAAATGAAGGTTACTTATCCATAACCAGAGTTCTTTGAGATGAGCCTCTGAATCAGGGGTGGCCAACCTGAGCCTGAGAAGGAATAAACTAGGAAATAGGGTTTTTCCCTGATGGTTGCAAATGGATGGCTGAATAGTTACAACTTCCCTGTGTTCATTGCTCCACTTTCTAATTTGAGCTGCATCTGACGAAGTGGGTATTCACACACGAAAGCTCATGCTCCAATACGTCTGTTATAGACTAACAGGGGTCCCCAACCCCCGGTCCGCGGCCTCTTAGAAACCGGGCCGCGAACCGACCCAGTGGAGCTTCCGCAGGCATGCCTGCGGGAGGTCCAGCTGAGCCGCGGGGAGCGCTCCCTCCGCAGTCGTGCCTGCGGGAGGTCCGCTGCTCCCGGGGCTCAGCTGGAGCTTCCGCAGGCACGCCTGCGGGAGGTCCACCGGCTCCAGTGGAGCTTCCGCAGGCGTGCCTGCGGAAGCTCCAGCAAAGCCAAGGGAGCAGCGGACCTCCCGCAGGCACGCCTGCGGAGGGAGCGCTCGTCCCGCGGCTCAGCTGGACCTCCCGCAGGCACGCCTGCGGAGGGTCCGGCAAACGAAACCGGTCCCTGGACCTAAAAAGGTTGGGGACCCCTGGTCTATAAGGTGCCACAGGACTCTTTGCTGCTTTTACATTAATAAAAAAACCACACCTCTTAATTCAATAGAATCAGGGTCAACATATAGTTAAGTTCCTGCTCTTGGTGCAAGAAAAGAGTGTGATATTAATGTTAGGACGTGTTTGTCTTTGGATCACAGCCATGCACAAGCATGGTATCCCTGTTGGGAATTAACTGGTATTTACCCACTCGTGGAACGAAAGAATATAAAATGGAGCCCTCGCTAATGCACTTGTACTGTTGAATGAAAAACTCTCAAAGAATCTACCAATACATCATCTTTCACTGGTAGGTGAGATATTGGACCCATCCAATGAGGACAGGGAATTTTTTTAAAGAGGATATTTCCCTCACAACTGGCTTGAGCAAACCCCTCTTTAGTGATCTGTGTAACATACTCACATAATGCTGTCCATCAGAAATTTAGACAGATTTGGATTTTATGAAGGGAGGAAAAGCCTTGCAAGCCAGAGAAATAGCTCTCAGCTGCCATATCTTTATGTGGAATCACATCTTTCACTGAGATCACAAACCTTGGAATGGGTGGAAATCACATTGAAGAATCCCTTACACCCTCTAGGAGCACTACTGCAAATGGCAGGAAGGGGATAAGGGAACTCCCTGGGGGCATGTTCTTACTCTGTCGTATGAAATAAGGCATCTGGAAAATACTGAGCCATTACGAACATTTGAGCATCAAGAAAAGGTGGCAAAGTCACATAGTGCCTTGGTGAGGCCTCAGATATACCTTGCTATTAAAAGGTATCACATAATTGTGCTAGTAAGGAATCCGTACACTGCAGGAAAAATTACAGGTCTAAAATATATCAAGGCTTCAGTGACCACACATCTTCTAAATTGGTATGAAAGTACCCTTGTTTGTGCAAACTACTAGAAAAGAACCACCCGGACACTCTACTGAGGGTAAAGTCTATTCCCAAACAGACGACCAACCATTCAATGAGAATATTATGACAGCTAGGCATTTAATGGAACACTTGCTGCCACAGAAATGCTCAGGGGTATTGATAAAGGTCTTCTTTGACTCAGAGGTATATGTAAAGAGACATATGTGACCATGGGAATACTGGAATACTTCTGGAAATTAGGGTTCTGTCTCTGGAATTGTGATGGAGTGTACAAACCCCATACTGGAGAAGTAGGGGCTAAGGAGCAACTCTGAGCCCAGGCAGCCCCACCCCACTGCACCTGTAAAGCCTGTCCACAGTGGAAGTAAAGCTTAAAAAAGGAAGCTGAGTAGCTCAATGGAAGGCAGATGGATAGAGCCCTGCACAAACACAAAATTTGTATCCACATCTGATCCGTGGTCTGCAAAAATGATCCACGAATGTGGATATCTGAGGATATAAAGTGGATATCTGCAGATTTGCAGGGCCCTACAGATGGGGAAGGTGAACTGACCTGTGTTCTCAACTCCTCTGAAGGAGCACCACAGAAGCTCTTGCTGCCTGGGACTTGGAAATACTAACCTGACCCAGCCTGCAAAGGAGGAACTGATGACTTTGAAACTTTAATTGTGTGTTCTGTTCTTTACTTAACCGTGTGTGAAGAGGAAGCACTGGTAGGAAGCGATCCAGTTAGGCAGCAGCATAACACCCTGAGGTGCAAATCTTAGCAGCCCACCACTGAATCCTGGATTTGAACCTGGTAGATAGGATGGGCCCAGGCTCCCCTACCAATCCCTAAAAAAGGGAAGTAACTTTAGTCTATATATCAGCATGGAACCTAGTTGGGGGAAGATCCGGAAGGCATGAGAGTCCAGATCCCAATACCCTGACGCAAGGGTGAAGCCCTGAAGCCCTTGCTGACCTCTGAAGACTTCCACATCATTGGACTTGTACCCCAAAAAGGGTGGATTTGAATGTGTGACCCAGCTGGAAGGCTGAGTTGCTAAAAGGACAGACCATCACACAGCAGAGCTACAGTGAGAAAGGGGAACACCCAAGAGGACAAGAATCTGCCATATCTTGGCCTGTCCGCTAGGAAGGCACTGCTGGTGTGTGTTCCCCTTCACAGGAACCCAGATATGAATACAATGAACCATAGGGTGGGAGTACAGCCAGATAGCATTCTGACCCAATCCTATTGTCCATATTATATGACAGAAGGCTATAATTCACATTGTGGCCAGGAAACAGACCTCACGCACCATTGTGTTCAGGTGATGGATGTCCTCAACCCTTAGGTGCACCTGTTCATTCCAAGATGGGAGGAATCAAAGCTAGGTTTACTGAGATTTTCTGAAATGCTGTGCCTACTGCTCAATTGGATCCAAGTTCTCTAATGGTTCCAAGGAATGTTTGATAAAGCTAAGGATAGGTGCCTCTGTGTGTTTCTACTACGGATACAAGGGCCTACTAAAGACACTATCCAACCCAAAGACACTTGTGTATTTCATGCTGGAGCCAGAGGCAAGCCTCAATAGTTTCTTTTCTGGCTTAGAATCAGGAACCAGTTATAACTGAAGGTAGGTACCCTGGGTCCAATAATGCTCTAATAAAAAGTTTACTCCTATGAGAGATCAGACACACAGATCTATCAGCATATTTATGATGTCAGATTAAAGAATATCAGAGCAGTTGTCACAGCACCTTATAAAAAGCTCTAAATCTAAAATAGGACCAACAGCACTCGATTTTCTCTGGAGAACCTTGGCAATGCAGTGTCATTCCCTGAAGAAGAAAACGGATTCCAGGTCTCCTTTTTTTTGCCTTTACTTTGGAGGGTTACAAAGAGACTCTAAAGACAACAGGCAGTCCTTTCTCAAACATCAGATGGATCTTGCAACACCATACCTGATTTCTCCTACAGATGCTGTGTAGCAAAAATCTTCAGATCTGTGAATCTCAGAATCAATAGAACTGAGATAGGTATAGTACCTTTACATCCTAAGGAAGCATTTGACCATAGTATCAGTTCTCAGCCTGCCAGATTCTCATAAATCTGGTTCTGGGCAGCTGATTTAGCCCTTAGGAACCTAGAGAACCTCAACAGTTCCTGCCCAGAACCAAGTGAGCTCACAATTCCTGGACCAGATAAACTGGCTTTTACAATTTCTGATAGAGAGGGACCAATCCTTTCTTAGTAAAAGAGTCTTCTTGCCTATAGGGCAAGGGTCTGATAGATGGAGCATTGGAATGGGAAAGTCTCCCAGGCAAGCAGGGCTCAGAGAGAGAGACACAATGTGTGTGTCTGAAAAAGGTCAAACAGGAAGCATAATGTGAAAACTGTCCTCTAACTTAGGAGATCCACCATTTCAAATCTGATCAGAAGCTTGTAGTGCATTTCCCCTTTCCAGTGTTGCAAAGACCTTTCCACTGATTGTTTTTTTATGCCACTATGTTGGGCACAGAATTAGTAAGGCAAGCAGCTCTGCAAAGATCCTGGTGTTGGAAATATAGTCCCCTACCAGACTTCACTAACTTGGGCAGATCTGGGGCCTCAGTAGTGCAGAGCCATTAGACAAGTGATGCAACAGTCAAAGATGTCAGATCCTCATGCTGGCTGGATCCCAGGTAATCATATCCCTTCTTGGCAACTGTGCTTGCCAGTCCTTAATGTTTGACTATTGAATCTGGATTCAGACTCCGACCCTGGATCCATTTGTATCCAAAGCCACACTAACCAGCCACAGATCTATACTCAGTTTTTTTTTGTTTTTTTTTTTAGTAACTCTGTATAGTGCTCTGTGGTGGATCCATGTTTTGCTGCTCCCAGATCCACACTAGGCTGCTGGATCTAAGCTCTGTGGATGCAAATCCTTTGGAAATTGGATCCAAAAAACAAGAGAGCCACTGTAGGCACACAGCTAGGTCTCCTGCGACAACCTGGACAGACCCAGAGACCTTGACAGTGAACAACCTGAGAAGTCTGTCTAGTGCAGAGGTGCAAGAGGCAGCCAAACCCACTCCAGTGGGACGCTCCTCAAAGTGAATGCTGGACTTATTCAGTACCAGCTAGCTGACTGGGCTTGAGGCGCCTCCACTGTGAGCCCACACAAAGCCCATGCCAGACAGACATCGCCTCCTGTCTTTTAATAGCAAAACCTGATTAAGACAGTAACTATAAAACAAAATTTGCCCAAAAAAAGAGCAGAAAGAGATGGGGGGGAAGAAAAAAGAAAACCTGATGAGGAAAGTGTAGAGGACATTTTGTATGATCTGAACTCACTGCATCTTCAGCAGTTAGAAAGGAACCGAGGGGTGGTTGGGGCCACTCCCCCTTTTATACCCTCAGAACTCTCCAGGATGAGAGAGAGAGGGAGGGGTGAATGGCCCCAATGGACACTGCTTCAGAAAGTTGCAGACGCTCACAGTGCACACAGGTGTCTTGATCCCACAAGTAGGAATATGCTGAGGCCATTTGAAGAAGTACACTTCCCATCAAATAAAGGGCCACTCATAGTCCTGAGGACATATGCTCTTGATGGCCTTATTTGCTACGCATGAAAATGGGAGGGACTTGAAAGTGGCTTTGGCTGGGCATTTAGATCGATACTTTATTTATAAATTATTTATGATTCAGGTTATAAACAGTTCACTAAAATACTGATGGACCAGGAATGCTTCTCAGAAGTTTTGGATGTGGAAAAACTACCCTAAATTTTTAAAGGAATTATTCTGATATTTTAGAAACTTTTGATCCCACATAGCATTATATATAAATTACAAAAATCCATACATGAGGGAGGCTACGTGCACGAGGAAAATTAAACCAGTCACTCATCTACGCTTATATAAAACACTGATGGGGTGACAAAGGGCAACTCAGATGTGTGACTTTTGAAATACCATCAATTACATAAGATCAGGTAAAAAGAATATGTTGCTGTAGCTAGAGCTGAACCTAGGAGAGGGTGATCAGGCCCATGGGTGCCAACATTCAGGGATGCAAGTCATCGCATTTAGGAAACACATTTAGTAATGATTTTGCTTGTGCCTTCGAGAAGGGTGGGGCACTGAAAACATTTTCCGCCTTGGGCAACCAAACACCTAGGGTTGGCCCTGGCTGTAGCTCAGTTAGTACAAACAAGTTCTCTAAACACTAAGGCCTCACCATTCATTCAAATCAGCAAGTGCAGACCTCCAATAAGGTCAATCGGATTCCACCTGGCCACAGGGAGACGTATCCCAACACAGAATTAGGTCCTAGAGAGCTACTTCCAGTAAACTTGAGGTTTAAAAGCCACTTGAACTACATCACACTTTAAAGAGCTCTTTTCCCCACTGTAGAATTGCAGACGAAAGAAGGGAGTAAAATTCTCATTAAACTTATCAAATCTCAAATATATGTACAACCACTGTAATGTGGTACTTTACACTTTTTCTGCAGGCATTAGCTGCTGTTTGCATGGTTATTGTCTTGTCTCACCTCTAATAGTTTTTAATCTCTCATCTTACTACTGTTCTCTTTGTTAAAACAAAATAAGTGGGGTATAAGTTACCAAGACTATCATGGAGTTCATTTTGATTATTACTCAACAGTTTAGAAAATACACAATGGAAAAAACAAATGCATCCTGCACAGTAGTTCTGTGTTTGTCAAGACCAACTTGAAAAAATAAAAGCAATTACAAAAATAGCGCTAAACATTAAACCCATCAGGCTATCAATTATTAAGCTAAACTGATGGTTCAGTTCTAAATTATGCAGGATTCCCCCCAAATCTCTTCTTAAAACTAATCCCTGTATCATGACACACACAAGAATACTGGCAATGATTGGACAACTGATATACTATGGCTACTGTTTATCATGGTTATATCATTGTTACCTTTCACTGCCCTGCATCCTGTTTGTTTTATCAACCTGTTTTATCAACCGGTGTTTACCTACCGTCTTAAAAACTTACATTGTAAATTCTTTGGGGCAGGGACCATCTTTTTATTATGAGTTTTTACAGTGCCTAGTATAAAGAGTGGGTGGAGGTGTCTCTAGGCACTCTTGCAATACAAGTAAGTAATAGTAATGCCTCATATACTTGTTCTAGTATAATGGATTTTGGAAGAAGTTGAATGTTAGTCTGTAAAGATCTCGTCCTTTTCAAAAAAACTTCGTATGAGAATTAAATCTCTGAAAACTTGGATTCAGCTCATAAATACAATATGAAGAGTTTAGGAAGCTGGTATATATAGAAAATCACCTTAATTTATTTGTGGTCTTTGTGAGCACTACTGCCTAGCTACAGTTAAGCCCCCTGTACTATTTGTTTGCATCTGCACTAATTGGATTTAGTGTTCCCAAATAATTTATTTGTAAGTTGCACTGTTACTTACAAGGTCTGCGGCATGCTCAATGAAAACACTGTTTCCAAATTTTATTTTCTGTATGACATCAAGTGGAACATCTGCCCTAAATGTATGTTGTTGATCAATCAGTTGCTGCAAGCGTTTATTTGGGAAAACATCTTCTGTGCAAATGTAGACAGCACCTGCAATCAAAAAAAGAACCCAACCTCTAATATTACACAACTCACATTACAAATATATATTTTTAAAATTCATTCCTTTTTCCGCTTAGCAATGAAAACTCAAATTAGGGAATATTTTCTTCTTAGAACTCTCTCAAAATCTTGGTACTGTTAAAAGGACAATTTTTACTTTTTTTACCCAAACTTGATGACCCAACAAAAGATACAGCTATGATCACAGCAGTCCTGCAGCTGTTCTTTTGGTGCCCAGTGCAATGATCACATCCTTTGGTTTCACAGACTCCTCTTTGCACTATTCATTGACCCACCAGATGACACTTATTGCATAGCTGCCTGACACTCGATGTCTTCTTCAGGTTCCCTTTTTTTGACCCTTTGACCTTCACACCTGTCCTTGTTATTTTTTTCCTGTTCTCCCCCTGTAATTATACGAGTCCCAGGCTCAGTGGATCCTCCCGATAGGCTGCAGGAGGAGCCTTTAGCCAACTTCCCCAGAACCCAACAGGACTGAGGAATGGTCTCTGGCTTATGCCTTTGCTGTATAGACACATTATGAAGATCATGTCTCAATGATAAATACACCAATACTGCATCGTTTATTTTATATACCAATACCACTGATTAATGAAACTCATCCTTTGCATCTTTATGGGTGTCAAATGGGTGTGCATTTTACCATACTTTACACACCAGTAATCAACCCCTCACTGGGTTTAAAGAAGTCCAGTCACACAAATCCACTCCAGCTGTTCTTCTCTGAGTAGGTGCATGTGTGTGTGTGTGTGTGTGTGTGTGTGTGTGTGTGTGTGTGTGTGTGTGTGTGTGTGTGTGTGTGTGTGTGTGTGTGTGTGTGTGTGTGTGTGTGTGTGTGTGTGTGTGTGTGTGTGTGTGTGTGTGTGTGTGTGTGTGTGTGCGCGCGCGCCCAATTCAAAGCCAGAGAATTTTGCCTAGCAGTATCCATAAGGGCAGCACTTGCACCTCATGGCCATAGCCACCCTCTCTCCCCAGTAGCTATATGGCTGGAGTCATTCAAGGCTGACCACCGAGGTGGGAGGACGCTTGATGGAGCCTCCAGCCCAGGAGCCGCTTCAGCACTTGATTGTGGGAACCAGAGATCCCATGACAATCACAGCCACATAAACACTGACCTGTGAGAGACACAGTTGGTGTATGTGACATGAAAATGACTGTTCTTTCCCCTTCAAAGGGTCTTTTCCCTGTATTTATAAAGTTTCATTCTGTTATAAATAGGTCTGTTTGCTTGGGTTTGGAATAAAAGTTTAGTTATGGAAACTGAATTCATCGTTATTATTTCACAATATATGCTGTGTGGCTCTCACATCATTTAGAGACAATAGCAATAGGTGCATGTGCAATGTTATATTACTACACACACAGCACTCATTACAAGGTTCATATTGGAGGACAAAACACAAAATGCCAGGGAGAGCACACTACAGCAATACATATTACTGTGGCTCACTATTAAAATGGTCTTTCAATGCCTCCTGAGCTGTATAGCTCACTGCTGAGCTCTTCTTATAGCCATGGTATCTGGCTGCTTAAAATCAGCAGATAGCCATTCCACTCCACCTCAGCAGAAACTTTTCCCCCTTTGCTTTACAGATATTATGAAGGACATAATAGGTAGCTATAATAATTGGGATAATTTTTTCCCACTGAGGTCTAACCTCATGAGTAGACAGCACGAGCTGTTTTTCAAATGATCAAAGGTAAATTCCACTGTAATTCTGCACTGGCTTAGCCTGTAGTTGAAGCACTCCTTGGTACTGTCGAGGTGGCCGATGTACAGCTTCGTGAGCCACAGGAGTAAGGGGTAGGCTGGGTCTACAAGGATCGCTATTGGCACTTCAATGCCCCCGACGATGATCCTCTGGTCTGGAAAGAAAGTCCCTGCTTACAGCTTTCTGAACAGGCCTGTGTTCTTAAAGATGCCTGCATCATGCCCCTTCCCTAACCATCCTGCACTGATGTCAGTAAAACAGCCTGGGGATCCACCAGCACTTGCAATACTAAAGAAAAAGTAGCCCTTTCTGTTCATGTACTCTGTGGAAAAGTGGTCTGGTGCCAAAACAGGGATATGCCTGTCATCTCTTGCCTCATTGCTGCAAAGCCATCCACTATGTCCCAGAGTCACAGTCCTTTGTAGCAGGATGCAATTAATGGCCCTGCAAACTTGCACCACAGCAACCCACACGGTGGATTTCCCAACTCCAAATTGATTCTCCACTGATCGGTAGCAATCTGGTGTTCCCAGCTTCCACACGGCAATCGTCACTTGCTTCTCCAATGTCAGTGCGCCAAAGGCTGGGGCGAACTCTGCTCAGACTTCCAGGAATGGGCCTTGCGCATCCAAAAGTTCTGCAGTTACTGCTCATGATCCCATACCTGCATAATGATGCATTCCCACCGGACTGCCTATTTCTCAGGCCCAGAACCTGTGCTCCACCATCTGCAGCTGCTCTGTGAATGCCAACAAGAACCTTGAATTGTTTCTGTCTCTGTCCAACAACAAGAAAGCCTCCAAGGAATTGTCTTGTTCCGCCACCTAGCTCCTCTGGTGGCTCTACAAATACTACAGGATCAGGTGCATTGTGCTCACAACTCATCACAATAGTGCAGAGTTGTGCAGGATCCATGCTTCTCACAGTGATAGCACAGCGCGGGTTTGCGGGGCTTTTGAAAAGAGATGCAAAACATTATGGGTAGGGCCCTACCAAATTCACAGTCCATTTTGGTCAATTTCATGGTCACACTATACTATACTATACACTGTAGATTTTATGGGGGAGACTAGCATTTCTCAAATTGGGGACCCAAAAGGGAGTTGCAGGGGGTTGCAAAGTTATTTTAGCGGGGTCGCAGTATTGCCACCCTTCTGCACTGCCTTCAGATCTGGGTAGCTGGAGAGTGGCAGCTGCTGACCTGGAGCCCAGCTCTGCAGGCAGAGCCGCTGCCAGCATCAGTGCAGAAGGATGGCATGGTATGGTATTGTCATCCTTACTTCTGTGCTGCTGCCTGCAAAGCTGGACCCTCAGTAAGCAGTCACCACTCTCCACTCCTGCACCCATCTCTGAAGGCAGCAGCATAGGAGTAAGGGCGGCATGGTATGGATTTGCTTTTGCACTGCTGCTGGTGGGGTGCTGCCTTCAGAGCTGGGCACCCGGCCAATAGCTGCCACTCTCCAGCTACCCAGCTCTGAAGGCAGTGCAGAAGGGTGGCAATACTGTGACCCCGCTAAAATAACCTTGCAACCCCCTGCAACTCCCTTTTGGGTCCCCAATTTGAGAAATGCTAGTTTCCCCCATAAAATCTACAGTATATAGTATAGTGTAAAAGCACATAAGCCCAGATTTCACAGGGGGAGACCAGATTTCACAGTCTGAGACTTTTTTCATGTGAATTTGGTAGGGCCCTAACTATGGGATGGAAATAAAATTATGGGATGCAGAAGAAACCATGTTCCCAGTCACCTGTGTGCAATTCATTTGCCTCCATGAGGTACTGTAAACCTTCCCAAAAAACCCTGTGCTAGATAGCGGTGAGTTGCACAGTGGGATAGCTACCCACAGTGCACTGCTCTCTGCATCAATGCAAGCACTGGTAGTGAGGATACACACCGCTGACACAAGGAACATAATGTGGACATGCAAAAGTGATTTAATTTATCGCAGAGAAAAATTTCCTCCATGACATTGTTTACAATGTATTAAAAAATCCAACCCCTACTGACAGAGACCTGAGAGTCAAAATATTCATTTTTGTGAGATAAGCTCTTGGGCACACCTGGAAACCAGCATTTTGTTCCACTTTGTGGTCCTGAATAAATTTGGTTAAGATAGAAACATTTTAAACATGCAACTGATTGTACGAAGCATATTTTTCCACTAGTCACCTGTGCAACTTCTGCATACTCTTACTGCTGTGGAATGATGAAGCAATGTGTTGCATCAAACCCCAATGGTCTGTCTTCATACCATACCAATTTTGTTTAAAATAAAATTGCAAAACACATAGAAAATAACAGGATTTGTTCCTGATCTAAACTGAGAATTCTCATATATTTACCACATTACTGTCAAATAGTTTATCTATAAATACGTGCATATAAAGTAAATTCAGCCAAATAAGCAATTAAGGAGAGCTATTCTTAGATTGACACAAACCCTCACCCAAGATAAAACTGTTGTGTGAACCAGTCCAGTAGTGGGACTGTGTGGGAAGAGGGGCTTTTGCTGATTTTTTTGGAGGGAGGTTTGTGGAGAGAACAGAACCAGAAAATGAGAGACAGACAGAAGACATCTAAACAGAAGCCTATAAGCACTGTATGGCCCTTCAAGAAGCTAGAGAGCTTTTTGAGTCGGAGCTGGTTAAAAAGGCTTGGGGCTGAAAGCAAAGAAGCTCTCCCCTGTTTTTGGTTCCACTTGTCTGCCCAGAAGCAGAACTTTGTATATTTGTTGTAAACAAAAAAGATTGCATCAAAGAAAATGCCAGACTCCGTCATCAGTTTCTACTCCCAATTGGAATAGCCCCAGGGCCATGAACTTTGACTAGTCACTCAGGTCAAAAAGGGGCAACACTTGCAATATGTGCTGCTCCGACTGTCTGAGCTCCAAAAACTTGCCAGTCACCTGTCTGCCAGACTGCCCCATCAACTGTCATGTCAGAAAGTTGGGTTCTGTTGTTCCTGTTCAAAAGCAAAGATTTACTCATTTGCATGCACTAATCAGGAACCTCAGAAGCACTTTCTCCTCTCCACCCCTCAGACACGGTTTCTGTTTCCCTTCTGCAGGAATTGTATTTATTACTATGGGCTCTGTGCCTGCTGATGTGCCACAAACCGCAGTTGGCAGTGCAGAGGCGAGGAGATCAATAGGCCCCGAACAAAACAACATAACAGCCCCAAGCACTAATGGGGAGGCTGGGATGCTGTGGAATCCAGCCATTACCCTCACACAACTGTGCCCGTGCAAGGAGGATTCTACTGGCAAAAATGCTACTAGGATGAGGTGCCTTCCTTTCTGCCCCCAATACCCTATATCTGAATCCATTTAGTTCCTTTCTCCCAGCATAAATGGAGGGGAGGACTAGGGCACGAATAAGAATACGTCCGATCTTGTAAATGAGTATAGATCTGAACTTGTGACACATGTAACACTTAGTAGCATCCAAGGAAGGAAGTGAAGGGGAGGACTAAAAACATTGATCGGAGCAGAAGCATCTATGACATAACCTAGAGCAAAAAAAAATGTAAGCCATCCCTGCCTTTTGACGTTTCAAGAATTTTCCATGTGGTTGGACACAGTAGGAAACAAATTGAGCAACTTTCACACAGTAAACCCTGAGAGCGTCAAAGTTAAACATGATGCTGCAAGGGAGGCAGAACAACAGCCTAGCCAAAACATTAGTCATACAGAGGACCAGACTAAAGAGTTCTCAGAACTGAGGTTTCTTCCTCCCCAATGAAGTACAAAAACGCAAACAAAAAATACAAAGGATCATTGGCTTTACAATAATAATGGTTATGTTCAAATTATCCTTCTAATTTACTTACTTGCACAGACATGGGAAAAATGTAGGGTACAACACAATGCCTATGACTTTTTTGACTATATGTCCATCAGTTTTGCCCTGTACATCATGACCAGATCCTTTGTGATACTGTAACCTCTGCTTTACATAAGGGATACTTAGCACATGCCTAAGATATTAATGTAACAATATCTGTCAGGTGGATCGTTTTGTCATGTCAGTTTTCATGAAGAGTCAGGGGGTGGTCATGATGCTGAAACCTAACACACTCCATCTGTATATGCCTTATGCATTTTGATTAACAAACTGACCACTATTCTTGATTGTTGAGGGAAAAAGTCAATCATAACTCAATGGAAAGTCATGTTTGATTCTATTCACACAGCCACCCTAATCTGTGTGCCAGCAGCAGCCAGCCAGTAGTAAGAGTGGAAAGTATTATGTGGGGATGTAGCAGTTGTACACAGCATGCTTTTCTTTTCCAAATGGCCAGTTTCTCATCTTACTGCTAATGATTCTGTATCCACGGATACAAATATTTATTGCAATTACACAAATTACGTAGCTTAAAGCTAGCATACTCCCTTAAAATAATAAGTAAATCTGAAAGTATATTGTACTTACCAGATTCTAATCCTCCATATTCATAAGGATACTGCACAGAAAGGCACAGCTGCAAACTAATCTGAGTCTTCCCAGCAGAGCTCTCACCAGCAAGTTCTGTGATCCCCACCACAGGAATGCCACCTCTTAACAAGCTATCTAGTACTGAGCAACCCAGGCTTAGTTTCTGGTGTTGGGATGTGCAGTGATCTTTGTCTCGGTACAGCTGAAGTGCTAGAGGATATTTTTTAAAAGAAAGTTCTATTTAGCATTTTCTTAATAAGGGACAATATAACATAGCTGCCACATTCTAGGTAACTCTATGATTGACATTTTTTCCAGATGTAAGCATGATTCAGCCTGTTTTCCTCCCAACTAACAATCTATGCACTGAGGAATCTGCTTGTAAATTAGTACAGATTGCATTTACGCTGATCCCCTCCATGCTAGAACTTTCCCCTCTTCCTGTCCTTTAAGGAGACTTTTGGGGACTGCTACAGCAAGGAAAATCTTGTCTGCATGACTTCAATGGAGTAGATATGACCAGGAAGTGGAGGTAGGGTTGCCATCTTTCTAATGGCTGGTAACCAGACTCCTGAGGTCCAACCCCCTGCTCCACCCCTGTCCTTCACACCCCACACTTCTCCCTCCAGCTGGGCTTCCTCTGCTCTGGGACTGAAATGAGAGCTGCTGCAGCCTGACAAGGAGCTTGCCTGCAGGTAGAAGGTGGCCCCGACTGAGCAGAGGCTGGCATGGATTAATGACCCCATTCCTTCCCCTGCCCCGCAGTAACCAGACATTTGGTGTCTGGTCAGTACATCTGACTGGACACTGCCAGGTGCCCTTTTTGACTGGACTTTCTGGTTGAAAATTGGACACCTGACAACCTTAAGTGGAGGAGAGCTGCTAAAGGTCAGGAAGCAGTATGAAAACATAGAAGGCTCTGTACTTCTGGCTAAGCTTTAAAGATCCACACAGATAAGAAGAAATGGTGGATTCAATTGCTCAATTCCTAGCCCATTCCATTAGAGGAGGGCAACCCCTGCACTATTAAATATTCTGGTGGAAATTCTAAGAGGGGACTCTTGCAGTGTCCTGTCCTCCAGCCAAGATTTTCCATGTAGAGGAATTATTTGACCCTATAAGACTGAGTACAATGCACTTCTATTTACATTCAGCGCTTCACAGGATCAAGCCCTTTAGGAATATAAAAGCATCTGCTAAAGCAGTGGTTCTCAAACTAGGGCCACCACTTGTTCAGGAAAAGCCCCTGGCAGGCCGGGCCGGTTTGTTTACCAGCTGCGTCCGCAGGTTCGGCCGATGGCGGCTCCCACTGGCCACGATTCACCGCTCCAGGCAAATGGGGGCTGCAGGAAGGATGGCCAGCATGTCCCTCGGCCTGTGCCACTTCCTGCAGCCCCCATTGGCCTGGAGCAGTGAACCACAGCCAGTGGAAGCCACGATCAGCCAAACCTGCGGACGCGGCAGGTAAACAAACCAGCCTGGCCCGCCAGGGGCTTTCCCTGAACAAGCGGCGGCCCTAGTTTGAGAACCACTGTACTAAAGAGTAACAGGAACTAACAGTTTTTTATTTTCTGAATACTTGACTTGACTGAGAAATAATTGATCAATATACTATTACCTGCTATACAAAAAATGTTTTATGCTCTACTTCAACAATAGATCTTTGAGCAATAAATTTAAACCTTTCATTATAGCTCAAAAGTCTAGAACGGTTTTTAATTATGTAAATACAACACTTTACTTGTATTGACAGTATTACCTGTAAGCACACAGCTTTTCCTCAGTGTACCAGAGACTGTTTTCAGTAAGCACTGTACATCCATACTGGACAGTTTTGTCAGCCTTTGCAAGTCTGCTCCAGAAAGATTCAAAATCTCTTTTATTGATTTTATATTAGCTGAAATTAGAGGAATTCTCATAAATGCTTTTGGATTGACTATAACCTTACAAAAAGAGAAGGATTTCCATTTATTGTTAATTTACTGAGAGTACTGGTTAAAAAAAGTTACAAGTTTTGTTTATGTTATCATGATTATCAGTGATTTTGAATGGAAAGGGACTTTAATGTTTTTTTGGAAGGCTTTAAAGCATTATCAGCCTTAACATCAGAGGGAAGTGGGGCCTGAGAGAAGGCTCTGATACAGAAGCAATTTCACTATAATGTTCTTCTGGTGCGCCAAAGTGGAGTTACTTGTGTGTAAACTGGCTGCTTTTGATTTTCAACTTCTTCTTGAAGAAGGCAACAACAGAAATTAAAGGCACATTGCAAATAAAATTGACTAGATTAGAAAAGGATAGCCTGACTGTGTCTGTTCATTTCTTTCCTAACAGAACAAACTCCAGTATTCCAACCTCTTCTTGACTGCTTGGAAGCTAGGACACTACTCTTGACAAGCTTTTGACATGGGAGGTAGCATGCATTTGGGGTTTATCAAAAGCAGATTATAAAGCTGTTTGGAAAGATCACCACTGGAAGAAGAGGGTATCACTTGCAAATATACACACACTGTCTCACCAAGTATTTAAATTAGATTTCCGGTATGGATATGATTATGTACAGGTAGATATTATGGTAACAGCAAATCAGGAATGTACATACAGGTGGATTAAGTTACCTTTCTTAACAGCAGCTATCACTTTGGGGTTCATGTCAAACTGGTCCCAATCCATGTCTTGATACAGTACTGTAGTGAGTACAGAGCCTGGTGATTTCATGGAAATTGAAGTCTTATCAAACATACATGAAATACAGAACATAAGTATTTATTTCATTTGACCAACTTTGTGGGAAAATGGACATTCAAATATTATTAATTCCTAACAATATATTTGTCTATAATCCATAGCCCAGGATGTAATTAGCCATTCACATGATGGAAATTCTCCTCAGATGCTCTCTGGCTACACTCTACTGAAGACAGATTACGGTAACACTGACGAAAGGAACAGATGGTAATTATTTCAATTGCCTGTAGCTGAGCTACAGCTGTACAGCTCCCTAGCTTTTCATTTTCAAAGAGAAATAAAATCATGCAAATGTAATATAAAATAATCCATGACTATTAATATTTCTGTTACCCAGAACTGTTTTGATTTATTAAAACATAGGGTGACTAAATACTACAGCATAATGCGATCCAATTATTTTTGAAACTTTGATCTAAAAGAGAAAAGCCGAATCATGTGCTATAACTATATAACAAAGTAGCATTATAAGGCTTTTTACTATTTATATAATGGATTGTGCAATGTAATGGCAGACAAGTATAAAAACATATTTACAAGACGTAGTTCCCCAGTTAATCTGCTTTTTAAAAACAAAAGGGTCCAATTATTTGGGATATATACATAATATATGGAAATGGGTCCTGAGAGCAGGATTAATATATTAAAAAGTCAGTGATTTAAACATTATTTCATTAAAATTAAGACCTATTTAAAACAAACACGATCAATACCTGTCTCAAGGGCTAAGCTTAATTCATCAGAAGAGAAGTACATTTTGCACTTGGTAAAATGAACCCTCTAACCAGCAAAAAGTGACACTTATTGGCTTAAAGTTGTAGTTCAAAGGGGGACATCAAGCATCAGTGGTGGCAAGCAAAAGCAATGGAGATCCCAAAGCACTTTACAAACTTTACCCACACAGTACCACTGAAATGCAGCCACTGCATCATACAAGTGGGGAGGGAAGGCAAATTTTGAGCAAGAGATGAGGACAAACACCTCTGCTTATGAAAAGTGCTCTAGGATCTTTAATATTCACATGGAGTAGAAAGGATCTTGGCTTTTAAAATCTAATTTACATGCACTAAACTACATGGTATGGAATGCATCATCAGAGAAAGATGAAGAGAACCAGCTCAGCAGGTATTTGAATTTATGGTCCTGGGAAGTTCAGATATTAAACTGGATACTTAAACCACTAAGCTAGAGAGACCAGGTCTTCAAAGTGGAAAACCTGAATTCTTCCAAGGAAGGATGTGGGCACACAGGCGGTGGTTTTGGTCAGCATTAGAGAACTGTGTGTGGAAGAAAGAGAAATAAATGGGTACTTATTCTTTCCTCCCCTCCCTTGGAACCCTGACCAATCTTCTGAACCACT
The DNA here is from genome assembly GCF_016161935.1 of Mauremys reevesii. NCBI lineage: Eukaryota > Metazoa > Chordata > Testudines > Geoemydidae > Mauremys > Mauremys reevesii. The sequence goes on along the minus strand of NC_052626.1, from coordinate 20,072,356 downwards.
GTTTTGCATTTGGTGGGTCTGACCCTGCTTGGAGGGGATGTCATGAAAGACAACTGAGGGAATGCAAGGCATTGAAAATGTTATTGCAATTCAAAGCAAAACAAATAGACACAAAAAATGCCACACATCCTCCCCCCCCTGCATTCCCTGCCCACCCTTCAAGGACAAGTATTCTCTGTCAACCTTAAAACATCCACACAAATAAGTTATACAGGGTAACTGTTATCAGCACTACTCTCTTGCTGTTCCATTTATTATAAAAGTAAGGGGAGTGTGAAAAACGTGGACTTCAAACTATAGGTCAATAAACTGGAGAGACAAAAAGAACAGGAGTACTTGTAGCACCTTAGAGACTAACATTTATTTGAGCATAAGATTTCATGGGCTACAGCCCACTTCATCAGATGCATAGAATGGAACATACAGTAAGAAGATATTTTTACATACAGAGAACATGAAACGGTGGAAGTACCCATACCAACTGTAAGAGGCTAATTAATTAAGAGAAGTTATTATCAGCAGGGGAGAAAGAGTGATAATCAAGATGGCCCATTTCGGACAGTTGACATGAAGGTGTGAGAATACTTTAACATGGGGAAATAGATTCAATTAGTGTAATGAACGAGCCATTCCCAGTCTCTGTTGAAATCTAAGTTAATGGTCTTTAGTTTGCATATTAATTCAAGTTCAGCAGTTTCTCACTGAAGAGACAAAGAAACCCTGACCTATGCCAAACAGCCCTGCTACACCTTTCCCCTGGGATTCCAGGGGTGGGGCAGACCTGGAAAACCCACTTAAAAACACCACCACAGAAATTGTCTTGTTTTTGACTTAATTGGCTTGTGAGTTGCCTGTTGGCTAGTAGCTTGTTGCTTCTTTTTTCGATCAGCTCCAGGCAAGCAGGGGGGAAGAGTGTGAGGGGTACGCAGCCGGCCCACCATAGTCCCAGACTGCACACCAGGGGGAAAGCTAGTCAAATACACTCTTGGGGTTCTTACGGACTAGCTTGTTTTGAAATGGGATGAGCCTGATTTTTGACTTAGTGTGAAAGTCAGGGTGCTTATTTACCATGTGAAAGTTGGCAACTGAGGGGTGGGGCTCTTCCCACGAATTAGACACCTCTGAGGAAAGCCCACTTCACAGGTGACAGCGCCACACACGGCACCACAGCTGTCATCTGTGGAGCAAGAAGGGGGTGACACTGAGCCCAGTCTACACAGGGGGCTTGCCCCCGTTCAGCCACCACAGCCGCCTGAGGCAGCCAGCTCGGGCGGAGCGGTGCCTCCCAGCAGGGCGCGATGCCCCACAGCCCTGGGTGAGGCCCGAGGCCCGCCTACGCCCGCGCTGAGGAGGGCGCGGCTCGCCCCACGGCGCAGGCAGAAGAGCGCCAGCGGCATCGGGACTCACAGCACCGGGAGGGGCCGAAGCGTCTCTTAGCCCCCGCCGCGGCTCCTGGCGGCACCGGGGGTGGATAACGGTGGGGGTGGGACGGTTAAACGGCCACACCCACAAGGTCTGACCCGGAGCCGGAAGGGGAGAATTTCCCTACCCCAGCCGCACCCGGTCCCGCCTCCAACGTGAAGCCCCGCCCCGTTTTCCAGACGCTTCCTCGCCCCAGGGAAGCCTCGCGACCCGCGCTCCCGGACCATACGGCGCGTAGGTAAAACCGAGTCGCCAATCAGGGAGTGACTTGCCTGAGTCTTCGCACGGCCACGGCCAACCACCCTCGCAGCTTGCCAGCCAATCAGCGGGCACCACGCCCAAGAAGGCGAACGGGATGGGCGCCCTAGAGGTTATAGATGGCCGCTAACCCGAGGATATTTGTCTGGAGCCGCGCAAGGCGCGCACCAATCAGAGATGCGGTCGAAAAGCCCAATCAGATGGCGTCAGGGTCAGACCAATCCCAGGGAGTCTATTCAGAGCCCTAAAGGGGTGCCGGCGAATCAGAGCGTTCGGAGTCGTGGCCTTCCTGAGGGATCAACCCTTGGTTCCGCCCTCCGCACATTCCGATTCGCTCATTGGTTACAGGCTTTCTCCGGGTTCAGACACTCGGGCGGCCTCTCCTCCTCTTTCGGGGTTAGGGGATGGTTTTTCGAGCTGCGCATGCGCCTTAACTGCGGTACTACATTGCGATAGGGGATTGGCTGAGAGTATGAGCAGGCCACATTCCATTGGATGAACGTAGTAGTGGGCGGGTTACTAGTCGGAGTGTTCATTGGCAGAGAGCGGCATCAGTTTTAGGGAAGTAACGGGAGATTGGGTGGCGCGCTGCCGTTCGTTGCTTGGGCTGGTAGCGGGGGCGCTGTGGGAAAGATGTCGGGCGGGGAGGCCTGTGATGGGAAGAAGCTGGTTCGCTCGTCCAGCGGGCTCCGCATGGTGCCAGAGCACCACGCCGCCCGCAGCCCTTTCGGCCTGGACGAGCCGCCTTGGGTGCCTGATAAGGACGTAAGTGCGGGAGCGCGACCCCCCTTTCCGCCCCGACCCTCCTGTCCCCCGCCGGCGGGACGTCTCCCCGCTCCCCTTTCCGCCCCGACCCCCCCCGTCCCCCGCCGGCGGGACATCTCCCCGCTCCCCTTTCCGCCCCGCCCCCCCCTGTCCCCCGCCGGCGGGACGTCTCCCCGCTCCCCTTTCCGCCCCGACCCCCTTGTCCCCGCCGGCGGGACGTCTCCCCGCCCCCTTTCCGCCCCGACCCCTGTCCCCGCCGGCGGGACGTCTCCCCGCTCCCCTTTCCGCCCGACCCCTGTCCCCGCCGGCGGGACGTCTCCCCGCTCCCTTTCCGCCCCGACCCCCCTGTCCCCCGCCGGCGGGACGTCTCCCCGCGCCCCTTTCCGCCCCGACCCCCTTGTCCTCGCCGGCGGGACGTCTCCCCGCCCCTTTCCGCCCCGACCCCCTTGTCCCCGCCGGCGGGACGTCTCCCCGCCGCCCTTTCCGCCCCGACCCCCTTGTCCCCGCCGGCGGGACGTCTCCCCGCCCCCTTTCCGCCCCGACCCTCCTGTCCCCCGCCGGCGGGACATCTCCCCGCTCCCCTTTCCGCCCCGACCCTCCTGTCCCCCGCCGGCGGGACATCTCCCCGCTCCCCTTTCCTCTCTGATGCTCCTTCCCACCTTGCCTTTGGGCTCCCCCTTCACCACCGGCCCCCGCTTGTGGGTCCGTCTTCCCCTTCACTCCTGGCTCCAGCACCCCTTGACCCGCCTGGGTGAGCCCCTTTCCCCCGCCTCACTCCTTGCATTGAGCTGCTTGGACTCTGACTTCCACTATCCAGATGCACCTGTGGTGAAATCCTTTCTAAGGTGCCTGTGGGGATCCCAGGGCCCTAACCCACCCCTGGGGTGTTCGGGTCACTCCCCTCATTACAGTGGGGCTCAGTATTTTCCCTTGTGTTGGGCTCTGCAGAGACCCTTCCCTGAAGCGCTAACAGTCCCATAGGCAAAGGAGCCTGCCCTCCACCCTCCCCTCAAAAAACACTTCACTTATGTGTCTGTGCCTTGGCTTCTCTTTCTCTCCCTGTTGTATAGGGCCCAGCAAAGCAGCCTCAGTGGCCTGGAATGGAAGGATATTGGGACGTTAGTTTTTTTTCCCCCTCCACTCTTTATTTTATCTTATCACTCATATCTTGAGGCTGCCTATGTGTCTTGTCCCATCTTGTTAATACGTAGTTCCCATATTTGCTGGCAGGAAATACCCTCTCTGCTGAGGCAAAATAATTATAGGCAAAACCTCATGTAAGTGTAGAAAGCTGTCTTGCTGGAGAAATGGCTAAGGAGAGGGTTCTGTTGGGTTGACTTAAAAAATGTGAGTGAATCTGCTTCCTAAACAGTGGTGGGGTGGGGGAAGGCAAGTGAAGTTAGTGTCCCTTTTTGTTGCTGTTTGATTTTGTTAGTCACTGCTCTTTCTGCTATGTTTATCTGCAGAATAATGGGCTGGAAACCTGGCTTAGCCCATGTTTTAAAAACTGACAAGCCAGCAAATGCATCTCATTTATCTGGCTGTGCATAGAGTGTATTTCCTTTCTGTTGTAAACAATGCACAGTATTTCACTTATTAGGACTAGTCTACATTGGCAACGCTAAAGCACTGCCATGACAGAGAGCTCTCCCAGTGCGCTAAAAAAACCACCTCCACGAGAGGCGTAGCTACCAGCACTGGGAGCGTGGCTCCTAGTGCTGGTGCACTGTTTACGCTGGTGCTTTACAGCGCTGAAACTTGCTACACTCAGAATTTGTTTTTGTTTTTTCACACCCCTGAGTGAGAAAGTTGCAGCGCTGTAAAGTGCCAGTGTAAACAAGCCCACAGGGTCATGGATTGGCAGTGACATTGGGGATTTTTATGTTCCTATGCAGCATGAGGTGTGGGTCGCTTGTCAGGTTTATCTGGATGCATCTCACTTAATTATTTCTCTGCTATTGTGGAGACCTCAGGCATTAGTGTACCTCAAACCCTCCTGTTCTCTTCCTGTGGCATGTAATCGTTTAGTCTCCTGTGGGCTATTGTACTTTGGTCTAATTTGGGTTGCTGGCTTTAGTATGTGGGTGGGTATTGGTGGCCTGTGGCATACAGGAGATCAGACCAGATGATTTGGTGGTGGTCCCTTCTGGTTTTAAACACTGGCTATAAAAAGGATAGGGAGAGTTATTTTCCAGGATCATTTTATTCAAGGGATTCCACCACAAAAGTAACTGGGGTTCCTGATGAGATTAAAATGCTGTGAACTAAGAAGCTCTTAATGGAAATACTTTTTATTCTTAAATGCATTTAAAAAATAAAACTAATTTCTAAGATTGTGGCCTCTTATCCTTGAAATAAACTTTTGCTTACTAAGATTGAGAAAGAAAATGATTATGGATGTATTTAACACAGATGAGTACAAATACCTTTCTAGAATAAGTAGTTAGTGGGGAACTCTCTGATTTAGTAAAACACCCAGGCATGATAGGATGTCAAGATAGGGTCAAACACAGTCAGAAAAATGCATCCACTTCTTTTTCTTTTGATGGTGATAAATATTACGTAGCTTGACACATCTTGCACGTAGATGCTAGCAAAGATAACACATATAATAGTAGTCTGTAACAATAGAGATAAGTGTAATCAGTATTTTATAGTGTCTCTTGTTACCATTGTTTTTATGCTAATACCAGTATTAAAAGAATGTCCAATTTAGATAGGCCTATTAAATCAATTGTTTCACTTCCAGCACTAGATGCTGATTTTTGGTATATTTTGTATGAAAATTCTTGTTTTGAATGCAACGTCTGAGGCCTGGTCTACACTTAAAAATTTTACTTGCATAGCTATGGTGGCTAGGAGTCTGAAAAAAATCGGATGCTTAACCAACATCATTGTGTCAGCAAAAGCCTCAATGTTGATGACGTTATAGCAGCAAATAAGTAATCTTGCTGGAATAACTTGCTTTGTGTAAGGAACTGATACAAACTATACCAGTAGAAGAGCAGGTATTGTATACCTACATCAGTGCTCCCAGTGTAGACATGACCTGACATAGTCCATCTGTAAATTGACTCTCCTGATTTTTGTTTGAGACAGGGTCAAAGTATTACAGTATTTGAACATAATTCTTCAGTATTTAATATACTGTGGCCATTACTGTTCTGAAGATGAAAAAGTGAATTTGTTTATAATCTGTTGTTGCATTCACCCAAGTTAGTGAATGCAGTTTCATTCTATTTATATTGGTCTTAACCTTGCTATTTCATGGAAATAAGGTTTCTCACAGTACTCTTAAGTAAATACTCTGTAGAACATTCCTCCATATCCTTTTGTGGATAGATAACTATGCTTCATGCACAGCACATATACAGTTGCTGTATATGTTTGTGAACGTATGGATGCAACTGTTAAAACTTATTTTCTTGTTTTATTAATTAGAAACCTCTTTTGTTCTGTTTGTGATGGTATATTTGCTCTTCCTTCAGCTATCCAAGAATAGTTTGACATACAATTAAAAAAAAATCTATTTTCCTATAAGATTTTCTCCAAAACTAGTTCAAGCCTCATCCTTTTCTCTCTGTCAACAGAATATAGAAATGGAAGCAATAGGGTTCACTTGGTCAATTCTTAATGTATTTCTATATGCAAGCACATCCGGGGATAACAGAAATGGCCATCAATTGTACAAGCACCAATGAGATTGCTTTTTAATAAGCATATATTGGTTTTAACTGAAACAAAGTCCTATTTTTTATTTATCTGCCATGTAAATGGGTCATCAAAGCCAGGATCACTTCTGGTCAAAAGAAGTCTCAGAAGTACTGTGTTGATACATGTCCATGATATTTAATGTGAAAGTAAAATATTCTGTTAGGAAAACGTCGTTCCGTGATGTTTAACACCAGGGGCTGTTCTCTAATATCAGGCATGCTCATGATGGCAAGGGGGCATTTTCCTTTTTCTTTTTTTTTTTTTAATGGAGGTGGTAATTGTGAAATAAAGAATGTAGTTACTCCTTATTGGAGAATAAGGTACACTTTTCATCCAAGCTGTGCAGTTAGCATAATACAATAATACCTACCTCTTTTATATAACTTTTCATCCATTGGCCTCAAAGTGGTTTAAAGAAGGTCAGTATCATTGTCACCATTTTACAGGCGAGGAAACAGAAGCATGGGGAAGGCAAGTGACTTGCCCATTTTCAACCAGCAAGCCAGTTTAAGAGCTGGAAATTGAAGCCATGTTTCCTGAGTCCCACTCCAGTGCCTTGTTCACTAAGCCATACTGCCATCCTTGCTAAATGGTGATTTCTGTAATAACCTCCCTCTTGTGGTATTTTCCATTGTTTTATATTCCATTTTTTCCACTTTCCGCTTTTAAAAGCTCTGCACCGAGGGGAAAATATTAGGGAAGTAACTATAATTTGTACCTGAAATTGCTAAAGTGTGTGATCAGTTTGTACTGTATAAGCTGGAGCAATAGAATTAAAGGGCTTAGTGCATTGAACTGATAATTCAGTGAAGGTAAATGTGCATTTCTGTAGCCATTCTGACAGGGGTTTGATGTTCAGTACATCTTTTGAAAGAACATTCATAATTTGAGACCAGTACTGATCATTCTGGTTTTAAGGAAGCTTTTAGAAACTTACTGGTTCTTGTATAATATTTTAATTTGAACAGTTGAGCAATCTCTTTAATTGGTGCTGGCTAGTTGCAGATTAAGTGCAGGTACTGTGCTTGAATTAGCTAAATTTCATAAGTGATTTAATGCATCAAGCTGTAGTTAAAAGTAGGTGGCTCGGGAATTTGAGGTTTGTGACTTAGCTGATGTGGCATTTCTTGGGTAGTTGTTGCTAAGTAGTTGCTACTGAACTTTGATACTGATCTGGAACCTGCTGAAATATCTAGAACTTTCTGAAATACACCATGAAAGTTCTAGTTACGTTAAAGAACTTTACAAAGTAAGGAGTTAAATACTGGGAGCATGATAACAATAGGCAAATCACAACTTTTGTATGCTCAGCAGTTAGCTCATTCTCAACCTTGAACATTACAACCTGCTTTATTTTAAATTCTGATACTCTGTTTTGGAGCCTGTTACAAGGGGATATTGACTAAGGCACAGTGTTTTATCCATGATTTTCAAAATGTACCATGAGATATTCCACCTGAATGGTCACTGAAAGCAAGAGAGACCTCGGCTTAATATATCATCTGAAGGACAGCGCTCCTAACTGCAGTATTCTCTTTCCCCTCTACCACATTTCTTTGCCCCTTCACCTCCCAACCCGTTGCCTTGTGCTCTCAATTTTAGATACGTTTATATGTATTGCACTGGCATCTAGGGGCCTCAATCAGGGATTAGGGCACCATTGTGCTAGGCATGGCACAAACATAAGATGATGATGGGCTCTGGTCTAAAGAGCTTACAGTCTTTATAATTCCAAAAGCTATTGCAGAACCTGAACATATTACCACCTGTCCCAAATGTCAAACACAACATTGGATTAATAGCCTAGCAGATAAACCTGATACTATCCAAGGCTTTATAATTGAAATGTTATCTGGTATTATGTGTTGAATTGAAACAATGTAAAAATATGAGGGACTCTGGAAAGATGCCAGTGATGTAAAATAGTGCTGTAGATCAGCACGTTAGTGAGTGACTTTTGTTAGTATCTGCGTAGAAAATGCCATAATAATAACCACATCTAATACTTATTGAATAAAGTTTCTCTCAAGCACTGTTACCAGTTTAGACCACAAAACCCAGAGCAGCTGGCTCTTATCAAATGTTTAATGAGAGGAGGAAAAAAAAATTGTGACTTCATATATTTTTTTTTCTTTCACCAAGCTCTTTCTAGGAAAATGTTCTAAACTATCAAGTGACATTTTGCAGATATAGATTTAGCCATCATGGTTATAGGGGGGAGACGGAGGAGGGAACAGAACTTCCAAGATAATTATGCTATTTTTCAGATATTTTTAACTACTGATAATGTTGCTGAAGTGCATAAACTAACAGCACTTGTGAATTAAAAATGTGTAACAGTAAAATAAATGGATAGTTAACTTGTATAGTGTACGTAGAAGATAATACAAATTTGGAGCACAGAACTGGCCACGTAGCATAGTGGACTATGCATGAGATTGGAACTCCTGAGTTATAATCCTTACTGTTACTGATTTACTTTGTGCCTAGGGAAAATCAATTTTTTTTGCTCTTCCTTCTCTGTGAGATGTGGATAGTACTTGCCTACCACACAAATGTTCAGAAGATTAAGATAAGCAAGAAACAAGCATTATTTAGATGCTACTTGCATGGGAATTCATTAGAGCTATTTAACTTTCTAGAAATTACTCTAATATGTTTAGTCTTGTGCATTGTCTCTGGATAAAGATGTACATAAATCTTGTACTCTTTACTGCCTTCTAGTGTCCAAGATGTATGCAGTGTGAAACGAAGTTTGATTTCATAACCAGAAAGGTAAGAGAGAGCAACAAAACATAATAGCCTAAATACATTAAACTGTGGAACTTTTTTTGTGAACTCTTGTTTTGAAATGTGTTGAAACCTCTCTTTCAAAAGGATACTTTCAAGTACCTTTCACCCATAATTTGATGTGCCTTAAAAATAGCTTTTGTTTCCCCCCTCTAGGAATAGGTCTTCATCCTTTTTAATCTATTATTCTGCTGTGAAATTTAAAATAAATTACTATTTTTAGGACTAAAATACTTTGCTGGTTTTGAAGCAACATGTAAGTAACACTTCTCAAAATATGCTGTTGTCAGTAATGCTGGCAAGTAAACGACAAACCATGTTCATTTCAGTGCACTCAGAATTGCATAAAAAATTGGTTATGTGACTGAAAGAGTCTAGTATTAGGAAAACTTGTTTTCAAGGCTATAATCAGGCTTTCCCTAGAATCCTAAAGTACTTGGACAAAATGTGCAAAACAAATAATGGGTGGAGATATTGGCAAAAGATGCATTTGCTATAAGTAAAATTAGTTCTTTTGTTGAATTATGAACAGTAATTCATTGAAATTGATGGGGTGGGCTGTACTGGGCATGTAATTCAGTCCATCCATATAGAGTATTTTAATTAACTTTTATGTTGTCTTCCGTTGCATGAACTTTTACTAGCAAGCAGCATAGAGAAGGTACTGTCTTACTGAGAACTACTGTCAGAGGAGACGGAGCATATTGCCGAGAATCTGGAGCTTCTCCTTGGAGAAAGGGAGACGGAATGGTTTCAGATTGCTAGTTTGTGCAAAAGTCAGCAGGACAATCATTCTAGCTATGAATAACATTCCCTGCATAACTACCTAATTACACAGACATTTTGCTAGCATACACTGATGGAAAGGAAGAAAGATGGATGTAAGATGCATCTTGGGTTGAAACACTTGTTTTGCAATGTATTATTTGGAATGTAAAGCCCAACAGATATGGTGTAACGAAGTGGAAAATAAATCTTATTAAATATGGTATACTGGGAATCTTCAGGAATCCTAAAAGTATTAGACTGGTAACTATGATAAGTAAATGTGGCTGGTCAGTGAGGAGGATGGGCATATTGGAGAGGTTGATTGGTGGTTCTGTGCACATAAGTTTTGCTCCCTAATTAAAGAAATATTCAGAAACTCAAGCTATCATTTATTCACATCAGGGGTTGAGACGTATTTTGATCCATAAGTTGGTTGCCTGACATGCTCCATCTCCCATGGAGAGTTTTACTATGTAGCATGAATTACTTTAATTTCCTCTGTGATCTCAAACAAGGAATAGCTATTGTGCATGTCATAATTTCCAGTGGAAATAATGATTTGGGGTCCCACTACTAGCAGAGAAATTGAAGTTTTTGCATGAGTGCTATTCTACCAGCTTTGAAGACCTCAATGGGGATGCCATCTGGGCCCAGCACCTTATTGTTTCTAGTCTGAGTGATGGCATGCCAAACTTCCTCAGGAGATTTGGGGGGGGAGGGTCAGCAAGAGGGTCTATTACTGACTGCTCAGGAATGGACTGGGTGGTGGCAGCTGAGACTTCAGATTCGCAGTTCGATAGCATCTCAAAATGTTCCTTCCAATGTTGCTTGAGGTCTACATTGTCCTTAAGAAGGGTGGAGCTGTCCTGAGATTGCAGAGGGGTTGTGTCCTTTGAACTTGGCCCATAAATGACTTTTGTTGCTTGAAAAAAGCTTCTCATGTCATGTTGATCAGCGAAGCTCTGGATCTCCATTGCCTTTGCTTGCCACGACTGATGCATGGTGTCACGCAGCCTCCTTTGAACTACAACTTTAAGCCAATAAGTGTCTCTTTTTGCTGGTTAGAGGGTTCATTTTACCAAGTGCAGATGTGCTTCTCTTCTGATGAATAAGTGCTAGGATTTCCTCATTTTCATCAAATCCAATGTGGTGAGTGGAGTATATGCCTTGTGAATTCAGCATGTGCCTTGTGAATAATGGTCTTGAACTCCTTCCAATGTATTTGGATGTCACTGATGTTGTCAGGTAGGTCAGAGAACCTCTCAGTGAGGCATTGCTGAAAAGTCTAATGACTAGCATGATTTTGAAGTTAATGAGAAAATTTGACCCAACCTAAAGAGTGCCAATATTGTTACCATTTTTAAGAAAGGGGACAAGTTAATGTGTGGAAATTATTGAGGGGAAGATCCTTGCTCGCATCCTTTTGAACAATCTCCTGCCTCTTGCCAAAGTATCCTTCCGGAATCCCAATGTGGTTTCAGACTGTCTCGGGACACCACCGACATGATTCTTCTTGCACAACAGATCCTAGAGAAGTGTATAGAACAACACCAGCCATTGTTTATGGCATTTATTGACCTAACCTAGGCATTTGATTCCCTCAGTTGTGAACCGTCATGGAAGGTCTTTTCTAGGTTCGGCTGTCCGTTGAAGTTCATTTGCGTTCTCAAGTTACTTCATGATGGGATGACCAGCACTGTCCTCTTTAATGGGTTAGAGATGGACCCGTTCACCGTCTAGACTGATGTCAAACAGGGCTGTGTTATTGCCCCAACCCTTTTTTTCAATCTACGTTGCTGTGATCTTGATTCTTATTTGTGACTGCCTTACTCAATCTCAATTCTTGAAGAATCACATGGATGGCCAGTTCTTCAACCTGTGGCATCTTCATTCTAAAACAAAGGTCACTAGGACTGTTATTACAGACCTTCAGTATGCTGACGACTGTGCTATCCCCATGCACACTGAGGCTGAGTTGCAATCCACCCTAGATCTTTTCTATGGTGCTATCATAGCCTGGGACTTTCCTGCAACATTGGGAAGACTAAGGTGTTCCATCAGCCTGTCCCAGGATAAGTTGCCCCACTTCTCCCACAAATTGTCATCGGTGGTGAACGCCTGGAAAATGTTGAGCATTTCCCTTACCTTGGTAGCTGCCTCTCCCACACAACCTATCTTGATGTGGAGATTGAACATAGTACCTGCTGTGCCAACACGTCCTTTGGAAAGTTGCTTCGTCAGGTCTTTATTGAGAGATCTGCGAATGGAAGCTAAGTTCCTGATCTACAATGCAGTGGTCATCCCCACTCCCTTTTATGGGTGCGAGACCTAGGTGATGTACCAAAGCCATCTTAAGCATCTGGAGTTGCACCTACAGTGCTGCCTTAGGAATATTCTCCATAGTAGATGGGAAGACTGTTGCACCAAGGCCAGCATTCTCTCTGCAGCTAACATCACCAGTGTTGAGGCGAAGATTATGAAACATCAGCTTTGTTGAGCTGGTCATTGTGTGTAGATTGCCAGTACTTGTGTTCCAAAGCAAATGCTCTTTTCTCAATATAGTCTTTGTAAGAGGACCCACGGGGCAAAAAAACACTACAAGGACTCCCTGAAAGTATATTTTAAGAAGGGAGGTGTTGACCTCACAAATTGGGAAGAGCTGGCTGGCAATAGACGGCAATGGCATCACATCACACATCAAGCCTCAGCTGTTTTGAAGAGAACTGCCTTGCGCACAAGGCTGAGAAACAGCACAGGCAGAAGGAAAACGTATAATATCCTGGCCAGCAGTTGTGCTTTCTCCAAACAACCCCCTGTCATGTATGTGGGAAAACCTGTAGAGCACAGATAGGACTCCTCAGCTATCTTAAGGCTCATCAATGACTTTTCCTCCTGGCAGGTATCATCCTTGTATTGAGGGATAGCCGTTGCTGCCCACTTGCTGCGAACTTATAATTGCTGTGAAATAGGCCTTATCACGCTGGCCAATGATTTGCCATTATCCCAACTTCACTGGACACTTGTAGAATCTTTCTTTGTTCTACTAACTGATATTTCTGTTAGGGTTAAAAATAAAAATCATTCAGTCTATAAAATCTGGAATTGCTTCTGTCACTATTAGACATGGAATTAAATATTTGGAGGGAGAGGAGTGGGCTGAGGATGGAGCCCAGTGGAATCTCCATGGAAAGTGAAGAGGACATGCAAACCACCATTATGTTTTGCAGTCTTGTTGATAGTGAGGACAAGGATCTAATGGTCCATGGAGACTCCTTTTCACCCTTGTGCACTCTGGTAAGACCTGAAGCACAGTGCTCGGGTGTCTGGAGAAGCTTGCACTGCTATTGCTCATGCTAGACCGTCTTTAGAGTTCCAGTCTCCAGAGATGTCATTTTAGCACTTCTTACTATCTCTAGAATCATGTGACACTTAATTAGCCATATCTAGTATTTTTTTTCCCTCTATGTATCTTGTTACTTGCTCACCTAGTTTCTCTTGTGCATGCCAATGCTTCAGGAGTAGTAGTGTTGATGTGGTAACATTATCAGCTCTCTTATTAATTGCATCTTTTGTAATATTAGTGTTTTTTTTGCCTAGCACCACTGCCGGAGATGTGGGAAGTGCTTTTGTGACAAATGCTGCAGTAAAAAAGTGCCTCTGCCTCGTATGTGCTTTGTAGATCCTGTGCGCCAGTGTGCTGAATGTGCTTTCATCTCTCAGAAAGAAACAGAATTTTATGACAAGCAGCTTAAAGTGCTTATGAATGGTAAGTAATACATGCACAACCATTGTTTTGATCTTGTACATAGTTATTCGAGCGAGTGTCAAACAAATAATGAGATAAATAGCAGAACTAATTCCCTTATGTTGTCAAGTAAGGTGCTATGTTGCAGTCTCTAGAAATCTCTTTTGAAATACTTTCCCACTGTCTTTTTTTTTTCTTGTTTGCCCATTATTTTGTTATCTAGCCAGATCTGTTCGGCTTCTACAGTCAAAGGAACTCTAATGCCTCTTACTAGCTGATGAATGTATGAGGTAATAGCTCTCTTGTAATATTGCACTTTATTAAATCACATCCCTGTACACACAATGTGGATCAAATACACTCTTAACAGTAAAGAGAACAATTTTGAAGTCTTATAATAGAGAATACATGCTTCAAACTTCATTTCAGCCTCTGATCTCTTCTTCCTCCCTAGACTGTGTAGGTGGCTGTGATTGTCACTGAACTGTCAACTGTGAATAGATTTAAAGAGCAGTATGAAATATAACTGGAGCCCTAATTGTACTGATTTTAAAAATGAAGAATCTGATGTGTCTTTGTTAAATTTTTAAAATATCCTGTGACTATTTAAAATTGGGAACATGCCTTTCAAGGGATGCTGAATGTGACTTTAATAGGTATTTTCAGTAGTTAGGCAAGAGCACACCTCTAATTAGAATGCACATTCCTGGTGAGATGTCCTACAGCTCCATGAGCATAGGAAGGAATGTACCAATTTCTATAGAACACTTACATTTTGAATTTTAACACTTTTGGTCTCTTTGGTTTGTGAAAGACTCAGCCAAAATTAGCGCTCCTGATGGGGTGGGAAACATGCTCTGCGAACACATCTACACATGGATTACGTATAACGTCGTGCACTGGTTATTCTAGAATGTGCTCTGGGGGTGAGGCACAGGTGGCTTTTAAATTATTTGTAAGGGGATTATTTTATTCTTCTCAGTTATAGTAGTATAACTTCATTAACTCTGATGGAGTAACTCCTGACTTACACTGGTGTAACTAAGAAAATCTGAGCATGGGGCAGTCCTGAATTGAACGGCCACCTGCCAATAAAATCTTAATATCTCACTGTATATTCTGTACACTTTTCTAAAAGTTTTTATAATATTTTTACTAACTGCAACATTTGATGGCAAAAATGGTCCACTGTAATAGCAGGAAACTGTCCCACAATCATTTGATACTGTTCTTTGCCTCTTGCTTTGAGGTTGAGGGTGTACCTTAAATCAGGTAAACAGTATTTTAAAATTCTGCATATTTTGTGAAAATAACATAATATAATCACACCAGTTTCAATTATTTTTGGTCATTTATTTCAAAATACCTGTCGGCAAGTATATCTGTAACAACAGGAAATATTTTTTGACAAATAGATTCCTTACTAGGCATATTAATACAGAACTCTGAGTAATAATTCATATGAACTACAATACAGAAGCTTAATTTCCTGCACCCCTCAGAAGCAGTGCAAATGCTTGGGGGAGTCAGGGGTAATGGAGGAGTTGAGGGAGAGGGAAGTAAACTGCTGGGAAGGAGCCTGGGTGTGAACTTGGAGGGTTGTTTGGTATGAGCGGGAAAAGTATTGAACAGGGTTTTTTGGGGGGTTGGAAGGGATTGTTAGGGAGCTTCCCCCATGCAGACCCTGGCTGACACCTAGCCTCTCCCATTCTGTCAGGCACATCTGCCCCGACCCCATGTGGCTGTGCGCCCTTCTCCCCATCTCCATGTGGTCCTGCACTCCCTGTCCCCATGTCTCTGTGCTCCCGTTCAGCAACCCACTGTCCCTATGTGGCCCTGCACCTCCCTCCCCCATCACCATGTGGCCCTGCACCTCAACTCCCATTCAGCCCCTGCCCCAGTCTATCCTCCCCCACTAGCCCTTATGAGCCCCTATTTGACCCCCCCAGCAGCCCCATGCTATTTTTCCTCATTGCTCCAGTTTCCTGGGCCTGGCCTGACAGGCTCGTTCTCTTCCCTAGCTGGCTGGGAGCTGCTGCTGTGTTCCTGCACCACAGTGCCCTCTGGTGGGGAAAAAGGCAGAACTGTGTCAGCATTTCAGCAGAAGCTTTTTTCTGCACAAAAAAAATAAAAATATGCGCACAGTAGCATAGAATTCCTCCAGGAGTAACACATCGGAGAAAAAATATTAACTGATCACAGGATGTTTAGTTACAGCTACACCATTTTGCTGCTCACGATCACAGTGAACTCTTTTTATGTGCTTTTCAGGATTAGACTTTTAAGATACATGGGGTAAAATGGAGAGCATAACGTAGCTTAGTGTTCAAGCCATTAGGATAGGTGCATTAAGTGCAAAAGTTTATAAAAATTTTTGATATGCTAACTTCTTTCTTAAATTACAAATTTAGCATTTGAATAACTGAATAAATACTTGGGGATTTTTTCCTACTAAGGTGCTACATTCTCTGTTGCTCGGGGAACATCAGAAAAATCTGAGCTGATGGTTTGTCGACTTTCCAACAACCAGAGGTGAGAAATGTGAATGGAAACTGCACTTGTTAAATCTGGTTAGGTTTTTAAATTTTTGTTTAATCTCCCCATCCCTGCTCTTCATGAGGGCTTGTATGTTGCCTCTACAGCTTTCCTGCTGGTTTATGTGCTCTAAAATGTTTCCAGAATCAGCAAGTGGGTACATGGGTCCTACCAAATTCACGGTTCATTTTGATCAATTTCATGGTCAGAGAGTTTTAAAATTAGTCAATTTCACGTTTTCTGCTGTTTACATCTGAAATTTCACAGTGTTGTAACCGTGGGGGTCCCAACCCAAAAGTGGTTCTGATCTTCTCCTTTCTGAGCTGCCATGCCTGGCCCTAACCTAACCCGGCTCCCAGCCTGCCACGGCCGGGGCAGCCCTCCACTGGCCCCAACTCTGCTGCAGCCCGGCCCCAGGCACAACTGGGGTGGCCCAGACCCGACCTGCCGGGGAAGGGGTGCTTATCCTGCAGCCCGAGCCGTGGAGCTGCTGCGGCAGGGAGAGGTGATGTGTTATATTGGTGCACATAACAAAATTAATTCCACACGTGGTTGGGGAAAAACTAGAGGGAACACTGGTCCTGTCCCTCCCCAGCCCAGCAGGGACTCACAACTAAGAGCGCCCTGGCTGGGATGCTCCTAGGAGCAGGGGGGTATCTGATCCACCTCCACAAGTCTCAGCCAGCTGCAGGAACATCCGGTGCTGGACAGGAAGCTTCCTGCAGTAGGGGGAGGCACTCAGACGTGGGTCTGATTTCCCCCCCCCCCTTCCTGTTCTCCTTTCCAGAGCTGCTATGCAAGGGAAGGACAAGTCCTGTCCCTCCCCAGCCCAGCAGGGACTCTCAGCTAAGAGCTCCCTTTGTTGCAGGAAGCTCCCGGGGCTGGAAGGACAAGTCCCCTCCCTCCCCAGCCCAGCTGGGACATGCAGCTAGGAGCCCCCTGACTGGGGCACTCCCAGCAGCAAGTGGGAGATCAGATTTCACAGGGAAGGGCTTATTTCACAGTCAGTGACACACTGCCATGAAATTGATAGGGCCCTAGGTATGAGCAGAGGGGAAGCCCTTTTGGGCTTACATGTTGCATCATCAGAGTCTGGTTGTTTTTTTGCTACTGAAACCTTGCTGATCACAGCAAAAACTTACATTAAAAGTATGTCTACATTGCAAAAAATGACCCACGGCAGTGAATGTTAGCCTGGGTCAGTTGACTCGGACTCAGGCTACAGGGTTAAAAATAGCAGCGTAGATGTTCCTGCTTGAGCTGGAGCCTGGGCTCTGAGATCAACCACCCTTGTCAGGTTTCAGCCAGGCCTCCAGCAGGAGTGGGAATGCCTACACTGCTATTTTTAGCCCTGTAGAGCAAGCCTGAGTCAGCAGACCTGGGCGCTGAGACTCGCTGTGGCGGGTTTGGTTGTTTTTAGTTTTAAATTGGGTTGGTGTTTTTTGCAATGTAGACATACCCTAAGAAGCTTGGATGGCTCCAGAAATTGATGATGGAATATTATGAAGTACTTTGCATGTAAGCCATTAATTTGAAGCTGGCTAGGCAAGTAGTGACAGACTGTTGCTGTCTGCTAACTGGTTGTCCATAAGAAATGAGTTCTATATACTGTGTGCTACTGTACAGTCCACATGACTAGTCTAATTTTTATTTGTATACTGGTAGCTTCCAAAACCTATTAGGTGATGTACACACAAAGGAAGTTTGTCCTTAACCCCCTCAGAGCTTTTAATCTGCAAAAACTTGTATCAGAGGAATGCTGGGGATAAAGAGGTACAATATACAAGCGGAATCCTCAGGACGATGACAGGCACATGTCTTGCAAAGTTAAGGTGGGAGAGGACCAGCGTGTGGAGTAGGAGTTTGGTAACGGACACTGAAGAAAGGGTGAATTTTAGAGTTCTTCTGAAAGACGAAAGCCTGGTTCTGGAGGAGGAGAAGAGAATCTGCTGATCCCAAGGTTGTGGGGTTAGGTGGAAGGAAGAATGGAGGAGCAGTGTAGGGCCCCTCTCCTCAGTGGGGGATGGAAGTTATTGGTTGCTAGTGGACTTGTGGCATGCAAAAGACCAGGTGAGTGCCCTGTCTCTTTCTTTGAGGGAGAAGGGAGGTTCCTGTGTGGGAGATGAAATAGCCAGGAGGAAGCCTTCAGATAATTTTGACAAGTTTCTTAATTTAAACTCCTACAACCAGAGGGAGGTGGAGTATTGCTCTATTGGAGGTGGATAGGATAGAGGGATGGTTGGTTGATTGTGAATAAAAGTGGAAAGAAATTGTAGTGTAATTTTAAACAAACTGCCTGCTGTCTAGTATCGGGGGGTAGCAGTGTTGGTCTGTAGCCACAAAAAACAATGAGGAGTCCGGTGGCACCTTAAAGACGAACAAAGGTATTTGGGCATAAGCTTTTGTGGGGAAGAAGTGGGTTTTTTGCCCATGAAAGCTTATGCCCAAAAAAAGTGTTAGTCTTTAAGGTGCCACCGGACTCCTCATTGTTTTTGGGTTTTTTTTGCCTACTGTGTGTAGTTTTTGTTTGTTTTTAACCACTTTGGGGTAGGTGCAGTCTTCTGTTGTGTGTTTGTTTAGTGCCTAGTACAGTGAGATCTCAACCCTAGTTGACCTGTAGGTGCTATTGGAATATAAATAATGTGTTGCCAACAGTAATGGAAAGGATACTGGTTGAGAGGGCATGAGAGGAAAAAATTAACCATTGAAAAAATTGTTTCAAAATGTTTATTTTAAAAATGGAACTCATGCATAAGGTTCCAGCCTCCACAGAGCTGTGTGTGATCCTCAGACTGTAGATGGTTAGACAATGTCTTTCAAAAAAGCCTCAGTTACTTTCCTTCTTGAGGATGCTCTGCAGGAAGTTTTGCAAGAGGCACCTGGCAGTCTCTCATAGCTTTAAACTGGCTTTAACTGAAGATCAGAAGGTTGAGGGGGAGGGGAGTTCTTTTTTTAGTTGGTTGATTGAGTTTGTTTTTTGTATTAGGAAGAAAAGCTTTTATCTTTACTGCTTGTGATTAAGACTGTAGTAATTAATCCCTGTGAGGTTTGTGTTAAAGTACATAAACTGCCAGGATACTGTTGGTAGAACCTGTTGTTTCTCTTGAATCAGACTTATTTTGTAAACTTGAAAACTGACACACTTGTAAGAAGCAATGTTTTCTTCTGTTGTGTAGATATTTGTTTCTGGATGGAGACAGCCATTATGAAATTGAAATTGCACAGATTTCAACTGTCCAGATACTTACAGAGGGATTTACTCCTGGAGGTAAATCTTGCAATGAATCTAAACTAATGGTCATAAGTTATGAATTTGTAATGCTTTTCTTTAACCTAATAAAACAATCCACCTTCTTTTACCCTGACAACTCAGATGTGGGTGCTTCATTTCACTCTGAGTACAGAGGCAGCATTTGGAAGCCTATCCTTGTGGCTGCTGACAGTAGCATTTTAGAGAACTCAAGAATTCAGAATTGACTTCTGACCTTTTGATCCTCAACCCAATAAACTTTGTATCTTAAATCAAGTGACAGTGAACATATGCTCTGCTGCCGCTTCCCACTTCTGAACCATAGAGATGCACTCTTGATTGAGTGGGGGTAGTGCTGGAGAAGAACTTTGGTCATCAGAATGGAAAGTATCAGGACCCAGATGTGGCCTGCTTTTGCTTGAAGCAAACATTGTAAGGGATAGACTCTGGAGTTGATGGAAGTGCAGTGTCAGAGAGGATGTTATCTATAACATGTTAAGAAGTAAGAGTCTAACCACAGATTGGGACCAATTAGTATTATCAAATTAACAAACTGTTAACCACATACCAGTTAGATGTAGTTAACCAAACACTCATGCAGAGTTTTACTTTTCACCTGATCCCTGATTATGGCCAACCGAAATCTGAATGGGGTCACTAACTTTTACCCAAGTCCTACAAAATATGCTCATCAGGCACAAACCCAGTATTAGAGTACACTAAATAAAAAATGGGAACAAAGATTTCGAAAGTGATTCTTTACCATTAATAATTTTGTCAAGTACTACTGGACTTTCTAGATGTGAGATTTACAATGAATGTGGGATCAGTGTAGTCACTGTGTAATTTCTGTCTAATGAACTAACTCCTATATTCAGATCAACCAAATGTGTGGCTATTTGAGTGTAACTTAATGCTCCTTTAATTTCTTTATTCACTACTCTTCTGACTAATTTTTCTTCTCACTGCTTGCCTACCTTCTTGATGTAGAAAAAGATATTCACACTTATACCAGCCTTCTGGAGAGCCAACACATTACTGAAGGTCAGCAATGTTGTTGTGAACTTGATTCACCTGAGCATGCTGTTATGATGCCCTTTTCAGTGCTGCTTTCTTCCTCTCCTCTTTGCGGTCTACAGATCTGACTGAAATTAATTTTGGACAACTTGTGTTTAAAAGTGTTAGATTTAAACATGTATTTTGTGTGATGCCCTTAGAAAGAATAGGAACACACAGAAATTATCCAATCTAAATTCTAAAGTGGAGAATATTTTGACTATTGGAGGAAGACTTAAAATACTTCTGCCTTGATCAGGGCTCCCTTAAATCAGCTAGTTGTGGCTATTCCCCTTGCTGACGGGCACTATGCATCTCCCACTTCCTGCTGCACAAATGGGTTGGCACTAGTGTTCACGTCCTGAAGCGACCAAAGTACTGCTGCTCAAGATGGGAGGATGGATAGAGGAAGAAAGGTGTGGATGTGTTGAATGTCGATTATAGAATAAATGAGGCAGCAGAGGGAATGGGTAAATGGAAGGAATAGAATAAGATGTGGTGGAAACAGAAGATACTGTCCTCATAAGTCTTAAACTTGATCTCTGGCAGTCACTCATTCCTCATGGAGAGGCAATTACAGGGAACGCTAGCCTTGACATTGGAAACTATTTTAGAATATCTTTAACATGCATCACTGCAGTTTCAGCAAAAACTACCCATAATTAACATGCCAAATTAGGGAAACGGAAACTTACACTTCATTCAAAAAGTGACCAAAATTTAGTATCGCTTTGGAGTTGTAGGTCTATAACTAAGACAGTTTAGTTTCTTCCACTTATGTCTCATGAAGAAAAAATACTGGTGGCTCAAACAGTTTGCTGTTGGGCCAGTTTGTAGACCAAAGCAGTAGTGAAATCACAATAGAAATTATTGAGCACCAGTTGGAAGCTTTGTTCTAGTGCTCATAACAAAATATTGTAAATAAATTGATTTTCTTTAAGTATCTTTGGTAACCAATACATGGGCAAGTGTGCATATTCAAAATGGATAGTTATCTTGCTATTCTGCTTCAATATACAATCTTAACAGTTGTCTTGTGTAGCTGGGTATGTAGAGTTATATGTACACGAAATGTATTGCATATGTAATTGGCACGTCATGAGATTTTAAAAGTGGATCTTCATAAAAACCTTAAATTTGGACAGTCAGTATCTTTGGCATGATTTGATTCTTAAGATAAGGATTGTCTGCCCCTTTGAGGGGAGAAGCTAGCCATTTGCCCAAGTAGTGTGGGAGGGGTTGCTTGTTTTGTTTTGGGTGGAAAGATGGGCTTGTGACTAAGCAAATCATGAAGAGAAAATACTGGTTACTATATTTGTTTTTCTCCTGTCTTGCTGTGTGCTGTATTGTTTATGTAACCTACTACTGACTTTTGCTTACTGGTAGATCACGTAATCACGTTTGCAACAATCTGAAATTGGTCAAGGTCCCAGTACAGTGAAAGTTAGGCACTCAGTTTTATAATACAACTAGGTAAATTGGAGAGGGCAGAGGAATCTAATTGCTCCTTTTGCAAAGAGACTGAAAAACATGTTAACTCATAAATGTAATTATGGGGCTTGTGGTCAGAAGCTTAGTGCAAGATTATCTTTGTGCCTGGATTTCTCTTACATAGTACCATAAGGATACTGACCCCTTAGGGCCCTACCCCATATGCAGATAATCTTGTCATTGAAATAAATGAGGCCTTTGTATGCATAAGGAGCATTGGATTAGGCAGGTGAGGTGACCTCCAAGGGGATTGGTTTTTGAAGGTTCTGGCGACTTAGTTAACCCTATAATAGTGTACTAAATGCCCCCAAACAAAACGTTACAGTATGAAAGATATGGCCATTGCTACATGTTATTCCATACTAACCTTTCTTGACTTTTAGGCTAACCTGATTCCTATGCGTGTTCCTCACTTCCCTCCTTGTCTTCACTGGATGGCCTATTAATATCATAACTTAAAATCACATCTAGAATATAAATTCTAGAAGGTGGGGTGCTCTCCCACACAGTTCCTTGAGTGGATCCATCCTCTGTGGCAGAAACACCCCATATGCTGATACTTTCAGGAGTTATTTGGCCTCACAGTAGGCTTCCACCATGAGGCCACCTGCCCTCCCACCTATCTGGTAGAGACCAGAAAGCTTTCAGTGCGATGAGCTTGATTTCCTATCAAGCAAGGACCCCTCTTTTTTAAATTAAAATATGAACAATGGTTAAATCTCACAAGAATAACAACTTCCATTGTTTGCAAGCTGCAAAGATACTGTGGTGAATTGCCATGAATTTTATTTTTAAGACTTTTAACACTTAAAAAAATTCCAAGCTAGAAAGGTGTTCTTGCAATGTCTGTGTATAAATAGCTTTATTTCAACAATAATTCCCTTTGCTGCTAGCTTCCCTGAGTGATATTCTGACAGTGCATTCTTGGCTTTGGGTTGTGGTAACACACTGTGGTTCATACTCACACAGTAGCATTCAATAGCTGCAGCTGTTAATGCAAGACATTTAAAGCATTTAAGTGGTATTGGGAATGAGTTATATTGGTGATTATGGACAGACCATCCTCTTCTTTTGTTTCTCAAGTGGCTAAATACTTTGTTCTCCTACTGCTTGTTCAGGACTCTACTTTAATTTTCCCTTTTCAGGAGGCAATACTCGTGCCACAGGTATGCTCCTGCAGTATAAGGTACCAGGGTCAGAGGAGCTCACACAGATGAAATTTACTGCCAGTGAAGACTTCAATTCTAACAAGAAGCTGTCAGCAGCCTGGCTAGCAGCTATGCATAAGGTAACTTGTGTAAAATACATTTAACGTTCAAAATTGATCACCTTAAGTTTGGTCACCATTTGTGTGCAAAACAACTAGTTATGACTGTACTATAAACATAAGGCCATAACCCATCTTATACTAGATAGACCATACTCTGTCTACAGGACTGGCTTCTGCTGAGGTCTAGAAAACATGCTGGTGTGGCATCTAAATGGGTAGGGGGGAACTGAGTGGTTACAGCAAGCAAGGGAAACTGTCTTTACTTTGGGGCTTTAATATTTGGTGGTAAATGGATTTCCAGATGCCATGGATTGAGTGATACTCAGTATTTGACAAGATTACAAACTAGAGCCTTCACTTCCAAGGGTTTCATCTTGTATGCATGTTAGTCTCACACAAAAATACCAAAACCTGCATTAGGTTTCCCTTAGTTCTTATGTAATAATCCTGGACTCTACTGTAGTTCACTTTCATAACCAAAAAACCAACAACAAACGGTAGTATCTGTGGTTAAGAACAGTGCACTGTGTGTTCAGACCTAAGTAACTGGGGGAGCAAGATAATACATAAAATATATCAAACAGCAGAAGACAGGGCATGTTGTTGGTACACTAACAGAACACCAGATGCAGGGGAAGAACATAATCTTGCTAAACCTTAACGTCAGCCTTGTGAAACAGTTATAAATCAGTGAAACTAGACCAGATGGCCATATCTTTCATACTGTAACATTTTTTTTAAAAATCAGGAATTCGGTTTCTCTAAGTTCCAGAGTTATCTTTATTCTTAATGCTAAATTGATAGAGGGACCGTGGAATACTTCATAGATTTTAAGAACAAAAGGGACCATTGTGATCATCTAGTCTAACCTCCTATGTCACACGGGCCATATGATTTTCCCAAAATAATTCCTAGAGCAGATCTTTTAGATAAACATCCAATCTTGTTTTAAAAATTGAACAGTATTCCAGCAGCTGTTTCATAAGTGCCCAATACAGAGGTAAAATAACCTGCTACTCCTAATTGAGATTCCACTGTTTTTGCATCTGAGGATCTCAGTAGCCCTTTTGTTCGTGGTATTGCACTGGGAGCTCATATTCAGCTGACTATCCACCATGATTCCCAAATCATTCAGTCACTGCTTCCTGTACTGTAAACATGGCCTACATTATTTGCTCATAGCTGTATATGTTCACAGTTAGTTGTATTACCAAATGATCCAGATAGGATTGTATCGGTGACCTGTACTCTTCATTATTTACCATTCCCTCAACCTTTTTGTGTCATCTGCAAAGGTTTTCAGTTCACTTGATTTTATTCCAGATCTTCAATAAAAATGTGAATCTGTTTTGCATTAACTAGAATTAGTAGTTGGGTACAGTTAATACTGGGGTATAATGAACTATACAGGGTGAATTGACAAGTAAACTAAAGAGAATAAACATCTGCCTGACTTGCAAAAATCTGTATAGTTCATAACTGCTCTGAAACATTGCATCCTCTATAAGATCCCAGGGGGAGGGGAGGGGGGGGGCAAGGGCCAGAGGCCGCCCCAGCCCCCCCCCCCCGGGGGGCCCCGGGGGCCCTGCCCTCCCCTTGAGCCTCCGCAGGCATGCGCAGGCATGCAGGTCGCAGCGGGCAGGGACCGCCGCAGCCGCCGCAGTCAGTGTTCGGGCCGCTCGACCTGCCGCAGGCATGCCTGCCCTGCAGGAGCTCCAGAGAACCAAATGCCGCCAGGTTCCTGGCGGCGGGCGCTGAGAGTCGAGCCCGAGGCCCCGCCGCCCGCGACCCGGGCCCCCGGAATTCTCTGGGCGGCCCTGATAAGATCTGTTTCCTGATTCCTGGGCTTTTAGAACTTCTTTGATTCCCAGCTAAGACTACTGTTTTTAAAAGCAGCAAAGAGTCCTGTGGCACCTTATAGACTAACAGACGTTTTGGAACATGAGCTTTTGTGGGTGAATACCCACTTGGTCGGATGCATGTGACTACTTTTTTTGTTGATCATCCAGCACAATGGGACCCCAATCCTGATTGGGACTGCTGGGGGCTACCATGATGTATATACTGCTCCAAATTGTTAAACTTATTTCACAAATCAGCCATAACCTTAAGGAAATCACAAATAAAATTTTAATTTTGCAAATAGATTTTAAAACCAGCCATAACACATTCCAAAAGGATTTTGGTTTAAAGGTTAGATTAATGTTGGAAAGCAGAGTGAATTGATTTAAATCAAAGTGACATAAATCAGGTTTAAATAAGTTTTCTGCTTGCTGATTTAAATTATTTAAATCTATTTTAATCTTATTTTGCATTTGTCCTTATTTTCGTAATAAAAAGTTTGATTCTTATTGGTTGGTAGCCATTCAAACATGTTGATTTGCAAGTTACTTCCACCTTTACACTAAATATGGTGGTACTTTTTGCTGAGGATACATATCTGTACACTTTGAGCTATGTAATTGCAATTATTCAGATTAACTTTTACATTTGTTAAAATGGTGACTACATTTACTAGACTTGGGTAAAGCTCTATTTGGGGATGAAAATTAGAATTAAATTAAACATGCACAAACATCACTTTTTTAAATTTTTATATTAAATCAAACTACCTTAAATGTGCTGGATACATAAGAAAAGGGATTTTCAATACAGTTTTGATATACAAAACTAAGTGACTTACTTTTGTTAAAATATTATCTGTAGCTAGTGAGTTGAACTGATTTTCTGGCCACCATATCCTTCAAGATCTTAGATCTAGTAGACCAAATCCTCTCTCACCTCACTTTAATTCATGGATTGAAAGAGGAAAACAAGCTTTACTGCTTTTAACTCCTGGTCTGTTTCTTAACTTTGAACTAGTTATTGAACTGAACTAGTAGAACAAGCTGAAAATAAAATATTTCCTATGCATGTGTAGAAGAGGCTACTGCTGTCGAAAGCTAGTTTAGCACTTCAACAAAACATAGTTTCAAGTGCTTGGTCAGTGACTTCCACCAACCAGTTCAGTAGCTCCCCCCCCGCCTTTAAAACTATGGCAGCAAAGATGTACTCTGTCAGAGGAGAAACTATATACTGGCATGTGTGTATTTAAAAAAAAAAAACTTCCTTAATTAAAGGCTAGATCCTCCTGGTTTCCAAGTGTGGGTCAGTGAGCACTGCTCATGACTGACTCACTCCTCCACACTCCAGCAAAAGGTCAGAGCAACTTTTCCACATCTGCCCTGACCAGCCAGGTAATGGTCTCTCTATCCTAGATGAGCCTGAGACTGCCTCCACATCTGATCTATAGATGAGGCAGGTTCTTAGATGCATTAATTGTCTGTTTAATATGTCAATCACAAAAGCCAAGAGCATACTACTGTAACAGTTTATTTCAAGTGGCAGTGTGGTTCCTCCAAAAGGAATGAGTTAGCATTATCTTAATGACTAGATGGGTGTGTTGCATTTATTTTAAGCTGCATAGTCTGAAATATTCAACTTTAATATTCCCAAGCTGCTTTCCTTAAGAGTATTTCAAGAAAATCAGAATGCAAGTTCCCATCCCTGAAAGTGTGAATTGAAGTCCATCTAAAACTTGACTTCCTCAGTGTCCTGAAATCATATTGAAAGCTTCCACGTTTTCATTTAAGAAGTCCTCTCCCACAAAATCAGTCAATTGCTACTATGGAAACTTCCACTTCTGTGCCATTATTAAAGCTGTTAAGTGGGAGGGAAGGTTCACTCCAGGCCTATTCTTCCTCTGATTCCCTTTTCCTGAACTCTAGAACAGTCAGTAAAAAATCTAAGACCTCACTGTTTTAACGTGCAGCTTGAGAGTGTTCCTAAGCAGGAAAATAATAAAATTCCAGTAGGGAGCCTCATCTTAAATCTTAACAGAATGAGGGACTAGAGCAGTGATGCTCAGACTGAGGCTCTCAAGCCACCAGTGGCTCTTTAATGTGTCTCTTATGGCTCTTTGCAGCACATGATATTAAAACAATAACCACTCCCGATGCTTTTACTATATTAACCAATTGTAGTTGATAAAGTAATACTTGGTCAATCATTTTGCTGTGTGTATGTGTCTATAATAAAAGTAGTAAGTGAAACAATGAGTTCACACTATTGTGACTCTTTTGGATAATGTTGATCAGTAATTTGGCTCCTGAACCACTGAAGTCTGAGTATCACTGGGCTAGAGTGTAAAAACTGCCAAATCCAAGCTCTGCATGTTGGGATACTGGCAGTGAACATTCAGCTCAGCTGTTACCACCTCTTACACAGGGACAGACAATCTAATCTTCATCTGTTGCTCTATTTGATATACATGTGCATATTTACCACAGTTAGCAGTTGATATGGAATGCAATCAGTAAAGAATTAAAGCACAGCAACTTAATACTAATCACATGGTTTTATGGAAGAAGCCTTGTCAGACTCTCTCTCTTTTTTGGAGATTACAGATTTGGTTGACAAAGGTAACTGGCGTACTTCTGTAAGGCATTTGATTTAACACTTTAGTACTATACAGAATCTGCAGCACATAAAATAAATCACAAACTGGCTAGCTCCCTGTAAGTGGGGAATCATAGTCCATTGGGAGGGTTTCCAGTGCAATGTGTTTTTAGTCCACTGCTATTCAATATCTTATCAGTGATCTGGACGTGAACAGTCATTCCTGGTAAAGTTTACAGATGATGCAAAATTAGAATAGTAAATAACTGGTCAGTTCCACAGAGTGATCTGAACTGGGCTAAGCTGGGCTCACTTGAATAACGTCTTTTTATGCAGCTCAAGGCAAAGTTGTACATCTAGGAACCAAGAAGGTAGGATGGGGGTGGGGGGAGGGAAGTATTTTAGAAAGCAGTGACTGGGGAAAAAACCAACTGAATGTAAGTTCACAGTTTGATATTGGGCTAAGAGCAAAAGCAATCGTTAGATGAATAGGGAGTGTTTGGGATATCTGGGACAGATGTCTTGAATAATTAATAACTAATTGTTCCTTCTGGCCCTCGGATTAGAAAAACCATCTACCTCTGTTTATCTCAAAATAAGATCTGCCTATGAGGACAATGAGAAAATGGTTCACATCATGTGACAGTAAGGACCCACAGATGAGCCAAGGTTGAGTGTTCCCCTCTCCAGCTACAGAAACTAAAATAGCTAAATAAGTATTGTTAATCACCTAGGCAGGAATCTCTCCTAATATGCAGATGTATAAACCTCTTTCTCTGTCCCTAGTTAAAAAGAACTCCGAGTTTCCAAACAAAAGTGGCCTGTTGCACATTGAGTGGGTCAAGAAAAGAAATGGGTGGGGAAGCTGCAAGTTGAACAACTTAGAACTGTGTCTATAAAATTGAATGTTAAATTGGGCTGTTACCCCAAGAAATCCAAGCCACATGTTTTCATCCAAAGTTATAAACTCTACATTGTTTCACAATAAATTTGATTTACAAGGCATCATCTTTCACCCCAAATTAGAAATGGCACATTTGTTTGCATTGTGAGTCAGATCTATATCCTGTATGTGGAAAATGGCTCTTGTTCTGTTGTAAGTCCTAAATAATGCAAAATGCATATTGTAATCAAAGAATGTATGGAGTATGTCCTCCATATTTAGAAGATTACAATAAAACTAACAAAATCCTTTCAAATTGTTGAGCTCTTGAAGTAATAGGAAATGACTGACACAAGGAAGGAGAAATGTAAAGATATACAGCAGGGTATAACTTCGGGATATTAAGAGAAATTGCTTAGAATGGGGGATCCCAATTTGTGCAGGCAAATAATGAAGTAGTTTTTGAAATGACTTAGATTTAAAGCCTCTGCTAAGAAAAGGATTAAGGAAATTTGTTACACACCAACAAGCATGTGCTAGATACTAATGGAAGCAGCAGAGAAATAAAGCTCAAACCTGAGTACCTACTTGGTATGTGTCCTATAGGAATTGGAAGGTGGCCCCCCTCCAATGAGCACTGAAACTGGTGTATAAAACTGAGGTCACTATGTACTCAGAGTTGACGGAACCTAACCCCAGTAGCTGCAGAATCCTAAATGCAACCAACACCCAGCTCAGTCATGTGGAGAGGACGCTCCCTCATCCCAAGGTT
Organism: Mauremys reevesii; assembly: GCF_016161935.1. NCBI lineage: Eukaryota > Metazoa > Chordata > Testudines > Geoemydidae > Mauremys > Mauremys reevesii. The sequence continues at coordinate 20,043,200 of NC_052626.1, read as the reverse complement.
AAGAGGATAAGCAGAGGTGGTGAAATTTCATTTCAAAGATGGTATTTCCCCTTCTATTCTTCAGTATAAATAACTAAGTTACCTTGCTGAATCTCCACACTCTAGTGAGTCTCAAGTAATCATATTTTTAGATCAATTTGTTTGGATTTCTAAAGGAATTAGAGATTGAAAATAATTGTTTTAAGCAATTGCTTTTAATGATCTAAACTTGTCCCTTTTGGACTAGTCTAACAGAGGATTGTGGTTAGTGCCTTAAAGACAAGTGCATCTTTGGAAGTGTGATTTTAGGTACTAAAGAATTGAGAATTGTTGATCATAAGTAAATGTAATAAGAAATATTGGTAATTTGACTAGTTTTTAATATAATTGCTGAGCCTCAATTCTAGTCTGTGATAATTGCTTGCAAGACTGCTGTCTTTTTGAGTAATGAACTGTTGATTATATACTAATGTGGTTTTGGGTAATTAATAAATTGTTGGTTAAGAATAAGCAAATGTCTTGATGTGAGAGATACTGTTCAAGTTAAAAATTGACATGAAAAGAACTCAGTGTTTAAACTGGATCTCAGAGTACAGAAAGTGTTAGTTTATCTATTAGATCAGGGGAGGGCAAACTACAGCCCATGGGCTAGATCTGGCCCATCAAGGCTTTCAATCCGGCCTGCTGGATTGCCAGCCCCGTAGTGCAGCAGGGGAGCTAAGGCAGGCTCCCTGCCTGCTCACAGAAGTGGCCAGAACCATGTCCCTGCAGCAGGGGGTGGGCAGAGGGCTCTGTGCACTGCCCCCAGCTGCAGGACTTCCCCCTGCAGCTGCCATTGGCTGGGAATGGGGAACCGTGGCCAATGGGAGCTTTGGGGTGGTACCTGCAGGCAAGGGCAGTGCATGGTGGAGGTGCCTTCCCCACCCCACCTCCAGGAGCCATTTCCTGGCATGCTGGCCACTGCCGGGAGTGGTGCAGGGCCAGGGCAGGCAGGGAGCTTGCCTTAGCCCCGCTGTGCACCACTGCCACCCTGGAGCTGCTTGAGATAAGCGCCACTGGGCTGGAACCCACACCCCTGCCCTGAGCCCCCAACCCTGTCTTGAGCCCCCATCTGCACCCCTCCTGTTCTCTCCCAAGAAAGGAAGAGAGTTTGCTTCATCCTTTAACATCTCTCCCAGAAGGCCCAGCTTGTACTGACTTCTGTTTTTCGCAAGGCACGGCTGTTTAATCCACTTTCTACTACCCCAAACAAACATGGCTGTCAGCTACTTTTTCCAGGCCGACCTCAGGCAATCTCTCTGGGCTAGGCTTTTATTAAGCCTGGTTTAGCTGGGGGTACAAGAGAGGGTATATAGTACCTCAAACTTGATCAAGAAGTCAGAGTTGAGAATTTCTGGCAATCCTCCCAGAGTTTGTAAACAATCTTGAAATCATGTACCATTTACTTACTCTGTGAGAAGCTTTCTATAATCCCTTTAATCAACATTTCTGATAGCAGTGAACCAGGCCTATGAAAAATGTGTTTAAAAAGAAAATACATTGAGTGAGTTAGTTCACCTGGAAACAGGTCAGATCACTCATGTTGTAGAAAGACCATTTAAAAGGCTGTTTACCATTGTACTCACTGTTTCATAGAACACCCCCCAACAGATATTACTTTTTTCAGTGCCAAGGCTGATGTATTATTCCTGAGGAATATTCCTTGAAATACAAATTATAAGGTGCATGTCCGCATAAGATAAGCAACTTGGTTAGAAAGATGTTACCTAGCCAGCATCACTAAATGACTTCTCAACAAGAAATTGTCATGATAGACCTGCCAGATAACTGATAAACTATTCTAAAGATTGCAAGATATTTTTTTGAAATTCTGAAGTTTTACCCCTTGAGAATCTGATTAAAATTGATGTTGTGGCATGATAGTAAGCTCTAGAATATGATTTAGTCTCTCTCCCATGTAAGAAAACTCTACATCTGTAGAAGGGCCAGGGTTTGAAAACAAGTTACAGCTTTTGGGCTTTACTGTAGTTTCTTGGGGAAGACTGAGGCCTTAAGTTTGTTATTTACCACTGAGGTGCCTAAATATATCATTGCAGTTTGCTGTCTTGTTTTTGTAATCCTAGGCAGCAAAACTCCTTTATGAATCCCGGGACCAATAACAGCAGCAAGTTGTCTGAGATCTGAGGGAAAAGACCAGCTTGATGAAAAACTGCTTCTCACTTTTTGCTAGTTACTTTGATCCATGTAATTGGTATTATGAACCCCTCTCTACCCCAAATGTGGTTCACTATGTAAGCACTGGCAAATGCAATGTGAGTATTTTGGAACCATGAGTATTCACTTATCTAGTGTGCAATATGTATACAATTAATGCTTTAAACATAGCCTCACGTTTAAGACTTTATTATTTTGTTAAGTCTTCTTATTGGCACTTAATATGGAAAATGAAAGTATGACCTGCACTACAGCTAAAATGTATAGCACAATTTTTGTAGTACCAATTATGTATACTATATGTATTTAATTTGTTGGCTACAAACAGCAAACAAATGTATTTGTAAGTCTCTTCTACAGAGAATAGCTTTTTGGGTATAGATCTCAGGTTTTTTTCTTATCCAAATGTTGAAGATCAATGTACAATGAAATCTGCCTTAGATACCCTTTTATAGAAATAATCATTTTGGGCTCTCAACATGTGATCAAAGACTTTAAAGATAAGTTTCACCAAATATCGCAAACTGGGTTGTATGAATGTGACCTCTTGGAGCCACCCTTACGTAGGAAAATATAAGCTTCCAGAAAATGATTTTGAAGTTTTATATTCATTTTACTTGTGGTAAACACCTTTTGCTAACTAATCAGATTATTGTAACTAATGTTTGGACATATCATATACAGTATTTTAAATGTACAAGTCTTATGGATCAAATGAATTCATACTTATTAAAATAAGCAAAATGCTCAAGATAGTATTCACTTCAACTTGCTAAGCAACTTAAGCTAACTTTCAACCTTAAAGACTTCAATATTCTTGGTTTGAGTGGAGGAGAGAATAAAAATTTATTTACAATACTCAAATGTCCCATGTCTCCTGTCTAAATGGTATAGTCTGTTCAAGCACTATAGCATGAACTAGAAAAATCTCATGTATTCAGCTGTTCTAAGAAAACAGCTAGGAGTTTGCTGGCTGCACTTGGTAGTGAATGAAGTTCAAACATTCAGACTGGCCTTGAAGAAAGAGGCCAGCAGCTTAAGGTGAAAACATTTTTTTTTAAGTGACCGGGCCTACCTAGTCACAGTGCAGCATCTCAAGCCTTTTTCTCTTTGTACAGCCAAGCTAGCCTCTTAGTAGTCACAAGTGGATGTGCATAGTACTAAGTGATCACCATCATTCAGTGTGGATTCGTTTTGCAGGTTTGGTGGAAAAAAGGTTACAGTACTTTGCCATTGCCTAACATTATTTTAAAATAAACACTTCAAAATGCAGCCATGCCTTAGCAGTATTTTATTATACACTCATCCAGAGAACATGTAAATGTGCATCATAGGCTCTTGAAATTGTCACATTCATGTAGCCAATGTTCTTTAACAATACCCTTTCACGTTTCATCACCACAATATATATACAATTAATGTTAAATGGTGGTAAAAGCAAATTACAGCGCTGCATAAATGATATATAAATTATACACAAGACTTGTACATGAAGAGTTAAAACCAACTGGCCTACACTTTAATGGAAGAAAAAATGCAAAACACATGGCTACAACTTACGAAAAATTCAAAATATATTTCTGGTATATAAAACCATGTACAATTAACTCCAGTGAAGTGCCCTTCTTTTTTTTTGCTTGAAACTACAATATAGTGGAAAGGTTATTGCATAACACAACACACCCTGGCAATAGGTGTTGGGCTGCCAAGAACCACAGAAACTGTTCTTACCAAAATAGCAAATTATTGCCATTCTCAAATCCTCAAACTCCTTGTTTCTCTTCCTCTCATTGACTCTCAATATTAGCACAACTAGCTCTCCACTTTTTAGTCCTTCAACTACTCAGGCAGACTTCAAGTTAGTGTACCTCTTAATTTATCAGACTCTTACCCTTCTCAACTATTGCACTTTCATCCATCAAACATACAAATCCTTTAATCTGACTGCAAATCCACTGTTACATGTTCTTTTGTTCCAAACAGACAAGTTCACAGGTTAGTGGGAGTGGGACCTGTAACTTAAATTAGTAGAGGTAAAACTCATGTAATAAGCTGAATACCAAGAAAATGAACACATTAATTAGTGTAGGGGTTTTGAGAAGTATACAGTGTAGTTTTTGATGCTTTTAGCTTGTTATTTAAATGCAAACAAAATCTAGATCCTAGCATCTCTAAAGCTTCTGTTTGAGCTTTGTAAAGAGTATCTTTACACTACAGTGGCACAGCTCCAGCACTGTAGCATGATGCTTCCTCTAGTGAGGGAAGGAGTTTTTCCAGTGCTGTATGTAAACTACTTCTCGTTCAATAGTTGCATGTATGGTAGGGGTTAGGTCGACCTAACTGTGATACAGGATGTAAAATTGTTCACGGCCCTGAGCAATGTAGCTAGGTTGACTTAAGTCTTAGGTGTAGAGCAGGCCCTAGACTAGGACTTAGAACATTAGTTAACATATCTTTATTTCTAAATCCTAGAGTATATAGAGCCTTGGTGATTGCTTATGCACTTAGCATATGAAAGTCTTCTCTGCAGAACACACAGAATTAAGTCAGTAATGAGTAAACAACATTCAATGGTGTCAAAAAATATCCAAAATCTTGACACGACAGTTATTGGGGGACTAGAACAGCTTGGACAGCACATCTGCAATTTGGAAATGACATTTGTGAACATTTAACACAAGCTTCCACCCATGGACTCTTCTATAAGAGTATTTTTGGTATTTGGAGTTGACAAAATACTGTAGACTGTAAGTACCTCTCCCAGTCAGTGGTGGGTTACATGGAATGACCTTCATTTACAAACTGCAGATTTTAAAACCCTTGACTGCTGTCCATCAATGAGAGAGCACCATTAAAAACAAAGATTAGAATTTTATTTCTCCAGTTGAAATGTGATAGAAAAAGATGACTCCAGTGTGGGTTTAAGCTTCCAGTTACCAGCCATGTTCTGCACTGCCAAACAACTGAATTCAAGCAAGGGTTCGCTGCCTAGGCTTGATTCTTGGATATAGCTGCAAAACAAAATCAAAAGTAAAAAATACCCGAGCTTTAGGTGTGATAATCAGAAAAATCAAGTCTATAATTAACAGATAACCCACTTGCAGCCAAAAGGTTACTTCTGATTACATGAATGGATTGTACAGCAAAGGGTAAGACATTTCATTGACATGTTGTCCACCAGACGCATTTAGTACATTTCTCTAGATTACAAAGTGACATGCAGGTCTGAACAATTCAAGAGGAGACTGTTAGAGGTTTGAGTTTCCTTACCTGAATAACTAATGCTATTAATTTTTATTTCCATCCTTCAGCGGGTGGCAATAAATGAGTATAACTTTCCACCACTTTATGCAGTCAGAAATTTAAAGTTTACTTGTTGCATAATTCCGATCTGCATTTTGGCCACATCTACCTTCTAGGCAGGTGAATAGAACACAAACTCCCACCAGGAGTGATCCATGCCACAAACTTGTTACATTCCAATTATTTAAATAATTTTCATGTACCAAATATCAAGGTTGCTCACAACAGCCACCATACTATACTTAGGGAGCCACTTTTATCCCTTTGTTTGATCTCATGGAAAATATCACTATTTAATATGTTAAAGATTTAATTAAAAAGTTATAACCTAAAAAAAACTTCAGGCAGCCTAATGATTACTGTTCTGTTTACTGTCCTGGGTTAAATTAACTACAATCTTTCTTTTTCTACAGCAGTAATGCTCAGAGAAAGTGCACTCTGGCCCCGGGAAAGAGGGATTGCCTTCTTTGTGTCACTGCAGCAATGATTTACCTAGAAGTTGCATTAATGGGTTCTAGAAGTTCCCTCTAGTCTCCCACCTAAGGAAAAGTGTAACAATAGGCCAAGTTCAAGAGGGAAGGAAGAAGCTTAAAGTAACTTACCCCCAAAAGATTTTTAGGCACATAGCCTTCTTTATCATTGAGTCGAGCCCACCACCATTCTGTTTCATTATCATCCTTACGTCTCAGGATAGTAATGGCATCTCCTTCATGGAATGACAACTCATCATTATTCTGAGCTTCATAATCCCATAGAGCATACACTACTCCTTTGTTCATGACTCCCAACTTCTCCTGTACTCCTGTTATCAAGAAATAAAAGTTAAACAAGAATATTACAGATGGCAAAGTACCTTGACTTTATCCACTTGGGATTTTGGGTCCTCCTCTCCAGTGGAACACACTGAGAGACTTTCATTCTGCTGCAATTTAAGACAGTCCATGTTTCCATTATAATTTCCCCCCCCAGGAATTTAATTGGAGATTAAAACCTGATATGTTCCCAACTTTCTATGACAAGTTTTATGCCATGTTTTTTTCTTTTCATTGCATGTGTATTTGAAAATTAGTTGGCCTTACTTTAGTTGAAATAAGGATGCAAATTAGGGCAGTCAAGTGATTTAAAAAATTGCGATTAATTGTGCAATTAAAACAAATTAATCATACTTAATAGAATGCCATTTAAATAAATATATTTGGATATTTTCTACATTTTCAAATATATTGATTTCAATTACAACACAGAATACAAAGTGTACAGTGCTTTTTTTTATTACAAATATTTGCACTGTAAAAAAAATATTTTTCAATTCACCTAATACAAGTACTGTAGTGCAATCTCTATCATGAAAGTTGAACTTACAAATATAGAATTATGTACAAAAAAATAACTCAGCAATTGGCTGAAGTAGGACTAACAAGTTTGGTTACAATTTGCAGGAGATAATGCTGCCCGCTTCTTGTTTACAATGTCACCTGAAAGTGAGAACAAGCATTCGCATGGCACTGCTGTAACTGGCGTCGCAAGATATTTACATGCCAGATGCACTAAAGATTCATCCGTCTCCATCTTCAACCACTATTCCAGAGGACATGTGTCCATGCTGATGATGGGTTCTGCTCAATAACAATCCAAAGCAGAGCAGACTGACACATGTTCATTTTCATCATCTGAGACTGCTATGACATGAAATATATGGCAGGATGCAGGTAAAACAACAGGAGACCTACAATTCTCCCCAAAGGAGTTCAGTCACAAATTTAATTAACACATTTTTTTTTTAACACGCATGGGAGCATGTCCTCTGGAATGGTGGCCAAAGCATGAAGGGGCATCCAAATGTTTAGCATATCTGGCATGTAAATACCTTGCAATGCTGGCTACAAAAGTGCTGTGTGAATGCCTGTTCTCACTTTCAGGCGGCATTGTAAAAAGAAGCAAGCACCGGTATCTCCCATAAATGTAAACAAGCTTGTCTGTCTTAGCAGTTGGCTGAACAAGAAATAGGACTGAGTGGACTTGTAGGCTCTAAAGTTTTATATTCTTTTGTCTTTGAGTGCAGTTATGTAACAAAAAAAATCTACATTTGTAAGTTATACTTTCACAATAAAGAGATTGCACTACAGTACTTCTATGAGGTGAATTGAAAAATACTCTTGTTTATCATTTTTACAGTGCAAATATTTGTAATAAAAATATAAAGTGAGCACTGTATACTTTGTATTCTGTTGTAATAGAAATCAATATTTGAAAATGTAGAAAATCATTCAAAATATTAAATAAATTTAAATTAGTATTCTATTAACAGTGCGATTAATCGTGATTAATTTTTGAGTTAAGAGCGTCAGTTAACTGCAATTAATTGACAGCCCTAGTGCAAATCACTCATACTAGTCTCATACACATTCTCTAGCACAACAGGTTTAGAGTTCTTATGTCTTCTTGTTCCGCCTAGTTATTACAGCATTTGCTGTATATATCATCAAACTGCAAATCTACCTCAAGGGGTATATTAAAACCCTAATGAAGTCTTTACACTCTTTTTGGTGTAAGAATCTTAATTTTATTTAATTGCTGCTTCTAGAAGGATGCTTCTCTTGTGATATATGCACTGAACTTAAAAGCTGTAGGTCATCTGTCTCATTAATTCAGTGAACAAAACATGAATAACTACTCATGATAAGGAATTCAAATAAGTTTAGATCTTCAGCCTCCTGGTGTGGTCTGCTAGAAGTCTGGGCTATCCTGACAGAATTCCATGTGAAATGTACATGGCAACACCCTGCTAACTCCAAAACCCTATCATCATTAGAACTGTTTCCTAGAAAGGAAGGAAGAGAAGTTTAAAAATCATGCACAATGCCATAGTGAGCCAGTGAGCTGACTTGAAGAGAGAGGGGTGACATGGCCAAAGAAACAACCAAGAAAATATTCTGGCACCAGTATTTTGAATGGACAAGAGTGTAGGGAAGGGCAATGCTAGTTTCAAAGACCTATGTGGAGGATACAGAATTTAACTAGCAACTTGGTAGTCAGGACAGAGAAGAAAAGTTGAATTTCAGAGATGTTTTAAAGGTTTGTAAAGGGAATTATCAAACATATACACTTGGCAACCTACCGTACAAGAACTGGGAACACTGAATATAACCCTCCTCCATCTCCTCACACTTGTCCGCAGCAGTTTCTATATCACTTATAGTTGAAGCAAAAATTGCTGCCCCGGATTCTACAAGTAGTTTACAGAGATGAACACTATTGCAAGAAGCTGCACAATGCAAAGGCGTCCTGAAACAAAGCCAACATTTAGACATCAAAATGGGCCAGGAACCCTACAAATCCAACCTCCAACAAAGGGTTCAGTCATCCTTTAGAAGTTACTTTTGAAAGACAGTTACGTTTTTACTTGTGCCACAAACATTCTCCACATAAAAGTTAAACAAATAACCTAGATGAAATTCTGACCCCACTGTAGCCAATTGGGGCAACAGATTTTAATGAGAATGGTAAGTTTTCATGACATTTTACAAGGCTGTAGTATGTTAGCTTTAAAGGGCAGAGAGGCTTGTGCTGGTTAGAGAGTAGAGGGCAAGGCAAGAAGGGCGAGAAATAGCTCAGCAAAGCCAGCTCTCTAAATTCCTCACATACACTACAGAAGTGCTGCAGGACAAGGAAACATTACTCACCGTGTAGTAACTGGAGTTCTCTACGGTGGGTTCTCCCAATGTGTCATGCACTTCAGGTTTGCACATCACTTCATGTGCCCAGGACCAAAGATTTTTCCCTAGCAGTGTCCATTTGCTCCATGCATGCACCTCCACTCTGCTCACGGCCTGCTCTGAAGCTATAAAGGGGTCTGCCGGGCTGCCACTATTTTAGTTCCTTCTCTACTGCTAGGCCCCACTTAGGGAAATTGAGGCAGCAGAGAAGGAAGTGGGTAGTGGACATAAGGACAACACATCCTTCGAGTGCTTGTCCCTATGTGTCATGCACTTCAGGTGATTCAGAAGCAGTGTCTCTCTGTAGGAGGTGGGCACTCACAGCCCTATGTCACAACAGAATACAGAACTGCTCTAACCAGGGAGGCATCTGAAGCAGCTGCTTGCACCAGTGCATAATGTCTTGCGAAGGTATGTACAGAGCCTCATGTTGCTGCTTTGCAGGTGTCAATAATAGATACACCCTTGAAGGATGCTACTGAGGCTGCTTGGACTCTTGTTGAATGTGCTCTCACACGCCTCTCAAGAGGGACATTATTCAGCTCGTAGCAAAGTATGATGCATCCTGAGATCCATTTTTACAGCTTCTGGGTGGAAGTGGCCTCTCCTTTCATCTTTTCCACAAATGATACAAAATGTCTAGGAGATTTCCTAAATGACTTGCCTTTTACCTACAGAGGTTAAGGGCCCCACACACATCCAAGAAGTGCCACATTACCTCATCCCTGTTGGTGTGTGGTTTAGAGTAGAACACAGGAAATGGATGTTTTGGTTAATGTGAGTCTGACACTACCTTAAGGATGCACTCTCATGAATACCTTATTCTTGTGGAAAACTATTGGAGGGGGGCAGGGGAGGTCTGCCATGAGTGCTCCTAACTCCCCATCTCTCTTGGCCAGTGATTGCAACTAAAAATGCTACCTTCATTGAGAACTGCAGTAGAGAGCAGGGTACCAGAAGCTCAAACAGCACTTTTGTCAGAGTTGATAAAACCAGGTTTAGGTTCCAGGCTGGTGAGAGTTTTGCCATGGGAGGGAAAACTGTAACCAAACCTTTCAGGAATCAAGATGTGACTGGATGTAAAAACACAGAGTAGGTGTCTACTTACCTGTCTCTGCCTACATTTGGTGGCTCCTGACACTACCTGAGAGTTGCGAGGCAGATGACATAATAGGTATTCCAACCCTTTCACAGGTACAAAATACCTCTTTTCAGCCTGCTTAGCTACTGGTGGAACTGTGGCAGGTGTCTACCAAAGTGTCTTTGTAGGTTTGATGATGGCTTTGGTGAGTGCCATTCCATTCGGTCCTGAGTTGTGCAGAATGTCTAGCAATGCGTAGAATGTGTAATGCCTCTGCCACCCTTTTAACTAAGTCCTAAAAGGCCTTAGAATCATCAGGGTATGCAGGGAGGCAGGAATCACTGCCTCGTTGGGAGACGAGGACAAGATCACCAGCATGATGGCATCTTCTTCCTGTTGGGCCTCTCCTCCAGATTGTTGTTGTGACTTCTGAGGCTGAGGGTGCTCTTCCTCTACCCTGGGAGCTGGACACCTACGAGGATCCTTTGTCCCTAACATGGGTATGTCAGGTGATAGCCTTGGGTCTTCCAGGCCCCAATACTGCCATTGTGTGACCTCATACCCCCTCGGTGCAAAGCCCCAGGGTGATGGATACCAATATGCATAGGGAGGGTTCTTAATTGCACAGGAGTACCAAGACACTCTGGACAATACAGATACCCTTTCTGAGCTCAAACCCTGCAAGACACCGTCGGGGGACTAGTCCGGGATGGGTGTCCCCCATATTCTTCTTCTGACTCAAACCCCAAATTCAACAGGAGACCTCTCAGTCCTGGAGGAGGCAGTGATGATCTGCCTCTACGATACTGGCAACAGTCTAGCTTGACTGCAGAGATATCTGTACTGAATGATATCCTGGTACCGGACATGGAACTCCAGAGAGTATCACAGTGACTCTACTTCCATAAATACAATTAAGTCACCCGCTGCTGAGAAACAGGCTGGAGTGGATAGAGTAGTTTCTGTAATTCAGGCCATTGGTACAGAGAAAGCCAGAGCTGGCAGTGTGGATGCAGCAGCTGTTGATGGTGCCAAAGTACCTTGGTTCTGGAACGTGGTGTGGCCTTACCTTCTGATGAAGTCCCAGACTGGTCCTTCCCAGTATCAGATGGTCCCATTCTGGAGCACAAGGTGTCTCCTGACTTGGTGCACGACGGAGACTTTTTCCTCTTCTTAGAGGACTTGGATGGGGAAGGACAAGAGGGAAGTTTATGGGAGACATTTTGTCTCCCTTCCATTTGCCTTGGCTTTCCTCACCTGAGTCTCTTGGCACTGGTGGGGGAGTGCCTTGGAACCAGCCAGAGCCACTGTAAGGAATGTTCCTACGATCTTTAGACATTTGGGAGGGGGATCTCCCCAGTCAGAGCCTGTGACCGCTCTCATAGACCTCTCCATGAGGAATCTTCTGAGTTAGAACTCCCTTGACTGTTTTGTCCTCCTTGGAAATGACCTGCAGATACTGCACCTAGAAGGGACATGGGTTTCCCCCAGGCAGTCCAAGCAAAGTGTTGTGATAATCTGTAACCAGAAATGACTTCTGGCAGTCTATGCAGTTTTTGAAGCCAGGGATCCTTGGCATACTCTCCACACTGCCGTTGGAAGAACTAGAGGGTGGTAAGAGTAAGTGAGTGTGTGTAAATAGGGATTATGGTGTGTGGTACAGGAAACGTATCGCTCCACACGCCATGGGTGGGATTCCCAAAGTTTAGGAAATCAAACCCCAAAAAAATCTATCCTAACCAGATTAAAACTACTAAAACTAATTTTTAAAAATCATCTACAGGGAAACTGAAGTAGTCAGCACATACACTAAAACTTCATCCTAAACCATGAGCAGTAAGAAGGAACTAATATGGTGAGGGTCTGGCAGCCCAGTGCAGAGCATGAGGAGAATTGGTGGTGCATGTGAGGACCAAACAGATGCTGGAAAAAAATCTTCGGTCCTGGGCATGCACAAACCTGAAATGTATTACACATAGGGACAAGCACTCGAAGAACTATGGACTACATATTATACTCCTGGGGGAATTCTGCGCTACTGTGCAATGCAGAAATTAACATTGTACACACAGAATTTCCTTTTCCCCCACCGCACAGAAATGGACTGCAGTACTGCTAGCCGCCATTAGGGGCCCCTGGACTAGGCAGAGCCCAGCTTGCACATAGAAGACACTGCTGGGGAGAGGGAGAGGAAGCTAGAGGGGTCCTGGCAACTGCAGTTCCCAGTATGCCCTGAGAGAAGGAGAGGGAGGCGCACAGGAAACTCTGTGCAAGCCTGGGGCCAAACAAGCATCAGGCTGTTTCTCCCTCTGGACTCCTGGGAACTTGGGGGAAAGGGACAGGTATCTGGGCAAGGGGGCGGGCCTGGGGGGGGGGCGGGGGGGGAGGGTGTGCAGGTATCTGGGCCGGGGAGGCCCCGCGGCTGGGCTCTGGGGGGAGATGATGGGGTGTGGGTATCTGGGCTGGGGGGGGGGCCAGCAGTTGGGCTATGGGGAGGAGGGTGTTCAGGTATCTGGGCGGGCTCTGGGGAGATGATGGGGTGTGGGTATCTGGGCTGGGGGGGGGGCCTGCAGTTGGGCTCTGGGGAGGAGGGTGTGCAGGTATCTGGGCCGGGGAGGCCCCGTGGCTGGGCTCTGGGGGGAGATGATAGTGTTGTGGGTATCTGGGCTGGGGGGGGGCCCTACAGTTGGGCTCTGGGGATTAGAGGGTTCAGGTGTATTGGCTGGGGGGAACCGCACCAGGTTGGCCTCACAGGGGAAGAGTTGTGGGTATTTGGTCCCCCGGGTGGGCTCTGGGGGAGGGGGGGGAAGGGGACAGAGAAATAGGACCTGGGTTGTCATAGGGGTTTCTTTAACTCTCTACTTCTGGGGGAATTTTTGCATGTGTCTGTATTGTTACAGACATACTTGCTGACAGGTATTTTGAAATAAATTACCAAAATAATTGAAACTGGAGTGATTATGTAGTGTTATTTTGAGAAATAAAATTTGCAAAATTTTAAAATATTGTGTGCAGAATTTTTAAGTTTTGGGCGTAGAATGCCCCATGAGTAATATTAGGATCAACTTTTTTTTAATACTTTCCTTTCTAAAATCAATGGAAAGTTTTAAAAAATTGATGACACAAAAAAGACCTTATAGAAAAACATAGATATTCATGCATTTTTTAATAAAGTAGTTGATTACTAATACTGCCAAATTATAACAATCTATGGACAAAGGATCCATGAAAGTAAATCCACTTTGGGATAAAAATGGGGAAGGCTGTGTATTTCAAGTCAAAATTATTAAACATATGGGAGACAAATTAGAACTATACAGTTAAATATAAACAAAATACAATAGCATTTATTTATTATTTGGAAGAGTTTGTACATTACACTTAGGTGAACATTTAGTAAAGTCATGCATTTCAACACCCCAATCATTAAAGCTATGTCCACACTAGAAACCTTACAGCGACACAGCTATATCGATGCAGCTGCACCACTGTAAGATCATACTGCTCCATGCTGATAGGAGAGAGCTCGCCTGTCAACATAATTAAAACACCTGCAATGACTGGCAGTAGCTATGTTGGCGGGAGAGCATCTCCCGCCGACATAGTGTTGTCCACACTGGCGCATCTGTCAGTGTAACTTAGTTCGGTTGCATGTATGTGTTTTTTCATATTCCTGAGCGACATAAGTTTTACCGCAAAATTGCTAGTGTAGACATAGCCTTAGAGTTTACAAAAAGGTCATTTGTTAAATATATAATAATCTGATCCCTAGATAGCTCTCCACTAAATTTCATTATCAAAACTGACTGAATTGGGACTTTGAAGTTAAAAGTGCCAGCACACTTACCATCCATCACTGTCTGCTGCATTCACGTTAACACCAAAATCAAGCAGGAACTTTACAATGTGGTGATGACCAGCACACACTGCATTATGCAAAGGGGTAATTCCTTCATCATTGGGTTTGCTGGGATCATCAACCTATGGGGAAAAATTGAAATACTTAAGCCCAAATCATTTCCTTCACTGAAAAAATGTGGAAGAGACTGACTACATTTAGAAAAGTTCACCTCATAAATGATCCTTTGTACCAGATCAAATTCTCCCTCCAAAGAAGCATCAAGCAGGAGGGCTAAAGGGTTGAACTTTACCCTCAAACCATGACCAGTTCGTTCAGAGTTAGGTTTCTTCAGGTTGGTACGTTTAGTCTGAGTGGAAGAAAAAGTAGATGTCATTCCAAATTGGATAAATATCACAAAACAGTCAACTTCGTTTTAACAAGCATTACTGTGCCCCCAAAGTGTTAAGATTTATCAGCATTTCCATTATAAAACCACAGTGGCAGATATTGATTTTATTATGTGGAAATCTGAAAGTCATTCCAACCCAACAACAGATTACTGTTTAAAGAAAATGGTTAGAAGGTACAGTAGGTTAATACTTAGCTCATCCCTCATCTCTGAATATCATAGCTTTAAATCCCATCTGACATCACAATTGAAAGCAAGTCTGGTGGGCTCATCCTAGTCTCTAGCAAGACTTTGGTCTCATTACAAATTAAACAATTCAGCATGATTGGCAGTCTCTGCTTGGGAGAATCTCAGGTTTGAGCTAGCAGGAGTGTTCATTACAGGTTAACACTGAGATGCATTAATTTGCTAAGCTGTTTGCGGTGGGGAAGGAAAGCTTGCACAGCACTAGACTATTGTATGTGTTTTTCTAGCCAGTGGTTTCAGGAGAAACATGTTCACAAAATCTAAGCCATTTTAAAATTTGTTTTGTTAAATAGTATTTTACATCAATCAGATGCATTTTTCCCAGGCTACAGCAAAATGTTTTAGCAATTTGTGCTTTATGTGGACTACAGGCTGTAGGGTTTTGAAATGTGTGTTTTAAATTACTGTTATACTCAAGTTTGGGGGAAAAGATTATCTCCCCCTTCTCCTCAAAACAGCCTGCACCTGTTCCCATAGGGAATACATGCAAAGCCCTGTGTACTCCGTGGCCAAGCTGGACCTAAATTCTTCAGCAAGGTCCTTGGATTCTATGACAGCTTTAGATAAATGAAAAAGTAGGTGTGCTCACTGTATTCAATATGAAAGTGAATAATACAATCTAATGAGTAATATTTTATATTAAATTCAATTTATTTTATGCTGTCCCCACATTTTCAATTCTCTACCTAGTGCAGATTTTGATAATGACAAGACAAATAGTGTTGCAGACGTGCCAGGCTGAAACTGGAGGCTTTGGCAGCTGGAAGGGGGGCAGTTGGGGGCCATGGCACCTGGGGAAGCATGGAGGGTAATTTGGATTGTGGGATAAGCACAGTAGATGGATGTTTCTGCTAAAATAAATCAGCAATGTTGACATTTATGTTGTCATTTTTAGGGTGTAGAGGGAAATGTGGGTAGTTCACACCGCCCAGAGCTGTTTTTTTCAGACTGTCTGCAGAACTAGGAAAGCATCGCTGCCGCAGTTTCCACTCAGGTTCATGTTTACAGTTATCTTTGCAACCAGGGGGGGAGGGATAGCTCAGTGGTTTGAGCATTGGCCTGCTAAACCCAGGGTTGTGAGTTCAATCCTTGAGGGGGGGCACTTAGGGATCTGGGGCAAAAAAATTGGTCCTGCTAGTGAAGGCAGGGGGCTGGACTTGATGACCTTTCAAGCTCCCTTCCAATTATAGGAGATTGGTATCTCTCTAATTATTTTTATTTTATTTTTAAAAAAACATTTAAATTTAAGTCTGATTCTGGAATTCAGTTTTTGGCAAAGGGTAATTTCAGATAAAGTTCTGCAGCTAGAGGATACACATGACCCTGAACATGCAGGATCATCTACAAAATATGTGCATCATTTTCTTACTAACTAGCCAGAGTTGCATATGAAGCAATAGTAGTACAGAAACAGCATTTCTGTCAACTTATCCATAGGAATCTTTCATGGTGCTGTGTTCATTTTCCCTTTATTCCTTTGATACCATAAACCTTATGCTATTGTATATCATTTAGCATAATCCCATTGTCTTCCAGTCAGTGCAGGAGTAATTGACTGTATAGCTACTTCCAAAGGGCAAGAGTAATACGTAATATAACTGTATTTCTGCCGTCACTTACTGGAGGAAGTGGAGGAGGAATAGCTGGTGGCACAGGAACTTCATCTTCTACTGGGGAGCTGACCTCAGGTGTGGGACTGGGTGACTGTTCAGTGGAAGGGACTACGGCAGGATTGTTATTATTGTCTTCAGTAGTCTCAGAGATTTGGTTAGTGGTTTCAGTGCTAATCAGTTCCTCAGTGGCAGGAGACGGTAATTCATTATCATTGGCATCTGATGAAGGAGGAGGTTCATCAGGAAGAGCAACTGTGGGTTGCACAGAAATAGGTTCTTCAATATTGCCATTGGTGCTAGTGTTTCCATTATCAACATCAGCTAAGTTGCCTATAAAGTCCTGTGGGTTGCTTGGTTGATAAAAAGGAGCACTTTCTATTCCTCCAGCAAGTGTATTAAAGCGCTGATACAGTAGTTTCTGTATATTTGGGCCACTGGGCCCTTCAGGTTCAGTGATAGAGCTACGCTTCTTTAATGGCCTAGGAGCATTGGCTAATTTTCTTCTAAGAGCTTCAAGATCAGCATCACTTTGATATCGTAGGGGTGAATGCACAATAGGTGTAAGCTTAGTAGGACTGAGAGGGCGAGGAATGTTTTCCACATTGCTATTTTCACCTGATGGTGGAATGTTTTCCAGCTCTTGATCTTTTTCAGTGAACTCAACCTGAGGCTGAGACTGTGGCTGTGATGTGTGGGTAGGCAAAGATCCATGAAGGAATGGTAAAGGTGATGGAGAGGTTGAACCAGACTGTAGGACAGGTTTTCCATAAACTGAAGAGGAGAAAATAAAACAGTGAGGAACTGTTCTGAATTTATATCAGAAAGGTCATGCAATAAGCTGCTGGATGCGCATGCTGCTGTTTGTTCATAAATCAATATAGAAGAAAAAGATGTCAATAGCTAGGTTATGTCATAACCTATCACCCAGTTGGCTGATCAAACTAGGATATCAGTACTCATCTGTTAGTGATGGAGATACTTCTGATAGAGTTATAAACTATTCATTGATAAATGGTAAGGGGAAGGTTGTTTAAAAAAAAAAAAGCCTGCCAGAGACTATTTCTTTAATCAATCTCTGTAGATACCTGGAATACAACGTATTACATCTAATAAGACATATTGTTCCAATAGTTAGCTAGTATGTTTTAAAATAAAGATGTCTCTCAGCACATACCTATTTGCCACCTCAAAAACTACAAATGGGGTTAAATTAAATTGTGATGCCATACTGTTTGAATAAGAAAAATCAAAATCCTCCTCCTTTCCTCTAAATTTAGACAAGTTATTCAAACAACAAAATAATGCTTTTAAGGTAAGTGTATTTACATTAATCTCAACTAAATTATTATTTATTACATATCAAAAAGCAAGTCTACTGAGTAAGTCTGAGGTAATAGTAGCCTATTTCAAAAGGAAAGGCAATAAATATATATATTCTACCTGCTTTTACTGATTTATTTAGGGTATTGTATACAGCCTGTTGATAGTTCTTTGGTGGTGTTGCTTGCTGAAGATACATTGAGTAGATGGAACTGGAGTTCACTGTTTGAGGTCCTTTTCTTGGAGACTGAGGCCTTGATCCTTTATCAGCTAGAAAAGGCCTGATAGCCACAGTTAAAGGGAGCTCAGGCCTGCCATCTCCGCCAGGAAATGAGGAGGGACCAGAAGGTTGATAAGTAGGGCTAGGAGGTACAGAAATTCTCTGTTGTATCTGTTGTGAGGAACTAGGCTGATGTATATTGCTCGATGGTGGTAATGGAATAGGTCTTTGCCGATTTGTTATACTGGAGCCAGGTCTTGGTAGGCTGCCATCCTTCCGCCTTTCCAGTGAATTTGTAGAACCTGTTCCTAAAGGAACAGGGCTTGGATAGGTTCCATAGTTTTGAGGCAACTGCTTACTTACACCAGGGATAGTGGGTGGCACTTTCCCCATATCAAGGCCCTAAATAAGAACAACAATACAAGTATTGTATGAAAAACTGGGCAGACTGCACCATCTCACAAATAAAATAAAAATAACCATGAGCAAAAACATGCACATCTTAACTAGTCAGATTCATATTTCTGAAGGACAAAGAATAATATACATTACATATATATGCACAATTATAATAATATACATTACATATACACACAATTATGAAGCATGTTTTTTAAAATTGTATTAGACATTATGCTTCTAGGAGATTTTCCACAGAAGACTCACAGATCAAGAGAACCACCATGTATCAGAGAGAGAGAGTACACACAAATTTTACAAGCCCAGTGTAAGATATCTCCAATTATAATATGTAAATATGAATCAAAACAGTATTTGCACCACCAAGGGCCCAATTTTCAAACTTGAGCACCTAGCTTTAGGCGCCTAAGTTTGCAAGTTTGACCACAAAATCCATTTGGTAATAAAGTGAAGTAAATCTACATTGCACTTTAAGAAAAGAAATTAAGACAAGGCCGTCGCTTGTTGGAGCTTACAGTCTAAGAAAAATATAAACCACTGGGCAATGGTGCAAACACCAGAGGACACAAAAAGACAACACTAGCAGGCTCAATGTATGATGGATTTGAAGTTTTTTGTTGTTGTTGTTTTGTTTTTTAAAAGGATTTTGAAGGAAAAGAAGAGGGAGGGTGATTACTGGATAATGGGAAGTTATGCCAAGCAGCAGCAAATGACAACATGAAAGGTGTGAAACTGAGAAGGGAGGAGGAGCCAAAACATGTAAAAGGAGAGGATTAGGAGTAGGAAAGGGCTTGAGGGGGAGAGTCGGAGAAAGTGAAAGCAGAGATGTACATGAGTGGCAATACACAGGACCCTGAAGGTGAGGGACAGGAGTTGAAACTTGATGTGATAAGAGACAGGAAGACAGTGAAAGAATTTGAAGAAGGGAGATGAAGAGGATTTTATTAGTGACATTTTTGATAAATGGAAGGGAAGAAGTGAGATGAGCAGAGACCTGAGGCAAACCCTGCTAGAGAGGCCAAAGCCATAGTCAAAAGTTTTAGCAAACAAGATTTATAAAAATACTACACAAATTTGACAGACATTATGAGGTTACTGGTTTTTATATGCCACATACGAAACCCACCAGCTTATCAGTACTTCCTAATACTGAAGATGGCAACGGTTGACTGGATACAGTTCCTTGTTTTAAAGCAGTATCCATGCTTGATTCCTTCCAGTCTGCATTGGAGATTTGAGGTGGTTTTACCACAGGAGTTGAACTCTGTTTAAGTGTCGGCCAGTTTCCATCATTAGCTTGAAATAGAGGGAAAATGTGATATTTATGGTTATCAATGCCGATCACTGTAAACAAGCAAAACATTTGAAGTGGAATCCATTATTCAGATTAGTTTAATCACAATGGGATTAATATGATGCCAAACATCAGATAAGCTCTCATTAATGTTAGTCTGATCCAGAAGAACAGAATAAAAGCTTAACCACCAGGAACAACAAGCTATTCGTTACCCTTTGACATTCAAATTAATTATATTAAAATTAGCTCTAATGACAGATGGTGAATATTTGGGTGCTAACTGCAATTTCAGCTATCATAGCCCAAAATTAATTTTTTTTTAAAGTTCATCTATACATAGAAATATGCCATTAGCATTCAATATTGATAATTTTTGGTGAATTACCAAAATACAAGGCTAAATTCTGCAATGTATCAATTATATCAATGTATATCTTGAGTAAGTATCAGAGGGGTAGCCGTGTTAGTCTGGATCTGTAAAAGCAACAAAGAATCCTGTGGCACCTTATAGACTAACAGACGTTTTGCAGCATGAGCTTTCGTGGGTGAATACCCACTTCTTGCATCCGAAGAAGTGGGTATTCACCCACAAAAGCTCATGCTGCAAAACGTCTGTTAGTCTATAAGGTGCCACAGGATTCTTTGTTGCTTATCTTGAGTAACTGCATTAACTTCAGTGGAGTTTTTCCAAATTGGCACCTGTAGAACTGAACAGAATTTGGCCCAGAGTCATTGATATGCAGTGAGTTGTAAGTAAAGACTTGTTGTAGCTACATTAATTCCAGTAAACGAAAATCTTCCAAAGTATGCATTAATGTCTTTCTTCTCTTCCCACTACCCTCAGTAATTATAATAGTGTCTCCCTGTGAAAGATTTAATTTTTCAGAAATTCATCTTAAATCAGTTGAAAATTTCAAGCCACAGGCATATTTATTCATTGCATGCAAAAATATTATGCACAATTGCTTGTAAATTGAAGTAGTCATTCCTTGACCTAGTCCTTAATGGTTTAGTGTACAATTTTAGTAATTGGAGGAAACAATTCACTTTCTATTTTCCCAAGTAGGATACAAGTTTTAAAACTATCTGAAAGTTAGACCTATGCTGTTACACTGTAAAACAGTTTTGAATTAGTGCTTTGTTCTCCTCTTTAAAAGATCATATTTCAGTTGCTAGACTCACTCTTGCTCTATGAGGTGGATACGGTTGTTTTCGTCCCCCGCACTGCTCTGTAGTGACCACAGCAAAACATTTTAATAGTAGTATTAATGGCCTGTGAAAGAGGCACATACAGCCTTATATTACCAGAGGATGCTAACTGAAATGCCAAGTCTTATGTGGAAAAAGGGGAATTTATTGGGATTCCTGGAACCCCACTGTGAGGAGACCAAATGAAGGTCAGTGATACTCAGTGACAAAGCCTTCCACTTCATCTCAACTTTACAGAAAAATTCTATCTAGGCCTCTCACTGATGCTTTTTTCCATTTCCAGATTTGTCACCATACACTACCTTGTACAGTTTTTTCCAAAAACAATTTGACTGTTACCCCACAAATAGGCCACATGAGGGTGTGGTAGATACAATGCAGTTTACATCACTCATCTTAGGGCTTATGAACCTGAGCCACTTTTATTTAACATCCAATTTCTAAAGAAGTTAGAATCTGGAGACTGTTCAGCAACCCATATTTCCACCATGCCAGTCCACATTCAGAGTTTATCAGCTCATTAATCTGTCTTTACCCGAGCCCACATGATTATGTGATCTATTTTCTATCCTTCACTCATTTGAAAGTTACACTCTGCCTGTGAACTGCCCTAGTAATTATCTTTTAAATTATCTTTCC
Source organism: Mauremys reevesii (assembly GCF_016161935.1). Classification (NCBI taxonomy): domain Eukaryota; kingdom Metazoa; phylum Chordata; order Testudines; family Geoemydidae; genus Mauremys; species Mauremys reevesii. The sequence goes on along the minus strand of NC_052626.1, from coordinate 20,021,693 downwards.
TAAATGTTCCACACAAAAAAGTTACAACAACATTTTAATTTCAAATCAATCTAGGTTGAATTCTGAGAGATAATTATGTTGGGATAAGAATGCTTTTCTGATTATTAATTTAATACAGTTAAGATCATTGTAGATTTTTTGCCCAAAGCACTTTGTGTAACATACAGTCCCGAAACTGCTTTTCAGAGTCTGCAGAATGCCAGGAAGTGCTGTAGTCAGGGCCAACATCAAGATCTGACACTGTCCATAAACTGTGCACCTTGTTTTTATTACCATCATCTAGGTAACAAGAGTAAGACCAAAAGAGACAAAAGTAAAAAATACGTGCCTCTAAGTAAGGGCAATTTTTCTAAATATGAACAGTTCACTGGATTAATATTTACTACATAATAGACCTAAGATGTTCTTTAATTCAAGCATGTTTATTACTGTTCCAGTTCACAGATCAATTCCAGCAGTTCCTATATCCTATTTACACTAAACAAAGGAATGAAGATTTAGATTTAGTAGTTTAGATTTAGTAGGTAAGAATGAAAAGAGGGAAGTAGTAAACTTATTTAAGGGGTAAGAAATAGCAAGACATCATAAAACATTTCACTCTTATAAATACACATCCACACAGGTTTAAAAAGAATGCTCAGAGAGCTAGACAATTGCACAAAAAATGTGCATTGAGTATAAAATTTCAATTTTAGAACTCTAGGGACAAGTGCACTTATCCTTAGAATTCTACGGTGAGGAATAGGAACCAAATATGTTCAACCTCTGTGTCTCCAACCTCTCCAGTGTCTCTCTTAGGGGGCTGGTCTGCTGGTGAGAGGTGCTGAGCAGCTGCTGTCTGCTACTCCCTCTGGTGGATCTGACCAGAGAAGGACCAGCTGTTAGGAACAAGCAAGCCCTGACAGTGGCAGCTAGGCTTGCCAACCCTCCAGGTTTGTACTGGAGTCTCCAGGAATTAAAGATTAAGCTTTAATTAAAGATAATGTCATGTGATGAAACCTCCAGGAATTCATCCAACCAAACTTGGCAACCCAAGGGCAGCAGCAAGCGGAGGCAAAGGCAAGGACAGAAGGTGAGAGGGATGCAATACTGGCCCTAGGCTCCCCTATCCAGCAACCAGCCAGGCTCCTAACTCAGACACTACCATTCACCAAGCTGATCTGCTACCCTGACAGGTCCCTGCCACCCCCTACTCCTACCCAGCCCTCAATCACCCCACCCAGTTGCCCATAATTCCCTTAGGTATCACAAAGCCACTTCAAGCTACATCTTTCCCCAAGATACCTCCACCAACCCAGCTGTCCCCTGCTTCCTCCAAACTATCAAATTATCCCCCTGGATCTTCCTAAAAGTCTAACTATCCAGCTGCCCCCGACACCCTTTGTGAACCCCAGCCATCTTCAAATTCTTCCCCTCTACCCAGGCCTCCATCTTCCCTCAGCCACTGAGCTTCCCCCATCTTTCCCTACCCAGACACTTCCACAAACCCAGCTTCCCTTAGTTAGTCCCTCCTCCAGCACGCCCAACACTTCTGTTGCCTTCATCTTCTGCCCATGCACCCCCAAAATCCAACTTCCCTTCAGTATCCCTCAGCCACTCCCGCTAACCCTATTGCCCAGCTTCTCTCTCTCACATACACACACACACACACACTTTCATCTAATTATTTAGTCATTTTACTAGTATATTCTAACAGTAACCATATACTGTAAACCAACAATCTGAAGATACTTGATTTCACTATTACTATTATATTTGGGCCTTTTATAGAACTTATTCATAGATTTCACATCAATTGATAAACAGGAGATAATGCTTATCCCACAGTCATGTAGCAAGTGAACTGCAAAAGCAAGCATGAAATCCTAGTCCCACTGAAGTCAATGGGAGTTTTGCCACTGACTTCAAGGGGGCTGAGATTTCACCCCAGGACCAGAAATCAGATCTCCCAATTCCCAGTGCAGAAGACCATATAAACCCTCACAGTCTCACACATAATCCTATCTCAAAAGAAATCCTACACATGCCAGGTCTCTCCAACATTGTGAATTCACCCTAATTTATAGATTGATTACCTATACAAAAGTTTCTAGTAAATTTTTGTAACTATTCTTTCAGTATCTTTTTAGACCTAAACACTCAGTGGGGCAAACTCACCCCTGGTGAAACTCATCTGGCAATACTCAAGAGATGAATTTGCCCCAAATCCATTTACTTTCTTTTAATCCCCAAATTAGCCTCCTAGAAAGTTTACATTATAATAGTGTATCTACTGCATACCAGGACACAGCACAGTTTCTAAAATTGCTGTTTAATATGCATCTGTATGCATGAGCTCAAATGACCATATTAAAAACTGGCATTCTTAGCTAGCCAGCTATCATCTACACACTCACAGTGCAGGGTGTCAGACAGAGTAGGTGCCAGGCAGATGACACTTTGAACAGCAGACTGAAGAGAGGAAGTGGGAGGTGACAGAATAGGCTCCACTATTATGTCTAAATCAGAAATCTTCCAGGTTCCTGGAGATTTTTTCACACACTCATAAACTGTCTCTACAGGACAGGCAGATTCAGTCACACACAAAAAAGAAAGAAAAAAAGTGGTGGAAAAATTACAACATAATGGCAATGCAGAAATTAGAACAGGAAAACTCAGAAATGCAGAAATAAACACATGACACTTGAAATAAAAAATCTCAAATTTGATTTTTTTTCTAGCAGTGGATAGACAATATTTTCATATACAGCTCTTTTGAAAAAATTGCTTTAAATACAATTAGAAGTCATAAGCATGTAAAGTAAGAACTACTCTACACTACAAAGTCTTAGAGAACGATCTCTCTTTTACAGTCTAAAAAGGTCTAATGCAGTATAACCCCTGGGGTAGAATACAGCAGACCTAGAAGTATATATGCAATCATCAAAAAAAACAGTAAGATTTACAAATACCAAAATGGTGTTTGTATATAAACTGCAACTTATGAATTGACCCTTTCCATGTGATAAGAGACTTAAATGCAAAAAAACAGAAGCCAACACAAAGGAGTTGCTAATCTGTCATTGCTTATCTGTCATCTCACTTAAAAGGTGACCCCAATCCACCTCCTGTGGTCAGAGGTTTAGGACTGTGCATTTCTCAGTCTTAAGGAGATTCTTTGTTACCAACCCATTCTTTGGAGTTTTGATTTTACTAAGACATTTACTGACAAATTGCCCAGTGCAGAGAGCTCTAGGAGAATGTGAGCCAATAGGCTCAAGCACCCAAGGCATAGATGATGTAGGTGGTTTCCTATACCAGGCCCCATATGAGAAGGAGTATTACAATATAGACAGAATTGTTAATTATGGGATACATGGGGGCCATAGTGTTGAAGAACATATTATAGATATGACTGCAGAGAAGCTCCTTCATTAGCCGCAGTCAGAAAGGAGCTGGCAGTTGGAATACTAAGGCCTGGTCTACACTACGCGTTTATACCGAATTTAGCAGCGTTAAACCGATTTTACGCTGCACCCGTCCACACAACAAAGCCCTTTATATCGATATAAAGGGCTCTTAAAACCGATATCTGTACTCCTCCCCGATGAGGGAGTAGCGCTCAAATCGGTATTGCCATGTCAGATTAGGGTTAGTGTGGCCGCAAATCGACGGTATTGGCCTCCAGGCGGTATCCCACAGTGCACCACTGTGACCGCTCTGGAAAGCAATCTGAACTTGGATGCACTGGCCAGGTAGACAGGAAAAGCCCTGCAAAGTTTTGAATTTCATTTCCTGTTTGCCCAGCGTGGAGCTCTGATCAGCACGGGTGGCGATGCAGTCCCAAATCCAAAAAGAGCTCCAGCATGGACTGTACGGGAGATACTGGATCTGATCGCTGTATGGGGAGACAAATCTGTTCTATTAGAGCTCCGTTACAGAAGACGAAATGACAAAGCATTTGAAAAAATCTCCAATCTATGATAGACAGAGGCCACAGCAGGGACTCAGCACAGTGCTGCGTGAGAAGCGTAACGGAAAGTCAAAGAATCAAATGGATGCTCATGGAGGGAGGGAGGGGGTACTGAGGACTCCAGCTATCCCACAGTCCCCGCAAAGCATTTGCATTCTTGGCTGGGCTCCAAATGCCTGAAGGGTCAAAAACATTTTCCCGGGTGTTTCAGGGTGTATGTCGTCAATTTACACCCTCCCCTCCCCGAAGGAAAAGGGAAAAAAATTGTTTCTCGCCTTTTTTCAATGTCACCTTATGTCTACTGCATGCTGTTGGTAGACAGGGTGCTGCAGCGCTAAACCGCAGCATCCTCTCCCCTCCCCCTCCCCTCCCCGGTGGCAGATGGTACAGTACAGAAGGACTGATAGCTGTCCTCGTCATCATCCTGTGAGTGCTCCTGGTTGGCCTCGGTGAGGTAGGCCGGGGGTGCCTGGGTAAAAATAGGAATGACTCCTGGTCATTCCCAGCAGATGGTACAGAACAGCTGGTAACCGTCCTCATCATAGCAACTGGGTGCTGAGCTCCATCAGCCCCCCCTTTCATGTCTAAAGAAAAGATTCTATCCTGCCTGGACTATCATAGCAGCTGGAGGCTTCTTCTCCCTCATTTTATCTCACTAAAAACTCAGTGTTTCTTATTCCTGCATTCTTTATTACTTCATCACACAAATGGGGGGACACTGCCACAGTAGCCCAGGAGGGTTGGGGGAGGAGGGAAGCAACAGGTGGGGTTGTTGCAGGGGCACCCCCTAGAATGGCATGCAGCTCATCATTTCTGTGGGACCTCTGGGGCTCTGACACAGAGCAACTGTGCTCTCTGGTTCTCTAGTACACTTGCCCCATATTCTAGGCAGGACTGACTCTATTTTTAGACAAAACATAAAGAAGAGAATGACCCGGGGAGTCATTCCCATTTTTGCCTATGCGCCCCCGGCTGACCTCAGCGAGGCCAGCCAGGAGCACCCATGATAGCAGCAGACGGTACAGAACGACTGATAACCGTCATCTCATCGCCAATTTACAATGGCATGGCAGACGGTGCAATATGACCGGTAACTGTCTCTGCTACCTTGCAAAGGCAAATGAATGGTGCTGTGTAGCAGTGCAGTACCGCGTCTGTCAGCAGCATCCAGTACACATACGGTGACAGTGACAAAAGGCAAAAACGGGCGCCATGATTGCCATGCTATGGCGTCTGCCAGGGCAATCCAGGGAAAAAGGGCGCAAAATGATTGTCTGCCGTTGCTTTCCCGGTGGAAGGATTGAGTGACGACATTTACCCAGAATCACCCGCGACACTGTTTTTGCATTGGGATCTCAACCCAGAATTCCAATGGGCAGGGGAGACTGCAGGAACTATGGGATAGCTACGGGATAGCTACCCACAGTGCAACGCTCCAGAAATCGACGCTAGCCTCGGACCATGGACACACACCGCCGAATTAATGAGCTTAGTGTGGCCGCGTGCACTCGACTTTATACAATCTGTTTTACAAAACCGGTTTATGTAAAATCGGAATAATCCCGTAGTGTAGACATATCCTAAAGGACATTCCACTGCAGAAGTAGCACAAGACAAAACAGACACCCCAGAGCCAGAACCAATCATTTTCAAACTTATTTTGGCAAGCTCTCCTCTTGCTGGGGAAACAGATCTCAGAATAGAAATCTATCACAACTTCATTTTTTGAGAAGCAGTATATTTTGCCCAATTCAATACTACTTAAATAAAAAAAATTAAGACAAAGCAGAGTGCTTTTTAAAAACAGATGAAAACAAAATGCTGCAAAAATTAGTTGTATTATATTTACAGATTAAATTGGAGTTACATACTGGATTTTAAAATACAAACTGATTTAAAATCTATTACTTAGAAACACTTCTAGAGCAGAATTGTTCATGATCACATTTCTGACAATTGTACATGCTCTTTTGTAGGTGCCATATTCAGTTCATTAGCCATGTAAAAGTCTGGCAAAGCTCTTAGGATGAGTGAGAAGAGACAAAAATACCTCACATCTATCTCGAATGACTAATATGCCCAATTCACAGAACAGCACTGAGAAGCCTAGCTCACTTTGACCAGAGAAGATTGTCAAGACATGTGACCAAGGACCATTGCTTTGCCTCCTCTTACCCCAAATATTTTAATAACCATTACACTTAAGTATTTACCAGATTTTGATCTCCCATGAATCGCAGTGGAAGCAATGGTGAGAGACTGTGGTTTCACTGGGTCTACTGGTACAGCATAACTGCCAGAGCTAGGAACTTGGATGTAAGGCCCCACTGCTGCTACTCTTCCTGAAGCAGTCAGAGATGATTGGGGCGATGATGTTCCATTAATACGATTTAACTAAAATAGACAAATAAACAATGGTGTAAATGTCTATTTATCTAGGCATTTCTAGCGTGTTAAGAAAAAGTATGGTTGAATAATCTAGAATTATGCATGGTAGATAAGTCACTTCAAATTTGTTAATCAAATGTGAACCAGAAAAGCAGATTTCTACTCCACAAAACAGACTTTGCCCACCTCAAACTACACAGAGTTCTCAACCATGGCTATATTTTCCACAAAGAAAATATTTTTTCTGTTCAAGGGCTTGCTTCACCTCAGACATTATAAGGTTGGGGCCCTAATAGGGCACTGAAAATCAAAAGTGAATCTAAGTGTAAGTGGCCCCTCCATCAGGGCCTTTACCTGGTCATCAGAAATCACACACAGAGTTAGGGTGACCAGATAGCAAGCGTCAATTTGGGGTGGGAGGGGGTAATAGTTGCCTACATAGGACAAAGCCCCTAATATTAGGATTTCTGGTCACCCTATATACAGTGTCCAGCATGCAGTTGACCACCGTGCTTAATTTGTAATGAAAGAGGTGCCAGGGCTCAAGCAATTTTTATACATTTATAACTGATGCAGCAAGCCCAGAGGTGCTGGGGCTATGAACTGCCAAGCCTAGAAGTGCCGGGGCTCAGCCTTGCAAGCCCTGGCACAAATTAAGCACTGGTTGACCAGGTTATTCAACTACTGGCAGATCAAACCACTTAAATAAAAATCACCCTTCTGCTCCAGGCTTGGAGGTGGTGATTTTCATAGTTGGGAACAAATATTTTACTAATTATCCAAACCTAACAAATGCCCTGATGGAAAGCCAAAAATTAAGCCCTCATTTCTGAAATATTGTTACTGTTGCAAATTTTAAACAATATCCTAGTTCCTAACACAAAAATAAAAGGAAAATCACACATTGCAATCTAAGCTTTTCCTAATCTCAGTGGAAAGAATGACAAAATTCTGGATTTCTAAAAGGTTACTATTTTCAAAAGAAGTGTTTTTGTAACTGTGGTTTTTCAGCTGGAGAAAAAAAGTTACATTTTATGACTTTTTTAGGTTGTTGAAACCACTAAAATGTGGCCCTTTTAATAGTTTATCTTACAGGAATGTTTTCTTTTTGACGTGCCTCAACTTTTTTCTTGTATAGTCGCTCACGCAGCTCATTGATACGCTTGTCCATCATAGCCACCTCCATGTTACGTTTGTTTAAAAGTTCTTTCTGCTGCTGAAGCTTGGAGTTCTGCTCCTGGTTAAGCCTATTACGAATCTTTAAAAATGCAATTGTTATAATTACAGTAGATACTTTATTTCACCTGCTGTCAAATTATTTTAGAAGATATCCAAAGACATGAAGTAATATAGATCAACTAAGTTCTTGGGTGTAAGTCTACACTTTACGTAGCCTGTTAAGTAAACATTTGCATTGAACTACAATTATTTGGAAAAAGAAGCAAAAGAAAATATATCCTAGGAAACAATTGTACATTCATGAGTACATGTTGAATCATCCAACTTATGGCAACTCCAAGCATCTAAGCATAAAGATGTTTCATAAAAGAACACTGATGAGATGAAAACCAAATCATATATAAAATTTGATGGTAAGCTCATCTTTTTAAACCTTTTTAAAGTCAGTCAATTTTTAACTAATGTCAGTTTCAACAACAGAAGCTATGCTACTGATTCTGCTTCCAATTCCAAATGAAACCTCTTGATGCATGAATGGGATGCTAACTGAACTGGTACACAGTCTAGACACTGATTTTCCTTTCTACATGGGAATTAAGGTGAAACCTTCATTTGAAGGCTTCTAAAGGTTAAGGGGGTGGGTAACCTCTATAGTTTAAAATCACTGTGTCCTTCATAATTATTTTTCTTGGCTCTCTTTGGCACCTTAAATAATTCTGATATTTTGCCCCAGTTCTCCACTTCTCATGTTGATGTTACATGCAAAAAAACTGAGGCAAATTTAAATCTTGATAAATATGTAGGGGGTCAAAATGACAACAAGCAACAATACAGACATCTCAGCAATCTGTTAAGCATCTTTGCACTTAGAATTGCTCCAGAAATGGAGATTCACCTAGTGTAAGTAATAGGGGAAAAAAGGTCACTTCTTTTTCAATTAAATAAAAATGTAAAAAAGATTAGATTAAGCTTCATACTGTGCAACCTGGTATAATACTTTGAATGAAGTTTCCCTCCACTTCAGAGAAAAAAATTATATTTTAGTGATTGTTAAAGAGCACATCCCAATTACATGAAATCATCATACAAGAGTGGCCTCATTTAAAAAAAAAAAAATCACAATCAATCTAAACCAGGGATCGGCAACCTTTGGCCCACGGCCTGCCAAGATAAGCACCCTGGCGGGCCGGGACAGTTTGTTTACCTGCCACATCCGCAGGTTCAGCCGATCACGGCTCCCACTGGCCGTGGTTCACCATCCCAGGCCAACGGGGGCTGCGGGAAGCGACGGCCAGCAGATCCCTCAGCCTACGCTGCTTCCCGCAGCCCCCATTGGCCTGAAGTGGCGAACTGCAGCCAGTGGGAGCTGCAATCGGCTGAACCTGTGGATGCGGCAGGTAAACAAACCGGCCCAGCCCGCCAGGGTGCTTACCCTAGCGGGTCGCATACCAAAGGTTGCCAATCCCTGATCTATACTCAAAGGTTCAGAGCTAAGGATAAAAGAAATACATGCATCCCAAGAATGTGAGAAATGTCAAAAAGCATTACTTGTATTTCCCATTTTTAAACTAACACATGGTAGAGCTCACATCTCAACCACAAAACACTATAAGCAAATTATAAAGACCATGAAATCCTGGCAAAATGGTACATAGTTAAAATTTGTAATTTCATATATTTAACCAGAAACCATAGCAATGTAAGCAAAATACTTTACCTTCTAAATTAATAAGATCTACACTATAGCTATAAAGGTATACTTGGAGAAATAAGGCATAGGGTAACTGCAAATTTTTCTTGTATTTGCAGTTTATATTTTACTTCTGGTGATTCTGTTAAAATATGATCAGGACAGGCTTGTTATTTAGCCCCTATACATTTTAATTATATCACATATTCACTATTATGTTTTCATACTGCATTTTACAATGGATATTTTCACTGCTTAATCATACTTTCTAGCTATGAAAGCACCTTACACAATGTTTGCTATACCTACTACCTCACAAAAGAGAAAAGATTAAGATCTGAAAAATTAGTCTGAGATAATACATTTTAGAAAAAGGAAAACAGAAACAAGTACTAGTTTACATGTAGAGTTCCATTTTTGCATATACATTCTCTTCATTGCTGAGTAATCCTCTTCAAACATTTATACAGGTTATTGTATTATTTACAAGTTGTAAAAATGTGGTGATAAAAACGTGGTTTTGAAAATTAATGAAGTTCCCTTTACCTGAGGTTTATACATTTAATGTGCCCTTACAAATTAACACACATTCTATCATACTGGTTAATGGGGTTTCCCAAAATCAAGTACAACACTAGTTGCAACACTAGGTTGGGGAGGTAAGTGTTACTTTTGTTAATCTACAGATATTGTGAAAAATGTCTCAGTTAATAGTTTACCTGTAGTTCTTGGTACAACTTTTTTAATTCTACAGCTGCAGGTCCTGTCATCTGTCCATTATAAGATTGGAATCCATTCAATTTCCCTTTCCTTAAGTCCTCCAATTGCTGAGTTAGCTGATCTACTTTTAACACTGCAGCTTGTAACTCCTGCTGCTTCTCCTGGAACATGGCACTGATATGCTCAATTTCAGTAGCTATAATTAACAAAAAACACACCACAATAACCAAATGAAATACCAGTACAACTGTCTTGTGTATTTTCATAGTTCTAAACACACAGCTATTGGAAACTGTAGTCCTACATACAGAAACGTTTCCATCAATTTAACATAGCATACAAACATATGTTTATAACATGCTAACATAATTTGCAAAAAGCTGAACATATTTACTAAAATCAATTTCTTATTTAATTCATTTGTGAAAGACCCTTTCTAAAAATAGAACAAATACTCAATTCAATATCCTGTTGCTATACTAATATTTGCAAGTTACAGTACAAAATATTATCAGTGAAATTTACAATGGAAATAGATTTGAAAAATCCACATACACAGATTGCCATTCATGATCTTGCTGTAGTCCACTTGTCCTCTCATGGCACGTATTTTTTTCAGCTTTGACTCCTGGGTCTCCACCCGTTCTTTAAGTTTTTGAAGCTTTTCACTCTCAGAAATAGACTGCTGCTGACGGCGTTCTTGCTGCTTCAGATAACGTAAACGTTGTTCCTGACAAAACAAGGAGAACATGTAATCTAACTTTAGAGGAATTTTTTTAATAGGTGGATAACGGCAAAACAAACAAACAACAAAACTTGACTTTAAAGAAACCCAAACTTCACTATCAACCTTGGATGGTTTTCTTGCCTATACATCTTTTCTAAATAAATAAATAAAATCACATATGATAGTAAAATGTAATTAAAATGTATAACAATACTCCTAGAAAAACCTACTATGATTTGTGCCTATACAAATTTGTCTTCAAAAAATAGACACAGGGCACACTGCTTTTGAAGCTACTAAGTCAAACATCAAATATACACCAAAACCAATTTCAGACTAAACATTAATTCCAACACATCTGTGAAGCTTCCGCAAGCATTTGTTTCCTGCTGCTAGCAACACGCTTCCTGCTGTTGCAAAATGTCTTCCAACCCTCCATTACTCAATTTCCCAAAGGAAGCAAACAATGGTCAGAGGCAAAGATAAGGAGATCTGCTGTAAGATAAAGTTCCAACTCTCTAAATGACAGCCCATGCACTGAGCAAATAAGGGAAATGTTTCTTTTTTTCCCCCAATATAATTTCTTCCAGAGAACTGCAAATACAGCAAACTCTGTTAGCTTGAATCCATTTAAATGTATTTCAGTCCTGTAGTCCAAGCATGCAATACGTACTGTATATATTATATAGCATCTGTAATAGTGTCACAAAATGCTTCACAGAAATACAAAACTTTGAGCATACATTCATGTTTATATATTAGGAAGTGAGTCTAACACAAAGAGGTAACAACAACATACTAATCATTTTAAAGATTAATATAACTAAGGAGTCATACTAATATTCCATGTCTACTGTTTATTAAACTGTAGTGTTCTATATTGCCTGCATTTATAAGTATTTGTTAATGCAGCAGATTTCTCAGGCTCTTTCTTTTATTCAAAATGTTGTAGTGTATTTTTCTAAGTTCTTGAAAATTATATATGCGTATGTTGAAGGAAATCTATATATAATTTTATCTATGAACAGCTTATTTAAGTCTCTAAATTGTTGCAGTTGTCTCTTTTCCACTCCTTCGTATTTTTACCTTAGCAACCAACATTTGCTGTTGGTTTTCAATCTGTTGCTGTTGTCTGGCAGCCATGTCTTGAAGTTCAGAGAGTGTGAGTTCTACACGTGGATTCCCAACCTGCAGAAAGCACAAAGCACTACGTTAAGATGATTATTTACACACATTGAATTTTGTGACATTAGAAACCAGAAATCAGTAGTCTAAGAATGTTCTTAAGTCCCAATTAGAATCTAAAATACATTTTCTTTTCTTTTCTTCCTCTGAGCTTTGCCAGAGTTTTATGCATTTGGCCCGCAGCTAAAAAGCAACCAACAGAGGGATTACAAATGCCACAAATCAGATTTTCCAGAAACACAAGATCAGAATTTCACTATGTGTAATTTACTTGTTTGTTTTCTGTTTCTAGCTTTCTGAATACCCTTGGTTCTATGGGGGTATTGTTCTATGTGTTATCTCTTGGACATGTACCAAATGTAACAAATACTTGATGTTCCTGGGTTTTTATTTTTTAGATGAGACTTTTTCCTTAATTATGGTAAACTATGTATTTTGTGAGCAAAAGCACATGCAGGAAATAATTTCTAACAATTATTATTCAAAGTATAGTCTCTTTAAAAATCTAAGAGTCTTTCAGGCTCTTAAGCCTGGGGGGAGAGGTGGGCTTGAGAGCACATCAAAGCACTGTCTTACACAGATATTTTTACAGCGCTGAGTCTGTGGACCAAGGCTGGGAGGCTCCGAGAGGCAGTGCAGACATGTCCGCAGAGGGGCAGCAAGAGAGGAACCCCATCCCTAATAACAGCTCCCATAGCAGAAGAGGAAGGATGGACCCCTATAAGAAGGAAGGCAGCGGGAGGCAGAAGATGGATAATACCATGGGAAGAGAACAGAATACAAGGCAGAAGAGAAAAGTTAACATGAAAAAGCAAGGAAGTGGATGAAGAAGGGAAGCAAATATGGAAGACAAAAAATGAGGAGAAAACAATGCTGCTACTCAAAGAAAGAGTAGACCAAAAGATAAGAGAAAAGAGAACAGAAAACAGTACACAAAAATGAAAATGGTACAATGCCAAAGAATGAGTAAGACAGAGAGACAAAAGGGGGGGGGAGATAGAGAGAGGGAAAATCTGGAATGGATACATCTTTTAGGTTTGATAATTATTTATTTTAAATGTGTTTATTTTTATTGAATTTCTATGGCAGATTTCCAGTTTCTGGCCTAAAGGTTGTCTCTCCCACCCTTATTTAAACTGAGCAAGTTACATGTGGTGTTTTCGTGAATCATCTCGGTGGTCCTCCTCAAAGAAATCCTAAAGACAATTCTGACTTTTGCCAATACACATATAAGAAAGAATGCACATGGGGCTCTTTTTGTTTTTAACTTGGCAGTGAAAGTAAAGATTTTCACACTTCAGACAGTCATGAAGATTCCTCAGAAGGATTACACACAAGATGGCCACCACAAGCTTTAAAGAGTTAAAAATCCTATTTTTCCCCACAACAGCACATGAAAGCAATTTTTCTCTAGTTGCAATAAATATTAATAAAATGAGAAAAAACAAACAAAAACTATAGGAAAGCTACCATTTTTTGATTAACTATTACTGCTTAAGATCCATTTTTTGGCAGATTTAATAGAAATTAAATTGAGGTCAACAAATTACTGTGCAGTGTTTTAACAAATTTTGCATGTGAAAGGTAACAAAAACCTTCACAAAACTGAAGCCTAATATTTGGGCAATTTTAACACTTTGTTAATGAGGAGCAATTATTGAATATTATTTACAATTTGTAAGGCACTTTCAAGATATGAAATGCTAACTATTGTTCTAACAGGAATCTAATATACTATTCAAATTATTTCAATAATCTCACAGTCTTTTATTAAAAAAAAACCAAGTCATTTCTACCTACACACTCAGGCCTTCTACTCTGTGAAACATGTTCATAAAAAGATTTTTTTTAAAAGTGGGAGTATAAAAAACAAAGCAAAAGTAAACTCCAAAAGTTGAAACTGCTCTCTCACACCAAATATCTGCTCTGCTACACTTAGATAAATGAATGTTGCAATACCAGAACTGCATGACATTCTTATCAAACAGAACATAGTATGCCAACACCTGAATAGCTGGAAGAGTTGGTAGGAGAAAATACTGCAACTTCTGTTACAACTGGTTTGAAATTTAATGCAATCAGTAAAGTTTAGTAATGAAACAGGCAGGCTATTGTGCTGGCATTGTAATCATTCTACATTCAGTGCAGCATTTGAGCTAATGCATAAGATTACATTATTAATAACAAAGTTAAAGGTACACCATATCCTACCCCATTACAAGCACTCCCAAAGAAAAATCAAAGGAAGTTAAAAAGCGCTTTGAAAGTGTTGTGAGATGAAACTCAAAACAATGCTTACACAAGGGAAGAGAGGTTTTAAGATTCATAGACAGGGCAAAGGAACAATCACAGAGAAATCTAAGACAAACCCCACATTTCCTGGCATCTGAGAGAAGATCTGGTTCAGAGTCTCTGCTCTTGGTCCTCCCAAGTTGCCTTGCATTATAGTTTTGTAATGATCTGAGCTGCCAACCGATCCTTTGCCATACCAGTGTCTTAGCCCCAACCCCAAGAGAGGAAAACTCCTGCTCTGAAATCCACCAGGTAACAGAGAAACAGGGCACTTGAGTAACTGACCTCCAGTTCTGCTACACACTGCTCTGAAATCTACAGATCTCCAGTCTTTCTGTCCCTGCAGAGTGGTTTCTGTGAGGTCCAAGTAGTGGGGAATGTAAAGCAATGATTTTGACAAGCTCACATTAAGGTGGGCTTTTTGCTTCTTTGTTGCCCTTCACAATATAGAATGAAAAGAAGCAAAGGTTCCCCTAGTCACAAGAACAGACTCTCATAAAACTACTGTATATTCATATTGCAACAGGGATTGCTGCGGGGGGGGAGGGAGGGGGAATGGCAAATAATGCATTTTAACATTTTTTATATACAACAATATCTTAACAATATCACTGTAACTTCATAGTCTTCCTGAGCGGTCATACTTTACGACACAGAATATCTAAATGTTTCTTTCAGGTGAGTGTCCTTTTTATCCAATAGCACCCAGTAATAGTATAATAAAAAGTAATATGCACATAGTCATTTCCTATTGTCAAAGCACTGCACAAACACTTAGCTAACCCTTCAAAACATTCCTGTGAGTTAAGTATCCTTCCCATTTGACAGATGAGGAACAAACACAGAGGATAAGTTACTTGCCCAATGCTACATACTAAGTCAATAGCAAAGCAAGGATTAGAACTCAGGAAGGTTTCACATTCTCATAACCAAACCAATTCCAGTACACTACTCTGCCTCAATATCTGCTAATTATTTCAAACTTTGTGGGGTTTTTTTTGACTGAATTACATTTCATTTTTATGTAAAGCAAACCCAAATTATTTCCATTCAGGTTTTTATTTTATATCCATCCTGAAATTCAGACTGGAAAGAATTTTTATAGACATATTTTAATTTAGAATATAAGCTGTTTGTCATCACTTACCCTACAGTAAATCAACGAATGTGCAAGTTTAAGTTTAACTATAGACTGAATATATAAAATTGTATATACTATTACATACACTCACACACAAAATCAGCTCAGATGCATGAAAGCAGTTCAGTCACTAGGGAGATCCAAATTTGGAATATTTCCTTTTCAAGCTGCTAAGGCATCAGTATGATATAAACATGACTCACTTAAATTCCTGAGGGAATTCCACTCTGTAAATACCTCCTGCTGGTCATATTATGGAGCAGAATTAGAGTTCATATTGGAAATAGTAACCCATGTAACCCTACTCCTAGTACATGTCAGCATCAATGGAAACTGTTTATAAAAGATGAACAGGTGATGAAGCGGGTAGAGTATGGAACAGAGGCCCTAAAATCAAGGGGTATAAAAACACTTGCATAATGTCTAGATCAGATATGGAACACTTTGGTATTAATTTGATTTACCAAATGAGAGAAAATCCTAAGTATTAGTAGTTTGTACTAATTCTTTTAAGTAGCATGACTGTAACAGACATCTCTTCCACAGTATTCTGCTTTACAGGTCTCATATCGTCTCTAAGCTTGCTGCTTACTATTATGATTAAATGGCCAAGACATTTTACAGTGAGCTATATATTAAAGCAGGGCTCAAAATGAAAAAGAAAAACTTTTCTAAGTTCCATCACAAATCAGCATATGTTCACTTAAAGACACAAAGATAAGATACCAAAATGAAATGCTGCTCCTAGTATATTGTGCACATGTTGAAAATAATCACACGTGCTCTGTTGCGTTCCTTAGTATCTGAGCCCTATAGGGAGTCATGCCTATCTGGGCTCATCTGATCTTCTTGGGCTTGGATCCCAATTGGGCTCAGGATATCCCTGATCTTTTTTGTGTTTGGTGGACTTCAGGCTTGGCTCCTGACTGGTAGGGTGCAGATGCTTCCCTGTTCTCCCTGCTTGATGGCTCCAAGGGTCAGAATGGGAAAAATAGGTGGTATTCTCCCATGCACCACAGACTTTATTCAAAATGAGACACCACTTACACTAAACTATGCAGATCTGCAAAGTCCTTCCTTCTTGTATGCTTTGATCAGCAGTGAAAGTTGGCAATATTGACATTTAAATTATCATCCTTAAGCTTCAGACTGCCCCCTATCTTCCCACCTAAGACATATGGCAGCAATCCACATCTCTCAGAGCTATTGTTCAGAATGTCTGCAGACTCAGGAAAACATCGCTGCATCAGGTTATGTTTGTTCACATTTTCAAGATTATCATCCCAACAATAAGGCTAAACACTTTTTTTTCTTCAAAATGAAAGCTCAGATCTTGGAGTACAAAATGACAATCTTTAAGAAAATAACTGGTTTTCAGAGCCACAACAAGCCATCCCAGTTTGACTCCTGATAACTAAGAACTCAGTGCGCTACTCTAGATCAGTACATTTTATGCATATCTGTTAAAATCTATGATTATGCTTAACACATGCCACAGCATATAAACAGGAGAGCATGATAAATTCATACATTAGCCTCTCCTTATAGAAACCTCTGAGAATATTTGTATATAAATAATTTTATAGTGCAAAAACATTTAACTTGCATACATAAAGGTTTTAAAAAGCTATTTATATAATCTGCAAAAAACAAACAAACAAGAAAACCCTGACAGCCTGCATTTTAGATACAAATCTTCTCTAAAACTTCTAAATGTTTATTTTACTGAAAACCATTATGGCTAAGTGCCTTTCACTATTAAAATAACTACACAGTGTTGAGCAGGAGGAGGAGGAGAAGGGGAGAGAGGAGATTTAAACCTGCAGTTTCACTCGCTGCTGCCTTCTTTTCATCCACATGAGAAATGAAGTACAGAAACCAAGCAAGATTCCTCTTCAGTTTCAAGTTAATTATTTTCAGAAAGATTGTAAAAATAAACATGCGTTAGATGTCCCAAGTATAGTAGCATAGTCTTTGAAATATCAGGAAATTTAGCAAAAAGGCAAAAATTCCAACATATTTTCTCTTGTCAAGATCTAGTTGAATAAATCAGTTTGTTTCAATCATTTTATCTTCACTGATGTAATTTATAATAATCTGTATTCAATTCAAGCAAAACTACTGAGAAAACAAGGGAAAGTTTGGAACAGTTTTTTAGTCAGTCCAAGTCCTTCTTCCGAAGTACTGTTGTGTTACAGTATAATGCAAAACAGCAGAGTATGTATCCTTAATGAGATCATCATCTTTCCAATAAATTTCTTCTACATATACTAGTTATTACATGGCGTCACTCGCCTTTCACAACAAACCTGAACCTATCACATTTAAGCCATAAAACATCTCCCTATTCCTGCAGCAAGGAAAATCTACCTCCTCTGGGGGACTGCACTTTTTACAACAACAAGAGCACTGCAAATATCTACTCCTCCAGATTCCACAAATTCACTTGCAATATAGTGATAAGTTCCAGGAGATGGGTCTGCTGAACTGTAACTTTCTTTACATTCATCACTTGGGAGTCTTACACTCTAAAATGAACTCCTAAATACACCACTACCCCGTTAAAATGCCACCCGTTATAACACGAATTCGGATATAACGCGGTAAAGCAGCGCTCGGGGGGGGAGGGAGCGGGGCTGCGCACTCCGGCGGATCAAATCAAGTTCGATATAATGCGGTTTCACTATAACGCGGTAAGATTTTTTGGCTCCCGAGGACAGTGTTATAGCAAGGTAGAGGTGTAAATGTTGTTGATTCAGTTACCAAACATTACAGATGTGTAATAAACTACCTCCCATAAACAAAAGCATTCACAAAGTACTTCCCGTCTATGCCCCTGAATTGCTTACAGGTAGTAAACATTTTCAAAAAGTGTTGCACCTGTTTTGCTCATCGTATCATCTTGAAAGCCCATCTGACAAGAGCAATTTGCAACAAATAACAAGGCTTGAGGGGAGGAAGAATATCCCAGTGGTTGGGCACTGGCTTGGAATATGGAAGATGAAGATTCAGTTTCCTGTTCTGCCTGTTCCTTGTGTGATCTTGGGCAAGTCACTTAGCCTCTCTATACCTCAGTTGCCCATCTGTAGACAGGTTTCAGAGAGGTAGCCGTTTTAGTCTGTATCAGCAAAAACAATGAGGAGTCCTTGTGGCACCTTAGAGACTAACAAATGTATTTGGGCATAAGCTTTCGTGGGCTAAAACCCACTTCATCAGATGTATGAAGTGAAAAATACAGGAGCAGATATAAATACATGAAATGATGGGGGTTGCTTTACCAAGTGTGAGGTCAGTCTAACAAGATAAATCAATTAACAGCAGGACACCAAGGGAGGAAAATAACTTTTAAAGCAAAACCTAAACTTAATTTCCCCAATACTAATTTCTCCCTACTGTTACTCACACCTTCTTGTTGACTGTCTAATGAGCCACTCTCTTACCACTTCAAGAGTTATTTTTCCTCCCTTGGTATCCTGCAGACAGACATTCTTAATCAATAAGGATAGATCCCAGGAGCTTCCATCCAGCCCACTCCCAAAGACCCTACCTGTAGCAGGGTAGACCCCTGCTCCTGGTTTTAAGGGGTTTAAAAGTGGCTTGGCAGGGCTTGAGAGCTGCTGCTCTCAAAGCTGGGCTGATTGGGGAAGTAGCCGCAGCTGGGCCACACCCCAATCAGGCCACAGCTGGCCCCTATAAAAGGCTATGAGCCAGGAGCCCAGTCAGTCTCTCTCTGTTTCTAGAGGGAGATGGGCCTGGCTGCCAGGAACTGAGATAAGGTACCTAGGGTGAAACAGGGCTGGGGAAGCTCCAGCCTAGAAAACCCCAGGCTGTGGCCTAGCATAGGGAAAAAGGTACTGGGGGGTTGCAGGGGGCAACCTAGGGGTAGGCCAAGGCAGCAGGTCCAAACCCCCTTTGCCGATGATGAGTGCTGTCTACTGCAGTCTGCCCCAGCGAATGGGGGCTAGATAGAGACTGGGCAGTAGCCACTACTGAGGCGAAGTGGGGATAGTAGGGTGGGGGTTCCCCTGGGAAGGGGCCTGGGGGGGGAGGGAAGGGGGGTCCTGGGAGGGGGGGGGGGGGGGGAAGAGGCCAGGAGGGAGCTGGGAAGAGCTAGCTCCAGGCGCTGGAAGCAGGAGCGAGGCGCGAGGTGACGGAGGGCGCCGTCAAGGCCCTTCAAGTTAAAAATGAGTAAGCAGCTGTTAAGTTGTGTATCTCCAATCCAACTGCTCAAAATGTACAAAAAAACTAAAAAAAAAAGTGTGAAAAAAAAAAAAAAAAATGTCAGTCAAAAAAAGAGATTTCACAAGGAAGGTCATTTCATTTTTTTTTTCAGTTCAATTTCCATTTTTTTTTCATAAAAATATAAACTAGAAAGAAGAATAGAGAAAAAAAAAAATAGGAAGAGATAGGAGAAAGGAAATATTTTCATATGAAAAATAAACAACAATAAACTGGCAAAAACATACAAGATATATATGTTAAACCCTTTTATACCAGTAAGTTTCTACAATCTTATAACCAGTAGTTCAAGGACACTATTTTCTGAAGATCCCAAGGACAGAAAAGGAGATCTCTTCCCTCTCAGAGTTTCTTCCCATTCCTCCAAGCCCCCCCAGGCACTGTCTCCCACCAATAGATGGCTGGTGCCCAGAGCTCCACATGTTCTCACCCCTATGTGCTGCCTTCCTCCTGCCCCCCTCTCCCTGCCCTCCCCCCTGCCCCTGCCCCCCTGCTGCCTGCCCCTCCATTCCCTTCCCCCCTCACTCCCTCCCTCCCCTGTGCTACACCCTGCTACCCCTCCAGGTCTCACCTCACTCCACCAGTCTCTCTCTCTGGGACTTGTCTGTCTTCTCTCTCTCTTCTTGTCCCCTCCCTTCTCCTCCATTGTCTTCTCCAACCACTGTCTCCCCATCCAATGAGGGGCACAGAAATTCAGGGCACCCCAGCCATGCTCAGGACCCCCAGCAATGCAACCTCCTTCCAGCACCATGAGTAGCCTCCCCTCCATTTGCTCCATCTCCTGCTAATAAGGGACTTTCTTCAACACATGCATAGGGAAACCCCTCCTACAGAGGTGGGGGTTCAGGGTGGGGGTCCCAACTGTCAACACTCAGTCAGTCTGCAGGAGCAGCCATGGGAGAGCATGGCCATCTTTCTTATGTCTCTTTCTTCTCTCTCTTGCTGCTCTGTTTGCTCTGACAGCAACCTCTCCTTCTCCCTCTCCCTCTTCATGAAAGAAGATCTGGCAACAAGAGATGAAGACCTGATGAAGACAGATGAATGGGAGAGGGGAGGCCATCAAAAAAAAAAAAAAAAAAAAAAATAAGGTTTGGACTGCTGAAACACAAACAAACAGGATAGGAGTCTGTCTGCTGTCTCTGCTGCTAACAGGCTACATTCCCCACACAACCAACCCCAAACCAGGGGACAGGAAAAAAAGCAAAGAGAGACCCACCATCAAAAATATTAGCTTTTTCAATTCCTTCCTGCCTGCTGCAAAAGCTAACCTACCCTGGGGCTGGGACTTACCTAACTGCTAACTGGCTATGGTGCCCAAGAGACCATAGCACAGTTGGGAATAGCCAGAGTGCAGCAAACTCTAGTCACCTTTCCTCAGCACACCCTTTTCTTAATGCCAGGGGCAGCAGGGAGAAGGATGTAAGAATTGGTTACGCTGGTTATTATATCCATTGAAATTTCCAAGTGGTTTCCGCTGTCTTTTTACCAGCTGAACAGCACAAAGGAAGCACCACACGGCAGAGAGTCTGCTCCAAATTACTTACTGGGGCCAGTTGGCCTTTTGAGGTAATGTTCGGCCCTCAGCCTGAAAAGCCTGGACACCACCGAGTTAAAGACTTGATAATCCCCTCCCCACACCCAAAGTCTAATTAAACAGTTTAATCTTTTGTGACTTCCCTTGCCTGTATTTCATATAGGAAGTTGACCTTGTTATGGTATGGTACATTTTGGAAGCGGTGTGAACAGACCTATTCTTAACATTACAAATGAGTATCTGGTTCTATTTTAACTAAAATAGAATGTTTGCTGATCTCTGTGCAGATGACATTATTTCCAGTTTAATGGCTTTATCCACAATTCTGCCTTGCATTTTTTAAATTAGGTCAGAAAATGCCAGCAGCAGAAATCCATTTAAAAATCCAATGATTAAAAATCCAGTGCCTTTTTTAGGCTCATGGAGATGAACAAGCTAATCAAACACATTTAAAACAAACAATTTCAGAAATTAAAAAATAAAGAATAACAAAGTTAACATAAGCTATCTGCAGACAATTATTAAGTACGATTGTGCAGTACAACCTTCAAGCTAACACAGATTTAATCTGGCAATTTTATTTAGACACCTACAATGGAAGAGCATTCAATATTTTTGTGCATTAAATAATACTCAATTACTTTAAAATGCAAAATATTATACCAGCTGTACTGCATCGCAATTTGCAGACGAATTTCACTTTTCCTGTATTTGTCAAAGTCTCGATAGCTCTTCCTAAAAAGGAGTATTCTGTTAGCAACCCCTACTTCATGCTGACACAATTGCATCAGTCTACAAATAAAGATTTTAGGCTACTTTAAGTCTCAAACTTCAGAGCCAATCACTTATTAGTGTTTTCTCCAATGTTCAAAACTTTCAAGTGTAATAACCGCTTATTTTTCTCTGGCAAAGCAGACCAGCAGCTATCCTGGTATTAGTTTCAGAAAACAAACTAATTAAACAAAAACAGGAAACTGACTCCAGGACTTGGTCCTGCCTCAGCTCAGGGGACTGGACTTCTTGAGGTCCCTACCAGCCCTACATTTCTATGATTCTATAACAATTTAAAAAGCTGCAAATGGATGTATTTACCTATTGTACAAATATATAGTGAGCACATGTTAATATGTATTGGATAAAATAGGACTGCTTATAAACGATTTCTACAGTATAAGGAAAAAAGTAAATGAATTCCAAAGAACCTTATAAAAGAACAGAAAAAACAATTTTTTTTTATTCAGCTACACATGCAAGTTGAAAATACCATAGTTTTTACTTGTAGCAGCAGAGACATATATATTTCCCCTTCTCATCCTCCTGACTAGAAACATATATCCATTAAAAATAATAATTAATAATAATAAAAGCTTTTCATGCATAAGCATGAGACCAGTTATGTATAAAACTTTAAACTTGTTTATGGTACCAATCTTTTACTCAGAGTAATTATGAGTAATAGCCATGTCTCATTTAGCTTTCAAAGTAAACATTGTGAGTTTCTTTAAAAATAAGCTTTTGGAACTTGATTTTCTGGGTATTAAAGAAGAAAAACATCTTATTTTGATATGCCAGTCCATTATAGTTAAAAAAGCATTTCATTACAGGTCTCTTAAATAATATGGTTAGTATCAAATGTGTTTATTTTTCCCCTAAGTAATGGTTTCAAATGCTTTGTATTACAGTGGTGATGTCATACTGTTTACATGATAATGATACAACAAAATATTTCCAAAAGCAAGTACAAATGCACTGAATAATAAGTAGCCTGTCTGTGAAAGCAATTTTATGATTAGTGTTTGACTTGTACTTCTCATAGATAGCTCCTCATGTTTCCTTTTAAATAATTTACTTGTTATGTTTTAAAATGACTACAGTTTTATAGCTTACAATTAGCAGCTTGTGTGTTATCTGTATGCCAAACAATAACCTGTTTTTCAGAACTGCATTTTCAATGCTAAAAACTATAGTTATTAAAACAAACTAGTTTGCATTCTGGTCATGTGACTTCAAAACCACAATAACTTAAATTCAAGTGAAAAAGTAATACAGTACTTTAACTGCTTGCAAAAGAAAATATTATTTAAGTGTAAAACTAACAATTTTTGTAAAGTAATTTATTACCTGCTGGATACTTTCCCATGTAATTGTAAAAGAGCACATCTTTATTTTGCTGCATTGCCCATCAGCTGTAAACTCTTGCGTTCCTTCAACATGCTTCAACTCCATTTTTTCTGTTATTCTCTACCTACAGCAACCATGTTAATTGTTTAAGCCAAGTTAGCAAATGACCACAGAAATCCTACAAGATGAGCTCTTTCTCATGCCTTCATGGCTAGGTATAATCAATAACAAGTAAGGTTTTGTATCTTTTTCTACACTAAACAGAGGGACTTTTCCCCCTATCCTTTATCAATATGGAAAGCTGTCTCTCTGCATTCATCAGCAATCAGTGAACGGAAAAGGCTAGTGGATTTTGCCAGCAGTGAAAGACCTAATCATGGCAAGATCAAGCCAGCTGTCAACTGTAATCAGCTTGATGTATTGCACTTTTCCATAGCCAATGGAAAATGTTGAGCAATACTCTTTTCTTTCACAGTTAGTTATAGGGTTAAACTGAAAATACTCAAATGCAGACAATTTTGATTTTAAGAGACAACAGAATGTTTTTCTTTTTTAGTGTTGTAATATTTACAAATCAGTGCAAAAGTCTGGGTATCACAGGTTGTGAAAAGTCATTATCCCGCTGCCCCCTGCATCCCCGCAATATTTGTTGTTTAGAGTAACAGAGGATCATGTTGATTGAGGTGTAGTGAAATCTGTATCTTTATTGTGAGAAATTTATTGTACAAGGCACAAAGTAAACATCTCATGCAAAATGAACATGGTACAACTTTGTGGAAGTTGTCAATTCTACGCTTAGGGATTTTCTCCTCCAAACTTTTGTTTGTTCTTAAAACATGCACAAGATGAATGAATGAAACAGTCAGCAACACAGCATTCATACAATAATACAGGCCAAGAAGTTGCATCATACAAAAGACTCTATCAAGCCAAATCTAAACCCAAATGTTTTCAATTATTTAAATCAACTCAAGTACTTCCAATCCCTATGTAAACCCAAAACAAAATACTGAATCTCATTACGCATTGCTCATTCCCCAATTCTGTCCTTCAGCACAGCACACTTCTAACAATAGAGAAGATGAAAATATGAAAGGCTGTTAATGTTTTAAACCCCCCCCCCCCCACACACACACACACCTTCCATTCTTTCAGGAAGGGAATTCAGGCATGAACCCGATTAGGCTTACACAAGAAAGAGGTCCAGCAAAATTGATCTCCACAGGATATGGAAAAATCATGTATCCAATGCAACCACAATAAAATATATTTTCTGGCTGCATAGAGTCAGACTTATTTTTAGGCAAAAAAGACCATCTGGGAGCTACAGCAAGATCTCCCATTGATACCATGTGAAGATGGATAAAAAAAATTAGGTTTAAGTCCCTTTCTCCTAAATTAGCCAAAAATAGACTTCATCCTACTGCTACTTGATATTAGGAAGATGGTTTGTGGAATAGAGATGGCAACAATTGGAACAGGAGGAGGCTGCATAGGCAGCAAAATGGAGGTTCTGCTGGTTGGAATAAAGTGCCTCCTAGAGTGTTGGGGGCAGGGGGAGAGATGCACTATACACAGGTTGAATGGACAGGGAAATAAAATGCATATGAGACAGTAAGTGTGTAATGGGCATGTCAGTGAAAGGAGCTGAGGAGGCCACTGTATATAAATTATGGGCCAAGGGAAAGATGAAAGGAGACACCAGTCAACAGATGGGAGGATGATTTTGGATGATGTCTTGGAAAGGAAGATTTTGCCGCTGATAACAGCCAGAGCCAAAGGATTATGTTGCTGACTGGAGCACTGCAGTTCTTTGATCTGGGGAAGAAACTGGTACATAGTTGTAAGGGAATGCTGGAAAATGGTATTAAAGCAATATGATAACTCAGAAGCACTATGCCCCAACAAGGTCTTGATCACCAGGCATGGCATGTCTATAATAATGAGCTCACCTGGCAAATCCCTCTGCTCATTACAAAGTGGGACTAATTTGAGTTGCAAATATGCTTTAAAAACAAGGAATGTATAGCTTATAAATTTCCAGGACCAATGGTCCTAAACATGGATTCATTCGGTGGCTTAAAAAGAGCTCTGGAACTGAAGCAGCCTAGCAGGAGGCAGCACCAATAACCCAGTTTGTTCTCCTAAAACCAAAAGATCTCAAAAGGCATATGAAGAATCAGAATGGGCTCAAAGGTTTCTGGAACAGAAGGCTGTACAACTGAGATTCTTGGTTCTGAACTGACTCCTACTCTGATGGCAATGATGATTTTTTATCTTCCTCTTCTCAGGGCCTAGACCTGAGGAAGGGTCCTTCTGATATGAATGCTTCCATGTCCCCTTTTTGCAGAAAGAAGAGAAGCCTCAACATATTGCCCAGACTGGACATCAATGGGACACCAGAACGAGGTGTCAGCTGGTCATCAGTTCTCACCACTAACTTTATCAGAAGTGAGGCTGGAATTTTGGAAATGGCTTGGAGAAGTTTTTCAACTGTGACTGAAAGAAGAGACCACCTCAGGATCCCAACTATAGTTGAGCTCTTGGAGTCCAGCACCAAGACAGCTGACTTTATACTATGATCTCCATATTCAGAGACCTAACTGGCACTAGGATTACCTCTGCACTTTGGAGAGGACTGCTGACCTGTCTGCACCATGAGCAATTGACTCATGCTCCTGTGCAGAAGAGATGGAATTCAAAGTAATTCCAAGCATCAGTGCAATGACCTGTGCCACAAAGGGCTCTAGCAGATTCCCCTTTCTCAGATATGAGGATTTTGTAGCTGAAGAGAACCTCTTGTGGACCTGTAAAGAACCAGGGCTAGTTTATTTCTGTTTCAAGGCCTGAGCCTAAAGTGCTTCCTGAATCTTTCCAAAAAAAGCTAAAAAAGAGTCTTCCAAGTTTGTTACCCTGAATTAAGAAACTACCCTTCATGAAAATCTCGAAGAGATCTGGGAGTTCTAGACGGGCAAAAATTCAAAAACCATTTTGGATGCACCACAGTTGGTTTTCGCACTGTAAGCTTGTAGCTTCCTAATTCTTATTTTTTCCTCAGGTTCTAATAGTTTGGTTAGTTTTTATGTTTTGTGAAGTATAGGGCATTTAGACCCAGGAAACTTAGGAGGCAGCCACTAAAAAAGAGGAAGTGGGTCCTGGGGTTGCAGTTTGTGATCTGAGGAGAACCCAGCCTGCTAACTTGGTGCAAAGCCCAGGAGGAGAGCCTTGAAGTGTAGGAGAAACAAGACTCCTAGATCTCTCAGCCAGTGGGAAGGGATCCTGGGAAATTAAGTCTGAATCGTTCAGATTTGTGGGCCATTCTGTGAAAGGGGGCAGTATAAAAAAACAACCTCTTTGCATTAGAAAAGAGACACTAAGATGAAGTGCTGTCAGTCTCCACCAGAAAACAGGAAGAACTCAATTTTGATGTCCAGATTTGTGCATAGAATCTGGAAATCCCACAGTATTTTAAGTTTTAATTTCTTTATATGAAATTTTTATATGAGCTTGTTTGTTTGGATTTTGGACATTCCAGACTGACATTCCAGACTCTCCCCAGAAGTCTGGTGGCAGAATACAAAACCCTGGGGACAGCTTTGGTTTTGTAGAAGCAGCAAAGAATCCTGTGGCACCTTATAGACTAACAGACGTTTTGCAGCATGAGCTTTCGTGGGTGAATACCCACTTCTTCGGATGCAAGAAGTACTTGCATCCGAAGAAGTGGGTATTCACCCACGAAAGCTCATGCTGCAAAACGTCTGTTAGTCTATAAGGTGCCACAGGATTCTTTGCTGCTTCTACAGAACCAGACTAACACGGCTACCCCTCTGAGCTTTTGTTTTGTTTGTTTTTAAAACAGGACTCCAGAAGTGTGACCTTCTTAGAAGGCCAGCCTGTTATAACAGATACCACCTCTAACACTGCATGTGGGACTAAGAGTTTAACAATAGAAATATTTAATGTTGCATGTTTACATTAATTAAAGTTTATCGTAGTTCTGATTTGAAGAACTGGGTCTCTTCCTAGACCAAGCTCTTTGCTCTTCAACTTTTCCCCTCCCTCCTAAATTGTTTTACTGCATACAGAAAGTACTACACCGACTTTCCATACCAGTTATTGTAGTCGCAAAGGCCCAGGCTTCTAAGAGAAAAAAGGACAGAGAGAAAAGGATTGTGTAAATGGTTTCTGAAATATAGACTACTTAAGCTTTGAATCCCCAGCCTTATAAAAACCAACATACGGTGGAGGGAGCTCAAGGAAGGAGGCAGAGAGGCACAAGCGGCGGGGCCTCGGCACAAGCCAGGGCGGGACCTCAGGGAGAAAAGGCAGAGGGGGGTCAGGAAGAGGAGCAGAGCGGGCAGGGCCATGGTGGAAGAGGATGACCGGGAGCAGGGCTACAGCCCAAACACCCTTTTGGCAGCAGCACTCCAAAGGCGGCAGGCCAGTGCATCTCCATGGGGAGGTGTTTGGGGAGACTTAGCCTCCTCTGACCTCTTATATCGGCCACCCATGATAAGGCAGGTTTTCTAACCCTTTAATCATTCTTGTGGTTCTTCTCTGAACCTTCTCCAATTTATCAACATCCTTTTTTAACTGTGGACATCAGAACTGGAGACAGTACTCTAGCAACAGTCGCATCAGTGCCAAATACAGAAATAAAATAATCTCTCTACTTCTACTCCTACTCAAGATTTATCTCTTTGGGCATCCAAGGATTTCATTTGCCCTTTTTGCCACAGCATTGCACTGGGAGCTCATGTTCAGCTGATTATCCACTCTTCCTAGGATAGTGTCCCCCATCCTATAAGTATGGCCTACGTTCTTTGTTCCTAGATGTATACATTTACATTTAGCTGTATTAGAAAGCTTGTTTACTTGCGTTCAGTTTACCAAGTGAACTAGTTCACTCTGAGGTCGGTGAAACGTGTTCCAAAATGCCCAGTGTGGTCAGGAATAAGGAAATGGAGCATGATTCCACAGGTGCTCCTGCCAAGATGGGCTGGGAGAGTGATGACTGGCTCCCAGAGTCTGCTCTTCAGGATACTTGTAGGGACAGAAGTGGGAAAGGGAATGTAGTTGAATCCTAGTGACGATATCCAATTCAGAAGACATGTCATCCCCTGTGTCCAACGGAGAAGCTAGGGCGTGGCAGTACTGGCAGTCAAGTTGGCTACCTGGCCAGGAACATTTCCAATGCCTACTAGTACAGATAGATTACCTGTGCTCCTTCTCCAGCCCACTCTTGCTTCCTGCTCTACCCCATGACTGTTTCCATGCTAGCCAGCCCCTGCATCTGCTCCTGCCTTAGCCAGCCACCCAGCGAATCTGGAAGGAGGAAAGACCTCTGGCAGGGCTTGAAGACTGGGTTTCAGGCATAACCTGCAGTTTTGGGCATAACATACAGGGAGAAAAGACCACAAGTGAGGGAAGGCTGAGGGCAGCAGCCCTAGCCATGGCCAGCAAAGGTTGGTGGGGAGGAGAGGGGGGCACAACGGCACAAAACTTGTGCCGAAAGGAAGAAATAAGAAAGGAAATAAAATAAATAAGACCAAAAAAAATGCACAGAGCAAAGGTATGCTAATGGACACCACAGTGTTCTGTACAGCTCCAGAAGACTGAGAAGGAACTGGAGCAGCAGTGCGTATGCCCCTCCCTACATACCCAGTGTGTGGAGCACAAGGATGTATAAGAAGCATGCAGGGAACCCATGGACAATGCTGATGAAACTCTCCAATTGAAGGCACATGGGCACAGGCATACCAAACATAGAGCACTCATAAGGACATATATTTGAAGATCTAAAATTTCACAAGTCTCATAATAGGCATTGACAGAAGCTCATTTCTACTACAATCAGAATGGAACCTTATACATAAACAGTTCTCCAGACTGATTACACCGCTAGCCTATGCTCAGTAAACAGTTACACAATTTTTCAAATTAGGTTTACAAAAAATCCTGATAAATGAGGAGAAAAAAGTATGTGTGGGTGGGAAGTAACACATATAGTGAACTATTATTTGGATTACTACTATCTATATTTAGATTTAATTCCTATTTAAGATCTAAGATATCTTCTGGAAAGCTGTAGCTCAAGGAAATGCATTCTTTTATTTTTTTTATGCTAGAAATAGTAACTATTTTTTCTCCCTCCCACACCTACACTAGTTTTAGAATCAGTCTGAAAAGATTACATATTTTTTCAGACAGTAACTTCATTTGTTTATGCTATCATTTTAAGCAGGGACATTTCAACAAAATTATAGGTTACAGACAGATTGTTTTCAGGATTATGTCGCTTCTAGTATTTTTGTTTTTAAATCCTGCTGCATATGAAGTCCTATCCTTAGGTTTAAAATCACTTGATATATTTGCATGCATTAATGTAAAGCTATACAGCTGTACATATATTTAAAGATTTACATACTATTATGCTAAATCAATCTAAATTTCATTGTCATTTAAGAAGCCACAACAGAGCGTATCTCTTACAATAAGTTAAAGTGGCTCAGCAAACAACTTTTTTTTTTTTAAATGATAAAATATTGGCCATTACAGCAGCAAAAAGCACCCTGGTAGACCAGGGTAGACTTCTAAATTGTCTCACTTTCTGTCCGTAAGCTCTCTCAGTTCCCAGAGTTTTCAGCATTCATGCATGGCCCTGGTCTCTGGTGTATTAGAGACTTGAGGGCTAAGTTTAATGCAGCTAATGCTGCTGCTGCTTCTTTAGAGCGGCAACCCTTTCACTCCCCTCACTACCAACAGAAGGATGAATAGGAAATTCCATGAGGAGAGATGATCTAGGAGATCTAGATTTAGTTCTAATGTTCCCCTCTGTCAAATCAAATACTAAGAATAGCTGCTTCTGTGCCTACATAAACTTAGAAGGGAAAAACTATTTTCCTATCTGAAAACTGATGAGCTCTCCCAGTCTGATGCTACTGGGTTGCTTATTCCATCCTCCTCACACTAAAGTATTTGAACCAACCTGATTGTCAGGATGTTGGTACAACCTACAATAACACATTCACCAGACAGCAGTCAAAATTCAAAAACAAACTGTCGTTATCTACCTACTGAAAGATACTATCAATTCCCATTTGTATCTCCTGGTTGAGGTTTCCAGACTAGGGAAGCTTAAAGGAATCTAACTTCCAGTTGGTAGGAAAACAGAGTTTCCTGTTTTGCTTGAGATTCTCCTAGACTGAAACTAATGTGATTTGCCTAGAAGGACTCCAAAACCCTTAGGGAAAGTAAGATCAGGCTCAAGTTCTGTCCCACGCTGCCCGGTAGCAGAAGAAGTTCTTCCCAGTATACATCCGAGAGAAAGCTTATTGAGCTTGTCTCCCTTCTCCAAACTAGGAGAGAGTTCTAGCATTAACAACAACAAAATAAACTGTAGCGAGACCTACTCTATAATCTATATGCTGCCTTCCTTTCCTCTTCTTAGAGAAAGCTGTCATGTCAAACAATTCTGAGTTAGGTTGAAGAGTGGGGATTTTTTTTTTTAAATGGGTGCCACTTAACAAATAGACTGTCTCAGGTGCCACTTCCAGTCCTACTCATGTTATCACAACATCCCTGTACAACTGCAGTAATTGCCTACATGAAAAAAAGTATTTTTAAACTGTATTTAACCTTATCAACATTTTGTCCTTTTTGATATGTTAATCACATTAGCCTACTTCTATTCTGTATTTCTTCTACCTTCTCCTCTCCCCCCGCCCCGGCTTCCCTCCACCATGTTCTTTTGTGCTTGGCCCCTTTCTCCTCTCACCATGTACCTCCAACTTGCATTTGGCTCTCTTCTCACTTGAACATACCTGGACACCTGGTCCTCTTCTTTCTGCTCCCCTCAAACAACTTCCCAGCTACCTTTCCTCCTGGCAGACAGAAACTCCAGTCCCGCTGGTGGCTCATTTCCTCTCCTGTGTTACCAGTGGCCCCTAGTGGATTCAGCTATTATTGCTCTTCCTCCGTTTCCAGACAATTTGGAATGAAGAGCTTAGATACCTGTAGAAGAAGCTGGCACCATACGAGCAATCAGCTCTCCACAGACCATTGTTTTGAAACCACTAATATAAAGCAACAGTGGAAAACACTAATATAAAGCAAGTGGACTACTAGGATATCAAAATCTTGACAAAACTGGCTCAAGTATATGAGTGAAGGGGAAAGAAGCTGCTACTCATTAGTGTGAATGTTATTCCGCAGTAGAATAAGGATTACTCCCTTCTGCTCTAAAATATTGGTTTTCAAACTTTCCTACCTGTAAGTCTCCCTTGAGCCAAGAAAAATCAAGGCTGTCCTGGTACCACGTCAAATACTCATCCCTGTTCCAGAAGCTAGATCCATCATGAGTAGGGCCCTAGCAAATTCACAGTCCATTTTGGTCAATTTCATGGTCATAGGATTTAAAATCATAAATTTCATTATTTCAGCTATTTAAATGTGAAATTTCACAGTGTTGTAATTGTGAGGATCCTGACCCAAAAATAAGTTGGGGGGGGGGGTTGCACGGTTATTGTGGGGTGGGTTGCAGCACTTCTACCCTTACTGCTGCTGGCAGTGGCACTGCCTTCAGAACTGGGCAGCTGGAGAGTGGTGGCTGCAGCCTGGGAGCCCAGCGCTGAAGGCAGAGCCACCACCAGCAGCAGCACAGAAAGACAGCATGGTATGGTATTGCCACCCTAACTTCTGTGCTGCTACTGGTGGGGCACTGCCTTCAGAGCTGGGCACCTGGCCGACAGTCACCACTCTCTGGCTGCCCAGCTCTGAAGGCACCACAGAAGTAAGGTTGGCAATCCTGCAACTCCCTTTTCCGTCAGGACCCCCAATTTGAGAAACACTGGTCTCCTCATGAAATCTGTATGTTATAGGGTAAAAGCACAAAAACTACCAGATTTCATGGGAGGAGACCAGATATCACGGTCCGTGGTGCATTTTTCATGGCCGTGAATTTGGTAGGGCCCTGATGAGAGTGGCCCCCCTCAAAAATTTAGGAAGTGAGATTTTGAAAGACAAGATTATCTCCCAGCCAAGCCAGCTATAAAGTAGCATTCTGTTCATAACACGACTTAAGTCCTATGAGAGCCATATACCTTCTCAAATGGCAAATTTGGAAAAACTCATTATTACACTAATTAGGACTTTTTGGCTCTGCTTTGTCTTCGTCATGTTCTCAAGATAGCTATTTCATACAATTTAACCTTTTGAAGGACAACCTTGATTTGAAAAAACAACGAGTCTGGTGGCATCTTAATGACTAACAGATTTATTTGGGCATAAGCTTTCATGGGTAAAAAACACACTTCTTCAGATGCATGGAGTGAAAATTACAGATGCAGGCATTATGACATAATGACACATGAAGAGAAGGGAGTTACCTCACAAGTGGAGAACCAGTGCTGACAGGGCCAATTTGATCGGGGTAGATGTAGTCCACTCCCAACAGTTTTCACTCCATGCATCTGAAGAAATGGTTTTAAACCCACGAAAGCTTATGCCCAAATAAATCTGTTAGTCTTTAAGGTGCCACCGGACTCCTTGTTGTTTTTGTGGATACAGACTAACACGGCTATTCCCTGATACTTGAAACCTTGATTTGTTCCATCTTCTCATAACAATGGCCACATCAACAAACTAAAACAACAGAAACAGCAGTGTTTTCCAGTGTTGTTCATAATATTGGCAATAAGGCAAAAAGTCTTATCATATAATTAAAAATATTAATCTTCAGTTCAATTCAGGAATACAATTTTCCACTGGGGAAACTGGAAATTTGGTATTTTACAGAGGAAAGAAAAACTGATCTTGCGAAGCTACCCTCTTCTCCAAGCTCCAGGCAACGGGAATAAATCTAGATGTATGAATCTCTTCTCCATAGGGATGGGGAGAAATCATGTCATGAGAACAGTGCAATTCCCTCCTCCAAGGAGGAAAAGTTGGTAAGATTGGAAACAAAAGCCAGGCCATGACAACCTCTATTCAGTCTCTGGTACCTAAGAAGAACCTGGCAACAAATGCTACCTCACACAGACCTTGTTTCATTCTTATGGATGATAAATATTGCTTTTATAGCAATGTATGTTTAACCTTTTGAGGAGACTTGCTCTATCATTAATATTAAAGTCTCTCTTTTGAAAATAATCTGATAAAAATCAAACAGTAGTTTTCCTCCTGACTTTAAAATCACCACTACTGATGATCAAAAGTAGTGATCATGCAAACACAGAGAGCTTCCCAGAACAGAAAAGCAATTGCACACATGACCAATACCATAAAATTACTTAAGCTGAATTCTAATAAAATAGATTTACTACTGTGATTTCATCCAGCAGTATTGATTTAAACACCAAGACAAATATTTTTATCCTACTACACAGCTTTCTATGCATCAGTCACACTTTCAGCTTTCTCCAGTTAATTATATTTGTCAAAATCAATATTTCAATGTTAACACAATAAGAGTACAGTAAAAGTATACCTGATTATAGAAAATTTGCTAAGTTTTGTAAGCTTCTTCAGTGTTCCATTGTATTGTATTTATTCTAGAGCAGTACAATATTCAGCATTCCAATAACAATGAATAAGCCTAATGCATTACGTAAGAATAAGCCTATTAAATTCTTGAGCCTGAAACCACGTCTTTCCCTCCTCCTCCTCCAGTTTGAAACTTGTCACAAACAGAATATTAGTTTTCTATGCTTCTCAGAACTTGCATTATTCCTATCATTAGCATGTGTATTTTTATATATACCACAAGAACTTAAATCAGTTTAACCCCTTAATGTCAATGGGATTTAGTGCTTATAGATGGGAAATCTTGAATTCAAACACAAATTGCCATGTTTCAGATGAGTTTAAACAGCTCATTATAAATTCTTCCTTTGTGGCTAAAAGCAGGAGTTTGATTAAATAATAATAATAATAATAATAAATAAATAAATGCTGACCTGAAAATCTTTTTACAAAAACTTAAATCAATCATTTATCATGTTATGAACCTGAGTCATAAATGTAAAATTAACATCTGCATGCTAAATTGGACACAAAGCCATACTTTCATCAACTTTAACACTGTCAAGAGGTGGTGATTAAAGGGAAAATTATGTGTGTGACTCTCTGCTTCCAGAGGCATAGGAGGTCCCAGATGAAGTGGAACTAGTGTGGTGTTCCTGCATACGGAGGGCAGGATTTGGGGAGCTATACAGGAGCTATGCATCCCTTGCACACCTTGGGGCTGTTTCCTCTGTGTGCTGTCACCAAAGAGGTTGAAGCAGGGTAGATGGAGTGGCATAGCAAAGGCTCTGTCAGCCAGAGCCTCCAAAAGAACACCGGGGGTTAGGGCGGGGGGAGGAAATGGTAGCCCCATGATCAATAGCTGTTTGGTGGCTGGAGGAAAATTTTCTTCCACTGTGTTTCTGTGGAGAACATCAATGCACAAAACAGCTGCTAAAATCATAAGACCTACTGTGTGCCTGAATAATAACAAAAAAATGAATGGAGGCCTTTTTGGCCATCTTTAAAAGTGCACATACATCTTAGGTGCCTATAGCTGGATTTTATTCATTTTTGTGTCTTCAGTACAATGGTGAAGAAGGTACAATTGCAGGACCAGCTATATCTATACTACCAAAATGAATATAATGGGATGGCATAGGTAAAATGAGGGCAGAACATGCCCTGAAGAATTTTCTTTGCTGTAGAAGATACATAAGAAGGCAAGAAGCTAGCAAAGTCACACCCTTACAAATTAATAGTAAGAATTTTTACTATAAGATGATGGGTAATCAGTCAGAAATGACAAGGGGTAGAAAGACCTCAGCCTATTAGTCAATTCCAGGATGACAGTAAGGCATCAATGTAAGGTGAGGTATTTCCAGTAAAGACAGGGAAGTATTAATGCCATCATATAA
The DNA here is from genome assembly GCF_016161935.1 of Mauremys reevesii. Classification (NCBI taxonomy): domain Eukaryota; kingdom Metazoa; phylum Chordata; order Testudines; family Geoemydidae; genus Mauremys; species Mauremys reevesii. Next base: position 19,986,607 of record NC_052626.1, on the reverse strand, counting down.
GGCATTATTAACATCTGTTATATTGTGTACAATTACAGTCATTCATGTTCAAGAAAGATTAATTCTAACTGGAACAGGTGCAGAGATGGGCTAATAGAAGAATTAGGGAATGGATGGCCTGTTATCAGACGAGACTAAAAGAGCTTGGCTTGTTTAGTCCACCAAAACAAAGGCTGAGAGTATCTGACTGCTCTATACACACACACACGCTATTTAAGCTAAAGGACAATGTTGGCACAAAAACATATGGGCATAAACTGGCTATGAATAAATTTAGTCTGGAAATTAGAAGAATGTTTCTAACCATCAGCGGAGTGAGGTTCTGGACCAACCTTCCAAATGCAGTAATGGAGGCAAACAACCTAACTAATTTTGATGGAGCTTGATAAATGTATTAATGGGATTATATGACATCGGTTGCCTGTGGCAATATAGGACTGGACTTGACGATCCAGAAGGTTCCTTCCAGTCCTATGTACCAGTGATTTCAGGTCCCAGGTTTGAGTTTTTTAGGGCTGGTGGTTAGAAAAGCCTTATTTTTACTTGTAAATAGGAAGCTTATATGTGGAAATAACTGAAACAACAAACAGAGACAGGTTTCAGAGTGGTAGCCGTGTTAGTCTGTATCAGCAAAAACAAACAATTAGGAGTCCTTGTGGCGTCTTAGAGACTAATACATTTATTTGGGCATAAGCTTTTGTGGGCTAGAACCCACTTCATCAGATGCATGGAGTGGAAAATACAGGAGCAGGGAATCTCCACAATGCTATTTATGTGTGTGAGAACTTTCAAAGTAGAAATGTACTTTGAAGTTTTACTAAGTTAAACACAGGCATAAAACAAAAACAAACAAAAAACCAATCCACTGTTACAAGGCATAAAACAATAAATAGAAGTGGCTGTGAAATACGGCATGTCAACACTCTCAACTAGCAGGGAAACTCAACCTACTTCACCACAGTCTAAAAAGACACCTAATCCATTGATATATGCTTCAGTTTCGACAGGTCTCTACATGATTGCTAAATCAGGAACCAGCAGTAGAGAGGAAGTTCATGTAAGAACAGATGTTTGACTAGGTGGTGCTGAGGGACACCACTGTCTCACAGTAATCTGGGTGGTTCTTTATCAAACACGCAGGGGAGGAGAGGCAGGAAACCAGAAGGACACAGTCAGCAGTTGGCAGGACATTAGGCTGCTTTTGTGAGATTGGGGAGAAGATTAAATTTTCTGGAGGACAAGCTATTCTCTCTATTCTAAGAGTTAAACTGAACACTCCTATTCCCTTTCAAAATACAATATTGAATCTTAAGCTTCAGTATCTTTCTTCTAGTTCTCAGCTATAAGAGATTAATTTAACAGATGTTAAATTTTCAAATAATGGCAATTTGCAAATAAACACACTGCATTTATAATTTGTTACATACCCCATTCTCTGTACGTTTCTCCACAGGTATATTTATTCCATTTCTCTGATTTTGGGTCTGACGCCCACCTAGAAATAAAGTATCAATCTTATTAGCAAGGGGAGGTTTTTTGGTTAGTTTTTAATTCAGAAGGTTTTCACTGTAAAACTACAACTATATCTGCACAAATTACAATCACTCTTTAACAAATCAGCTTTTTGTAAGTTTAATTTCTTTCCTTACAAACTACAATAACTACATTATAGTTGTCATTTGGTAAAAAAAATTCAAAAGCAATTAAAAATTTGATATATTAAGGGTTTTTCTTCTTTTGGGAGGCGAGGGAGCAGGTGTTTTTGTTTTTAATACAATGGGTAATCAAGTTTACTTGAAGCTCAGCCAAACAGCACTGAGCTTTTTTCACACCAATACTCAAGTGATTTGTAAAATTAAGAGTTACTTAAAATATTCTTTCTAATCCTCTACAAACCATCCCATATGTATCACTATTTATTACAGTATCAAGTTTTTTTTTATTTTTATTTTTTTTTTACAATAAGATTCCAATGCCTTTAAAAAGAGGCTACACATTTCTCAACAGAAGTTCAGCACTTCAGGAACTATTTGACAAGACAGGTTTATCAAAAGAATAGATTGACTGCTTTAGTTGTTGCCAATATTCATTTTAACACAGAACTATTCCTCTTGGTTGTGAGCACATAAAGTTTCCTTTTACCTGTAATGTCAGTTCTGCCAATTCCTACTATATGAATCCAAACCTTTGGCATTAGGTTACTCTTTGTAGGTGGCAGAGTCAACAAAGTAGAAAATGTTGACTTCATGGCCTGACTGTATTAAGATCTGTATTTTTCTGCCTCAAACAAGTTTTGTTGCCACAAACATCCAAGAAATAGTGTTACAGTACTTAAGTCAGTGAACTGAGCATCATGTTGTCACAGTTTGACTGCTAAAGAAAGCCTCATATTTCTGTGCCCACATGAAACAGACGTTTTGGCTGAATACATTGCAAGTGTATATATTAGAGGCCGTTTCCCAGATGCCTTGCAAAGTTCCTTAATATAAAGCTTGATTAATCTTACCATGATTGATTTAGAATCCCTGCATGCCTGATTTAGAAAGGACAAGCATGTTTTCCATGTACGCAAAACTCCAGGCCATGTTTAAAACATATTTAATACATATACATTTATATTGCACTTTAAATCAAGGAGGATGGTTAAGCGCTTTACAGTGTATAGAAATCAGTATGTATTGACATCCCTTCATGCACTACTGGACTTCATCTACTGTCAAAAATCAACGAGCCTTTCTGCACCACTATATTCTACAGCTTTCAAGAGAGGTAGTAGGGAATCCCTTATCCCACTGAAACTATAGAAATAATTTTGGTGGACAGGGTAACTATGTCTGTCGGAATTTGATTATGGCATCAATAGAAATTAAATCCATGTTTCTATTCTATGACCACAAATGGTCAGTATCTCAATTTTAAGTCTGATCACGACTGAAATATATGTAGAGCAATATCCCTTAGTACATATGGTAAAAGTTAATGTAGGGACTAAACCTGGGCCACTTTTAGTAATCTAAACCAACATCTATGCTTCAAGTTCCTTCCCACTGTTGTAAAACTAATGAGCCAAAAAATACTACTTTTAGAAAACTTTACATATGGAACAACCAAAAAAGGTTCAAAGGGAGAATTAGTTAAAGCAATCAAGACTAAGCTGAGACGTAAGAAAAAGTCACTTGTTAGAGATGGTCAAATTAATTTAATTGAGTCAAAACAGCCTGAGCATACGAGTAGGCATCTCAATTGGTGATTCCTTCATAGCCTTCAGACAGATTAATTGACCATGACACAGTGAGTACATATACAAGTACAATCTCAAAGTTTTCTTGTAAATTAACTATGAACTATCTCTGTTTGATCAGAGAAAATAGATTCTATTACCTACACCAATCCCTTAAGGCTCTTCTGATTTAAATACTACACTCCTCGATAGAAAGCTTCTTTCTAAAAGTCAAGTAGACGATAGGGTTTTCTTGATAGAAATTGCTATTCCATTTTGTTTTAAATATAGCTACATGAAGTAGTAGAGGAGTCTGTCAGGATATTTTGCAAAATAGATTTTAATCTCTCTCTCTCGGATCAGAGTCATTTGCTTGGAGGAGCACAGGGCCCTCTTTCAGGAAAGTAAAACAAGGGACGTTGCCTTTAATATAAAACTGTGTTAAGCCTTGCATACCCATCAACATTTCTGGATCAGTATCAAAAGGAACAAAAAACTGCTTTATGAAATAAAGCAAATCATATTTTTCTGTTAAGCTGTTCTCATAAGAGGCAAGTGTAATTGTTTCTCACTTCTCCTCTGTCTTTTAATATGTGGTACTTGTGCTCTGTTGTAATGACAGAAAAGGCATTCAGCATTCTAATTACTTCTGGAGTGAAACATTTGAAACTCATTTATGTCATTTCCGGCACCAAAGCATGCAAGTCACAGGGAGGTGGATTAGTGTCCATAACTATTCTAATCAGATTTTCTGCCAAAAGAGTGAAAAAAAATAAGATAAATATATTTATAATAATAATAAAATAATAATAATAAGTATTAGAACAAGCAAAAGTGAAATGCCTAGGAATCCCCTTTATCAGTTTTAATGGAGACAAATGTGATTTCAGCAGCTAACCTGTAACCGTACAGTAAAAAGAGAGAACAAGAAAGTGAGAAATTTGTGCAAGATACAATTATGTAGAAAAGGCAGGAGATCAGAAGTTAATTTGTCTCAAGGATTATTGGAAGAAGTGTACTTCTCCAGCTAGGCTGCTACTGTACAAGTGTGAATGGAAGTGAAGCAAAACAAAGAGCCTAAGCAGAGGCAGCTGGTCACCAGGAGCCGGTACACCTGAGCCTGATCAATAATTCCACAGCTATCAGCCACACTACTATAGTGTGTAGCTGATATTGCAAGTTGCAGTGCTGCCTGTTGCCACTAATAGACACCTGTTCCGCTCTTGGAAGCTCCAGCAGCCATTGGTGCCGCACCCGCTGGCTTGAAGTGGTTTGCATAATATACAGGGTTTACAGTTTGGTTCAATGGCACCCACACTGTACAAACTGTTCCAGCACCCCTCCAGTGGCTACAGGGTATCTGGCTATCACCAGGAAACTCCTGAAGGGAATAGTTCAGAGAGGGACATTTATGACTGTGGAAAGATATTTAAGGCAGGGATTCTCAAACTTTTTGATCACATGAATCACTTCTTACAGAGTGTCTTGGGGACAAACCTCCCCTCCCACCACAGTTGCATAATATCCTTATGGGAACTAGAGTAATTGTTTACATGGAGAAATATTAGGAAAGTAATGAATTTTTAGGAGTCTTTGAATGTGATTTAGCAGAAAAAAGGATGCTGAATTTATATACTGAGTTTATTTTAAGCAATAACATTGCTTTTAAAGCCAAGTTTAATGCATGCTTGAATAATTGAATGTTGGCAGTTTTCTAGCTTCATTTGTTTTTGAGAGCGAATTTTTTAAATAAAATAAAGTTACTTTCCAGTGGAATTCTGATTTTTGTTATTCTAGTTCTCCGCTTCACTGCCCTCACCCCTAAATGACCTCTCTCTCTTGAGTTTTAGATTACTACTGTTAATAGCTGGCATAATACAAAAAGAATTCCCAGGATATACTTTGGAATAAAATGAATAATTCTGAATTTGTGACCAACTGAAATAATACATTTAGGAAATGAAAATTAATTTTACAAGACATTTCCAATCTAACAAAAGTGTTGTAAAAAGTTATCACGCTCAGTCATTGAAATTTTAAGTAGAAAACCAAAAGAATTAAAAATGTAAACAAATTCTAATCTGTGACTAATAAACTCCTACACCAGAAGGGAAGTGTTCAAAGTCCAGAGGCAATGAGTTTTTGTTTTTTTTTAAATTAGTCATGAGTGCCAAACATAACACTTAACACATTAACAGAATAAATATATCACAGAAGAAAAATAAATCAATGGATATCCAATAATTCCTATACAAACGCTATTCTTATATACTGCAGGAATGGGAGGGGGAACCTTTTTAATGTAACAGTCAATTACATACTACGGAAAAAAGAGGACATAAATTTTTTGTTGATTTCTTATATTTAGCATTAGGGGCATGTATACTAAATATACTATTCCATACTCAAACAGCACATAAGTGAGGGAAAATTAATATTTCCTGGGGAACACTTTCAAAGCCATGGTCAAATAAGCCTTTTGGCAACACATTTTATAAAATTATGTAATGTGCATCAATAAAGTGTATGAATAATTATGTATTATATTAGGCTAATACAGTGTTGTGGCAGATATGGCGATTTCCTCCAATATCCTGAACATACTTTACTGAATTAAGTTAAACCTTCATTGTATTAAAAATGCAAATGTTTACATATTATATGGGATTATATGTCTTAGAGGAGACCTGACTAATGTAAACCCTGGTACGTATTATGAGCTTCAAAGGACTATTTGAAACTATGCGAACTTTTAAAATGAAGTGGGTTTCCCAAGAAATCTCTAAGGGGAGGGATATGCACATGTAACACCTCAAGTTATGCAAAAATCCAGCCTTTTGAAGCTAGGGCCCTGAGGAGAAGAAACTCATTGTTTACGAATTACCTCTTCCCAGTATCAGAGAGGTAGCCGTGTTAATCTGGATCTGTAAAAAGCAACAGAGAGTCCTGTGGCACCTTTAAGACTAACAGATGTATTGGAGCATAAGCTTTTGTGGGTGAATACCTACTTCGTCAGATGCCTGTTGTGAGCCAACACCTGTGATGGACTTGTGATCACAGAAAACCCCCTTGGTGGGGTCTGAAGGATTGTTCACCTGCCAGAGCCTTTGTGGTTGTTGGGGTGACCTCTGGTAACTTTATCACCATGCATGTGGATTCTTTTGTTTTTAATATGTTTTCTCTGTAATGCTTTTACCTTAAGAAAAAATTGCTTAGAAAGAGCTATGTGGTAACTTAACTGAGGGCAACTGTGCTGTTTATAGCCTCTAAGAAGAAGGCAAAACAGGCCTGCCAAGGCAGTCTGATTTGCTGGGAATTCAGTGTAGGCATGGAACTTGCAGCCTAGAGATTCCCTCATTAGGAGGAAGGGAGACATATGTCTCTGTCCAAGAAAGGTGACGACTGGGGAGCCAGAAGCCTAAGAGCGGGTGCTCTTACTGGACCATGAGGGGGAATACAAGTACAGCTGCCCTGAACTGTGACAAATGCTAACAATTTTAATGCATTCCTGATTAGTTAGCTTTAGTTATTAAGGCAGCGAGTTTGTCAAGCAGGTCATAGATTCCGTGACTTTGCATGACCTCTGTGACTTCTGCAGTGGCTGGTGTGTCTGGCCCGGGGGCAGTCCAGGCAGCCCCTGTGCAAGTCACACCGGCTGCTGCAGGGACAGTCTTGGGCCACTGCGCTCCCTGCCCCCACACACACATACCAGCAGCAGAGTTTGGGTGTGGGAGGGGGTGGGGGTTTGGGACACAGGACGGGGTGAGGCGGGCTCTGGGAGGTGCTTACCTGGAGGGCTCCCTGGAAGCGGCAATATCCCCCTTGCTCAGCTCCTAGTTGGAGGAGTGGCCAGGCAGCTCTGCGCGCTGCTGCTGCTGCTGCTGCTGGGGTGTGAGGCGCAGAGCCAGGTAGGGAGCCTGCTGGCCCCCCTTTCCCGCCCCCAACACCAGCGGGGGTCCCAGGCCGCACGCTGCTGCCTGTCCCGACTCCAGCACCAATTATTATCTGTGTAAGGTAAGTGTACTTACTCTGTTCATTGCTTTCAGCTGGAGATTCCTCATGACGAAGAAAAAATTTCACTTCTTCTCTGCGGGGTCCCCACTTCTGTAGATGGTCATACATCATGTGATCAAAGGGTATATGGCGTTCTAAAAGTAGAGAATATAATATTTCTGAATCCAGCAACTTCTTACAAAGTAACATTAAAAAAACTGCTTCTAAATGTGGTTGCATTTTTGGCACTTCAAGCAGTCATCTGACAACTTAACATGTACAAAACTAATTCAAAATAAAAGCAGAAACAGGAAGAAAATAACAGCAACAGCATATTAACATACTATTAAAATAACAGTTAATTACATAACAATAGTGACATAATTTTAGATAGTACAACCACCTACATAATTTCAAAGTTTATAATCCTACTATGCACGCATTTAAATTTTGCCAGAAATTCTCCATCACCTTTTATGACATTATATGACTAAAACATGACCATGTAGATCACTGTTGCTACCACTGTTATACAATGCAACAAGTCTTGCACAAAGTATGTCATGTTAGGTGTCAATGAAACAGTTATGGTGTGCTGAATGTGATTATCCTATTTGTATTCATGCATCATTTTTGTATCGGAAATTATGAATTTTGGCTGTATAACTATTTCAAAATGTGTTTGCCCCTGGATAACACTCACAAGGTATTTGCATCCAGTCTAGCCAGCACATTGTGAAGGAAATACTTAGATTGACATCCCATCAACGAACACAACAGGCCATGAAAGAAGCCTATCCACACCTAATGGACTTTCCTGAGAACCATTTTAGCTAGAATATGGATAAGGCCCGTTATGACTCATCGAAGCATGCAAGGGCATGTGACTAGATTATATGGTACTGAACTCCATCTTGTGTGCCTGTACTTTTCCAGAAACTGTGCTGAGGGCTCTGCCTGGAACAACGAGTTTCTCTCGACACAGGAGAAGCTATAAAAAGTCCTGGAAACATCTCCATTTTGCCTCTTCCCCGCTCTGATCTCTGGATTATGGATTTATACTAATGGGAGCATTCGAATCAAGGGACTAAGGACCTTCCACTCATTTGGAAACAACCAGAGACTTAACAAGCCAGCAGTTTATGCCATCACTAATTGAAACCTGATCCAAGAACTTTGCAATTATTGTATGTATTTGATTCCTTTAACCAATTTAAACTCTCACCTCTTTCTTTTCTCTTATAAATAAACCTTTAGATATTACATATTTAAAGATTGGCAACCGCAAGATTATTGGGTAAGAGCTGAGTTATATATTCACCTGGGTATGCGGCTGGTCCTTTGGGATCAGAAGAAATCTTTGAATGATAAAATTGGTTTTAAATAACCACTCATCATTAAAGCCTGATCTACACTTCGCGTTTAAACTGAATTTAGCAGTGTTAAACCGATTTAACCCTGCACCCTTCCACACAACGAAGCCCTTTATATCGATATAAAGGGCTCTTAAAACCGATTTCTGTACTCCTCCGAGGGAGTAGCGCTCAAATCGGTATTGCTGTGTCAGATTAGAGTTAGTGTGGCCACAAATCGACGGTATTGGCCTCCGAGTGGTATCCCACAGTGCACCATTATGACCGCTCTGGAAAGCGATCTGAACTCGGATGCACTGGCCAGGTAGACAGGAAAAGCCCCGCGAACTTTTGAATTTCATTTCCTGTTTGCCCAGCCTGGAGCTCTGATCAGCACTGGTGGCGATGAAGTCCCAAATCCAAAAAGAGCTCCAGCATGGACCATATGGGAGATACTGGATCTGATCGCCTATATGGGGAGACAAATCTGTTCTATCAGAGCTCCGTTACAGAAGACAAAATGACAAAGCATTTGAAAAAATCTCCAGGCTATGATACAGAGTCCACAGCACAGTGCTGTGTGACAAGCGTAACGGAAAGCCAAAGAATCAAATGGACGCTCATGGAGGGAGGGAGGGGGTACTGAGGACTCCAGCTATCCCACAGTCCCCGCAGTCTCCGAAAAGCATTTGCATGCTTGGCTGAGCTCCCAATGCCTGAAGGGTAAAAACATTTTCCCGGGTGTTTCAGGGTCTATGTCGTCAATTTACACCCTTTCCCCCCCACCCCCCGAAAGAAAAGGGAAAAAAATAGTTTCTCGCCTTTTTTCAATGTCACCCTATGTCTACTGCATGCTGCTGGTAGACGGGGTGCTGCAGCGCTGAACACCAGCATCCCCTTCCCGGTGGCAGATGGTGCAATATGACTGATATCCGTCTTCATCATCAGTCCGTGAGTGCTCCTGGCTGGCCTCGGTGAGGTCGGCCGGGGGCGCCTGGGTAAAAATGGGAATGACTCCCGGTCATTCGGCAGATGGTACAAAACAGCTGGTAACCATCCTCATCATAGCAACTGGAGGCTGAGCTCCATCAGCCCCCCCCTCCCCTTTCATGTCTAAAGAAAAGATTCTGTACTGTCTGGACTATCATAGCAGCTGGAGGCTTCTTCCCCCTCATTTTATCTCACTAAAAGTCTGTGTTTCTTATTCCTGCATTCTTTATTACTTCATCACACAAATGGGGGGACACTGCCACGGTAGCCCAGGAGGGTTGGGGGAGGAGGGAAGCAACAGGTGGGGTTGTTGCAGGGGCACCCCCTAGAATGGCATGCAGCTCATAATTTCTGTGGGATCTCTGGGGCTATGACACGGAGCAGCTGTGCTCTCTGGTTCTCTAGTACACTTGCCCCATATTCTAGGCAGGACTGACTATTTTTAGACAAAACATAAAGAAGAGAATGACCCGGGGAGTCATTCCCATTTTTGTCCATGCGCCCCGGCCGACCTCCGCGAGGCCAGCCAGGAGCACACATGACAGCAGCAGACGGTACAAAACGACTGATAACCGTCATCTGATCGCCAATTTACAATGGCAGATGGTGCAATAGGGATGGTAACCGTCTCTGCTACCTTGCAAAGGCAAATGAATGGTGCTGTGTAGCACTGCAGTACCGCGTCTGTCAGCAGCATCCAGTACACATACAGTGACAGTGACAAGGCAAAACAGGCTCCATGGTTGCCATGCTATGGCGTCTGCCAGGGCAATCCCGGGAAAAAGGGCGCGAAATGATTGTCCGCCGTTGCTTTCACGGAGGAAGGATTGAGTGATGACATTTACCCAGAATCACCCGCGACACTGTTTTTGCATTGGGATCTCAACCCAGAATTCCAATGGGCGGGGGAGACTGCGGGAACTATGGGCTAGCTACCCACAGTGCAACGCTCCGGAAATCGACGCTAGCCTCGGTACATGGACGCACACCGCCGAATTAATGTGCTTAGTGTGGCCGCGTGCACTCGACTTTATACAATCTGTTTTACAAAACCGGTTTACGTAAAATCGGAATAATCCTGTAGTGTAGACATACCCTAAGTCTAGTGTCTGGATGTTGACTCCAGGACTGGAATACCTAAGGAGGCTGTATTTCTGATTTTTTGTTAGCCAGGGTGGTGTGACAGACATTTTGTTGCTGGGTTGGTATATCTTATGGAAGAATAACCACCAGTTTTGGGGTGTCTCTGCCCTATTTCTCAGCAGTTTGTCCTGAATTTGGTATTCTCAGTTATGACCCACTGAGGCATGGTGACATTTAAATTTTGCCAGGACTTCTCCCTCACCTACACCCTTTTCAGATAGTTAAACCTTTCAACTCTGCTCTCCTTTGCCAATTGGGTTTTCTGTGCCTGTTATGAAAGCATCACACTCAGTCTGAACCATAAGACTTCCAATGAAGTCCACCAGACTAAAGTCACGTATAATACACATGTATAATGATAATTCACCCCTAAGAATTTAGTTATGTGCTACCACTCTAAGGGAGTACATTACACAATAGTCACTAATACAGCAGAAACTGGTACAAGATGGCAGTAATCAACAAATCCAGGAGTAAAATCAAGACTAAATTTTCTGCAGTATTACAATTAAATCTCTCTCTCTCACACACACACACACACACCCCATTTCTCAAAATTTTGAACAAGGTGTTTATTTCAGAAATATCAAACTTACTAGCAAAAGAATAAGCAACATATAATTAATCTCGCAAAAAGTTTAATGTTATTTCCAAATTTCTAAAAATCAATTTTAAAAAATCTTTCAGAATTATACTTACATCAGTGTTTAAATAGTACTGCACAAGTTAGAAAACCTATGAAGAGTGCCACTTTTCTACTAATAGGCAGGAATATAAGATAAATTAAGGAAGAAGTATCTCATACTCCATTCAAGTCATCAGAAAAGGCACTGTATTTTAAAACCCAATTTTAAGATACAATTTATTTATTTAAACAAAAAACAAACAAATCAGGTAAATCAAAATAAGAGGTGTCTAACAGTGAGAAGTTTATCAGTATAATCTTATACCAATATAATGCTATAAATTTAAGCTGATAAGCTTCCCTATGTAGACCAGCTCTACTTTTTTTGGTTTTTAACTTTTATTTTTCTGACAAGAAATGTTTCAGTAATATCCGATAAGAGAGGTAACTTCACTCTTCCCTGAGGAATGGTATCCTCCATACCCTTCCCTACTTCTTCAGCCTAGTAGTCAGACCACTCCCAAAGGCCATCTGGATGCGATGGGTCTTGTGAGAACATTAGCCTGATGAAACAGGGGATTCAGGTTATTTTCATTTTAGTGTTTTGTCTGGACACTTCCTGGCAATAAAGAGAAAAGGAAATTAAACACATTTACCTGATTAGGTAAATGTAATGAATATTTTAATCAAAAGATCATCTTCAAAGTCTAATGTCTTTCCTGTTGTCTTCAAAAGCAGGAGGAGTCTGAGTGTTTTCTTTTTAAACTTTTTAAACTTCCCTCCATTGAAAGTAAAAAGGAACTTCAATCTCAGAGAAAAGGTTATCCAGGAAACATTTCTTAAATAATTTAATATCTTTGGGTATTTACTCATACAATCTGAGGTAAGCACACCCAAAGTTTAGTTTAAAATACTCAAACCTGAATAATTCAGATCAATAAAGCCATTTAGACAAAGTGTACAATACCTGTCTATATTTTAGTTGTGTTATTAAATGTTTGGGCTGGTTAAAGAAACTGCAGGAGATTTCTGCTCTCTCTCACCAAAAGACAAACAAGATGTCAGGAAGATAGCCCTCTTTGGCCTTAAACCCATGTTTATTGTCCCTAAACATGTCTTATCTAGACCGGACACCTCTCCCAGTATAAATACCAGTTTGGTACAAATGTAATCCTTATCTCAAGAAAACAAACCATGTAAAGCATTAGGAAAAGACCTAATTGTGAAAAGGAATGTGGGGTTGTATTTTCAGAGCAATAAATCTAGGTGTTAATTGGGTTTTTTCACTCTTCCACAAAAAACTTCTAAGTAAATCCACACAAACAATTTTCAAAATATCCTAGCTGGAATGATTTTTATTACTCTAGAAATACCTGCTTCTGTCCTTAAAAGCCTCTAGGAAAAAAATACGTAGTTGGAAATGTTTCAAACTTTGTTTATTTCTTAAGCACTGAAGAGTCCATTAATAAATATTATTAAATTTCAATTTACCAGAGAAAGGTGTAAAATGATCCAATGGCTAGAAGTTGAAGGTGGACAAATTCAGACTGGAAATAAGGTGTAAATTAACGGTGAGAGTAATTAGTAAGGCTGCGTGTCTGTCATGGAGGTCATAGAAGTAATGGATTCCGTGACTTTCCATGACCTCCATGACTTCTGCAGTGGCTGGTGCTGGCTCAGGGGCTGCCCGAGCTGGGCAGCCCCTGGGCCAGCAGCAGCAGTTTGGGTGTGTGGGAGGGGGCTCAGGGCTGGGGCAGCAGGCTGGAGTGCAGGGCAGTGCTTACGGGGGCTGGGGGTCTCCTGGCTCCCACCGGCATGTCCCTACAGCTCCTAGGTGGAGGGGCCAGAAGGCTCCATGTGCTGCCCGCGTCCACAGCTGCCGCCCCCTTTGACTATGGTTCCTGGCCAATGGGAGGTGCAGAGCTGGCACTTGTGGTGGGAGCAGCGCATGGAGTCCCCCGACCATCTCTCCCCTAGGAGTTGCAGGGACAAGCCAGTCGGAGACAGGTAGGGAGCCTGCCAGCCCCACCAAGCCTCCCCCTGCCGACCCCCCAGAACCAGCAGGGGTTCCGTAACCCCCATATTCATTTTCATATAATCGTGATCTTACATATAAAGCATGCCTTGTAAGGTATCAGGGGAAAGGTTATGATCTGCTGAAAGTCATTTCTCTATCCATATATGCATATCATTAATGCATATGAAGTTATGAGCAGGGCCGACTTTAGGCCGATTAGGTGCCTTTTTAATTTTTAAATTTGTTTTTACTCACCCAGCGGCAGTCCAGGTCCTCGGCGGCACGGGGGTCCTTCCCTCGCTCCGGGTCTTTGGAGGCATTTCAGTGGCAGGGGTCCGCGGAAGACCCGGAGCGAGGGAAGGACCCCCCGCCGAAGTGCCGCCAAAGACCCGGACCGCCACCGGGTATTCGAATCGGGCCCCGCAGTTCCTAAAGCCAGCCCTGGTTATGAGAATGTTGTTATATGGTGTTCACTAAAACATGCTGTAAGTTGGGGAATCAGTTACATATTAGCTCCCCAGAGGCAACCGCAAGGAAAGTAACCAACGCCCAGGTGGGGTATCAAACAACCCATCAACAGCCATTGTCCAGCAAGGGCGCTACAATGCAATGACTCGCCCTGCAAGAGACCATACCAGGGGAATTCCTCAACCTTGCTTGGAGAGACTCAGCAATGCCCACCAAACATGCCTGGACTTGTGCTCCCCAAGCACATGGACTGAGGGTATAAAACAGACAGACAGAGTGGACACATACTGGGCCCTTCTCCTGTCCCCACCTTCGCTGCAAGCATCTAAGACACTGAGAAAAAGACAAGACTCCAACAGGGGAGATTGGCCCAGATTTAAGGAACAAACCTTTATATAAGGGACTGCAGTATCCAGTGGGGTGAGAAAAGCTGCCTAATCCAGATGTTGTCCGTCTAATAGGGTGATAGTTTAGACTGTGTGCTTATATTTTATTTTGGTAACCACTCTGACTTTTTGCCTCTCGCTTAATATCACTTAAAATCTACCTTTGTAGTTAATATATGTGTTTGTTTATTCTACCTGAAGCAGTGTGTTTGGTTTGAAGTGTGTCAGAGACTCCCCTTGGGATAACAAGCATGGTACATATCAATCTCTTTGTTAAACTGACAAACTCATATAAGCTTGCAGCGTCCAGTGGGCATAACTGGACACTGCAAGACAGAGGTTCCTAGGGTTGTGTCTGGGGCCAGAGATATTGGCTAGTGTCATTTGGTTGCACAATCCAAGAAGCAGCTTACATGCCTGAGGCTGTTTGTGAACAGCCCAGGAGTGGGGCGTTCTCACAGCAGACGAGGGTAAGGCTGGCTCCCAGAGTCAAGGATTGGAGTGACCTAGCAGAGCACCAGTCCGGATAACACCAGGGGAACGTCACACCCAGGCCGCGCGCTGCTGACACCCTCCCCACCCAAGCACTAGCAGGGGTCCCAGGCTGCACAGCACCATCCGAGTCAGGCGCCGCTGCCTGCCCCTCCCCCAGCATGGATCCTGGGCCACGCATCACTGTGTGCACCAGCACCAGAGGGGATCCCAGACCACATGCCACCATCTGCCTCCCCCCCAGCACCAGCGAGGGTCCTGGGCCATCCACCTAGCACCTGCAGCACCCCCAGACTCGTGGACCTCCAGCCCAAGTTTTAGTTAGGAGTATATAGTAAAAGGACAGGTCACAAGCCGTGAATTTTTGTTTACTGCCCGTGACCTGTCCATGACTTTTACTACAAATACCCATGACTAAATGTAGCCTTAATTAGGCCATTGGAAAAATTTTCCAGGGTCATAGTGGATTCTCCATCACTGCCAATTTTTAAATCAAGATTAGATGTTTTTCTAAAACATAGGCTCTAGGAATTATTATTTTGGGAAGTTCTATGTCTTTTGTTGTACAGGAGATCAGACTAGATCACAATGGTCCCATCTGGCCTTGGAATCTATGAAGCTACAAATGGCAAAAACCTCTGAGAAATGCATACTTGCAAACAGCTAAATGCAAAGCTCCTAATACCATTGCTATGTAAATGATAAAATGCCTTATGTACCAACCTCAAATTTAACTACCTTGTTAAAGAGATTATTAATACAAGAAGCCATCTGAGTATAGAATATTTATATTACCAATGAATTATTAATTACTGGCAGTGCTCAAACAACTCCCTCACCTAACTCAGGAAGACAAGAACCATCTCTTCTAAAATTGTTATAAAGAATTAACAATTTATTTAATAACTCTTTAAGCTAAAGTTTTTTTTTAAGAATTGTTTAACTTTAAAAGATGGTTTTGAAAACTGAAAACTTGTATATAACTACAGGAGTGTATTGACTTTTTTAAACAATTTCATTACGCGTCATATGCTAATAAAAAGTATTTCAGAAAATGGACTGAATAAAAGAATTAAAACTAACTTTAAAGATATTCTGAGAATGTCCTGCCATAAGTACAAAGACAAGTAAAAATGTTGTATATCCATTAAAGAGACTGCATGTTCAGAAACTGAAGATAACAACTAAGCCAACCCCCCAAGGCATGGAGTCAATGAACGAGTGATAGCAACAAACTTCAATCTAAATAAGACTGACAGATGCCTATTTTCCTATAATTGAATGAAAGTAGGAGGAAAAAGTATTAAAAAAACTGACCTGAGCGCCCCTCACACACTCACCCCTCTGCTATTCTGCTTCAACAACAAGGAGTCCACAACTCATCCTGTCCATCTGTACAAATAAACTATCATAGAAAGTTAAGAAAAACACAAAAGACTCAAAAAGTAAACAACCCAAGGAAAACCTCCCCAAGACTTCAATATGGATTGGTGAGAGAAAGTTAACTAAGACCCAGCCAAGGGATTAGATTTACAAACTCTTGTAATGATTTTACTGGAATATTGAAATGCAACTGTAACTTAAAATATTAACAGCTTGTCCTGTTGATCATCAGATGGTTAGACCATATACTCCTGAAGAGGCGACAGGGACTAAACAGTGGTAAACAGAGAAATAGTGGGATTTAACTGGATTTAAGATTCTCAATATTGGTTCGTTAGCCTGTCTCAAGACAGCTCCTTAAATGGCTCCTTCTAAGTAACTGATTTAAATAGTTTATTTGATTTCATAGGATTTAGTTACAATTATCTGTTTTCCCCAATTTACAAACTGGCTGATTATTATTAACAACAAGACAAGTTTCACCTACCCTAAAACCAATTATTTTGCCCATACATAAAGGTTTTAAGTATCTAATAAGATTGAGACTGAATTCACAATATTTTGAGAAACTATATATTTTGGACTTAATTTCCCAAACGAAGAACATCCTCACATGTAGTCTACTCTCAAAGGTATAATCACTGTTAAGGCTCTACACATAGAGGCAGACAGAAGGATTGTAATGGAACCAGTTTATCAGTTGTGTTCTATCATTTGTGTTTTGTTTAATGATTTCTTGTCTTTAATAATAAATTAGACATGATTAATACTTGTGATGCTTTTGCTTGTTTTTAATCATTGTGTCCCCTAAGGCATGGAAAAGAATGCCTGTGACTACGACAGTGGGAATCGTATACCCTGAGATAGCATCATAATTGCATATATCAATAACTAGGTCATAAGAATGGCCATATTGGGTCAGACCAATGGTTGATCCAGCCCTTCTTAAAATGGCCAATGCCAGGTGCTTCAGAGGGTATGAACAGAATAGGCAATCATCAAATGATCCATCCCTGCTTCACTCCCTGCTTCTGGCAAACAGGGGCTAGGGACATTCAGAACATTGTGTTGCATCCCTGCCCATCCCAGCTAATAGCCATCAATGCACCTATCCTCCATGAGCTTATCTAGTTCTTTTTATATGCCTGTTATAGTTTTGGCCTTTACAACATCACCTGGCAATCAGTTTCACAGGTTGACTGTGCGTTTATGAAGTACTTCCTTTTTTGTTTTAAACCTGCTGCCTATTCATTGTTAGATGACCCCTAGTTCTTGTGTTATGAGTAAATAACATTCCCTTATTCACTTTCTCCACACCAGTCAAGATTTTATAGACCTCTACCATATCCCCCCCTAGTCATCCCTTTTCCAAACTGAAAAGACAGTCTTTTTAATCTTTCTGCATATGGAAACTGTTCCATACTCCCATATCATTTCTGTTGCCTTTTCCAATTCTAATACATCTTTTTTGAGATGGGGTGACTAAAATTGCACACAGTATTCAAGAGATGAGCATACCATGGATTTCTACAGAGGCATTATATTTTCTGTCTTATCTATCCCTTTCCTAATGGTTCCTAACATTGTTAGCTTTTTTGACTGCCATTGCACATTGTCTGAAAACAGCAGCTCAACTATCCACAACTGTAAGACCTCTTTCTTGAGCGGTAACAGCTAATTTAGACCCCCATCATTTTATATGTATAGTTGGGATTATGTTGTCCAATGTGCATTAGTTTCCATTTATCAACACTGAATTTCATCTGTCATTTTCTTGCCCAGTCATCCAGTTTTGTGAGATCCCAACTCTTCGCAGTCTGCTTTGGACTTAACTATATTGAATAATTTTGTACCATCTGCAAATTCTGACATCGTTTACCCCTTTTTCTAGATCACTTCTGAATATGTTGAACAGCACTGGTGCCAGTACAGACCCCTGAGAGAAACCACTATTTACCTCTCTCCATTTCTGAAAACCAACCATTTATTCTTACTTTTTGTTTCTTGTATTTTAAACGATTACCGATCCAAGAAAGGACCTTCCTTCTTATCCCATGACTGCTTACTTTGATTAAGAGCCTTTGGTAAGGGACCTTGTCAAAGGCTTTATGAAAGTCCCAGTATCCTCTATCCACTGGATCGCCCTTGTCCATGTTTGTTGACCCCCTCAAAGAAATCTAATATATTAGTGAGACATGAATTCCCTTTACAAAAGCCATGTTGACTCTTCCTCAGCAAATCATGTTCATCTATGTGTCTGATAATTCTGTTTAATATAAATTCAAAAAATTTGCCTCCTACTGAAGTTAGGCGTACCAGCCTTGGAATTGCCGGGATTGCCTCTGGAGTCTTTTTTAAAAATTGGCATCACATTAGCTATCCTACAGTCATCTGGTACAGAAGCTAATTTAAATGATAGGTTACATACCACAGTTAGTAGTTCTGCAATTTCATATTTGAGTTCCTTCAGAACTCTTGGGTGAATATCATCTGGTCCTGATGACTTATTGATCAATTTGTTCCAAAACCTTCTCTAATGATACCTCAATGTTGGACAGTTCCTCAGATTTGTCACCTAAAAAGAATAGTTTAGGGGTAAAAATCTCCCTCACATCCTCTGCAGTGAAGACTGATGCAAAGAATTAATTTAGCTTCTCAGCAACAGCCTTATTTTCCTTGAGTGCTCCTTTAGCATCTTGATCGTACAGTGACCCCACTGATTGTTTAGGAGGCTTCCTGCTTCTGATGTTCTTAAATTTTTTGCTGTTAATTTTTGGGTCTTTGGCTAGTTGCTCTTCAAATTCTTTTTTCAGCCTGCCTAATTATACTTTTACACTTGATTTGTGTTTAGGCTCCTTTCTATTTTCCTCAGTAGGATTTAACTTCCAATTTTTAAAGGATGCCTTTTTGCCTCTAAACACTTTTTACTTTGGTGGCACTTTTTTGGTCCCTTATGTTACTTTAATTTGGGGTATATATTTAATTTGAGCCTCAAATACGGTATTTTTAAAAGTTTCCATGCTGCTTGCAGGCATTTCACTTTTGTAGTTATACCTTTTAACTTCTGTTTCCTCATTTTTGTGCAGTCCTCTTAAATGCTATTGTGGTGGGCTTCTTTGGTGTTCCCTGCACCAGGGATGTTAAATTTAATTATATTATGATAGCTATTAACAAGTGGTTCAGCTATATACACCTCTTGGGCCAGATCCTGGACTCCACATAGGACTAAATCAAGAATTGCCTCTCCTCTTGTGAGTTCCAGGACTAGCTGCTCCAAGAAACACAGTCATTGATGGTGTCAAGAAACTTTATCTCTGTATCCTATCCTGAGGTGACATGTACCCAGTCAATATAGGGATAACTGAAATCCCCCATTATTACTGAGGGTGGTGGGGGTTTTGTTTGTTTGTTTTGGGGGGGTGGCTACAAGTAAAAATCAATTGATTGGCACCTAGGAAAGACTGATTCAGGAATGGTCTTTTAACCTTACATTTCTTAAGACCATCTGAATAGGAAATGTCAGAGATGCATTCTCCTTTTAAAATTGAGAGCATTTGTTCTCATGTCACAGTAACCATAATGACCATAACACAGATAACATGAGAGAGTCAAAACATTTTCTCTTCCCAAAGTTTCAGATTATTTAAACAAGAGTTAAGGAAGTAAGTCTGGAAGGAGGGAGGGGAGGGGAAAAAGGGGGGACAACCAAAAATTTACTTGAACTTCACCACAATGAAATAAGGAAGTTAAAGTTTAAAAAGATACAACATAAAAGGATAGTTGGTAGATAGGTTGCAGACTCATCAAGAACTGTGAAAGCTTAACTTTCAGTTTCTTAGCTTTGAAAGGTCTGTGTGCCACTTTATATAGATATATTTTAATTACTTACATAACTAATTGGTTATTTTAAATATGCTGCTTATAAGTTTTGTTTGTTTTTTAAATAAAACCTACCAGATTTCCAAATTTGGCTCAATTAATGGGATCAAAGGTTGATTCTCAGAAAACATTTCTTTTTGAGCCCCAATAGATCTCTCTCTCTCGGATTTCTAAGGTGGAAACTACCTTTTTTACCCTCACGTCAAAATGCTCTGAAGAGAAAAAGCACTTCTCAATCATTGTCTGAGCAGAAACTTCTTCTTCAGGTCCCATGCTTCTCTATAGAGAAGCCAGACGGAAGCTCTTTGTGCTTGTTTCTCATATTGCTTTCTCAATTTTTTTCCCCCCCTGTTCTTTGTACATTTATCCTTGAGCCATCTTATAACAAGGGACAAAGATGAAGGAGGAACCCGGTATCTCCTTTACTGCTTAGAAGCTATAGCGAGCAGAAAGAGCAGTCCGTCTCAGGCTGTAGACTGTTGTGAAGGAACGTGAGTGGTAGCGAGTCCCCTCCCATTGGAGCACATGGGAATTTAAGGCACAGGCATAGATCCAGAAACACTTCTGATGAAAATCTCCAAACAAGAGTGCACAGGCACATACACATCCTGACATGGAACACCCCTAAGGCCACTAATCAAAGAGTATATTGTTTTCCCATGTTAAAAAATTCAGACACAGACACTTTTGCATGCCTATGGTTTGAGGAAGGAACTTTATATTTGGCAGCAGTGTGGCTTGTGTGTGAGGGATGTGCCTTCCTCTGGAAATATCCCAAATTACAAACCTTTGAAAAAAATTCTCAGTTTGCAGATGCTCAGTACAGATTTATTAGCCCTTCATATCTAAAGTCTCAGAAGATTTTATGTGTACCATAATGCTGTTACTTTGAGGTACAGTCACACCCTTGAACCCCCATATTCACTACTGTCATGTTTTGTACAATGCATGTTTTGTGAGGTACCATTTTAAAAGTCTTTATCTGCTGAACCTTAATATCCTGTTGAATTGTATATACTATCATTGTATGTGACATTACGAAGTATTACTGTGTGTGTTACTGAAATATGTTGTGAGATGCCCACAGCTGGCCTTTCAGTAAGGACAAAGAAGCAACGATCACTGGCCAGACAGGTATCCAGGCCGGACATGAATCCACTCTCCCACAGGCTCCTTGGAGAGGGCACATATGCAATGAGGACTGCCTGACCCCCAGTGTCACAGCCAGGATCTTCTTAGCAAATGGAAGAAAGTATAAAAGAGGGATAGTGACAGTCACTGGGCTTCTCTCCTCCCACATCTCAATACCTGGAAGATCATCTGGAAGACAAAGACTTTGAACTGAGGAGATTGGTCCGAGGCTGGGAAGGGAATCCAGCCTGTGTGTTGAGAATTGAGCTGCCAATAACATGTCAGGATGAGAGACTGCTTGACTAAAATCTTGCTTAGTCTGGAGAATTTAGGCTGCGAATTTATTTTTGTTAGGTAACCAACTCTGAACTCTATACCTGCTACTTACAATCATTTATTCTTTGTACTTCATAAACCTGTTTCATATATTTTACTTAAAACAGTATGGGGAATCTCAGCACAGATTATGGGGCATGTCCACCTTCCTTTGAAGAAGTGACTAATGAGCTTGCACTGTCCAAGGGAATCTTGAGCAGTGTAAGACTTTCTGGAGTGCCAAACTGGGGGCTGAGGGATTTGGCTAGGACCTCTCTGATTCATGAGTGGCTCAAGGAGCACTCATGTAATTTAGCTAGGTGTAGGGCTCCACATACTGATGACTAAGTGATCACAGAACCAGGAGGAGTTTGCTGCTTGTCACTGGCATAGCTTTATAAGCTATGACCAAGGTTAGATTGTTAAGGAGGCACAGAGGTCCCCCACAGATCGATCCTGTATCCTGGGGATTTTGTCACAAATGCATACACACAAAGAAGCCCAACTGTTTTGTTTTTTTGGGGGGGGAGGGGTTAAATATATAACGTTTGATACATGTGTGAGACAAAAAGAATTAAACCTGGATTAGAGAGGCTGAGTTAATTTCATAAATCTAATTCTCTACCCTTACAGTAGGAAACTCCAAGGCACAGAGTTTGAGAGTATCCTATTGTTGTAGGAAAGTAGACAAAAAGCTTAAGATAAAATTCCTATTAGGGTGACTCAAAGGAGATATTGTGGAGGGCACATTCCTAATTTCCTACTTGTTAATACAATAGGGCTGTTCTAAGCCTCCAGAAGTAAGGGAATTCCATGCACTGGGTAAATAAGGGTTCTCCTTTTCCCTTAAAAAAGTGAAAAATGTTCTGCCTTGTTATGAGTCCCAATAGCCTTTTCCTTCATTTCTACTTGACCAATATCTTATTTTTATGTGTTTCATTTTACTGGAAAAAATGGAGAAAAATATCAGATCCTAGATTATAACTCTCTGGGTAAGTGAAGCAAAGCTTATGAAAGTGCTTTCATTCCAGGTGATTTAATGCAAGCAACAGTGAAGCTAGGACCATCATACCCATGACCCTGACAATGGCAACAAGAGTACGTACACTAACCTCAAGGGAGAGTTAAAAAACAGGTACAAACCCAAAATTGATTCAGAGTTCTAAACTTAAATTTCACCAACCAATGGCATCAAGTGTGGACGCCTCAGGCACTTTAACAGCCTTAACACAGAGTTACAGTACTGTTGGGTACTCCGGTCTGTCTTGCCTCCCACCCCCGAAGCTGAAGGTCTCCTTTGGACAGATGGCCCCTTACACTAAGAATCACTGCAATGTTCAAGTTACTCCTGATCCCAAAAATCACTTGTTCCAGGTAAACTGCACCTTTACATCTCACAAAGACAATTCTTGTAACCAATCCTATAGTAAACTATAAGAAGATTTATTAAATAGGAAAAGGCAATTAGATTATTTGCTTTAACCTTGAAAATAACAAACAGACATGAATGAGTTACAGTCTTAGATTTAAGAGCATAAGAGCCATACTGGGTCAGACCAAGGGTACATCTAGCACAGTATCCAGTCTTCCAACAGTGGCCAATGCCAGTACCTCAGAGGGAATGAGCAGAACAGGAAATCAAGTGATCCATCTCCTGTTGCCCATTCCCAGCTTCTGGCAAACAAAGGCTAGAGACACCATCCCTGTCCATAAATGACTATTACCTAGGATGGGTCTATCCTCCAGGAATTTATTCTTTTTTGAGCCCTGCTACAATGTTCACCTTCACAACATTGTGCACTGTGTTAAGAAATACTTCCTATTTTGTTTTAAACCTGATGCTTATTCATTGCATTTGGTGACCCTAGTTCTTGTGTTATGAGAAAGTAAATAAGGAAGTGTTATTTACTCTCTCTACACCAGTCATGATTTTATAGACCTCTATCATATCCCCCCCCCTTAGTCATCTTTTCCCAAGCTGAGAAGTCCCAGTCTTATTAATCTCTCCTCATAGGGAAGCTGTTCCATACCGCTAATCATTTTCGTTGCCCTTTTCTGTACCTTTTGCAATTCCAATACATCTTTTTTGAAATGGGGCAACCAGATCTGTACATAGTATTCAAAATGTAGGTGTACCATGGATTTATACAGAGGCAATACGATTTTTCTATTTTATTATTTAAACCTTTAAGGATTCCCAACCTTTTGTTCACTTTGACTGCTGCTGCACATTGAATGTATGTTTTTCAGAGAACTGTCCACAACAACGTCAAGACCTGAGAGGTAACAGCTAGTTTATACCCAGTCATTTTATATGTATAGTTGGAATGATGTATTCCAACATGAACTACTTCGCATTTATCAACATTGAATTTTATCTGCCATTTTGCTGCCCAGTCTCCCAAAAGGTGATACAGGCTTCTATATTCAGCAACCTCTATTTGTCCTTGACGGCTAACCCAGGCTCAGCAGCTGGATTATCTTTTGCTTATGCCTAGAAACACTTTGCCCACCCCTCAAGTCCAAGCAGCAGAGAGATCCTTGATTCCTTTGGTTTTGGGTTTATCCCCCTCCTGCCATGTGCTCTGAGCCACAAACTCAGCTGATAGGAGAGGCTGACTTGCATGACACTGGTTCAGGGTAAGGAGAGCAAAAACCAATATGAGCAGTTAGTCCTGATGATGGTTTCTCAGTCCAGATATAGGGAGTTGTAAGAGCCAGAGCCCTCTGGTATCGATGGGTATCCTCTTTCAGGCAGGGCATAACAATTTCTGTAGAAGAGCAGCTTTTCAGGCTGCTAATTGATGTCCCCCTCCTGTATTGTGAGCTTCTGTGAATCACCAAACCACCTCTCAAACATAATACATTACAATATTACTTGGAGGGAATTCTGCACACAATATCTTAAAATTCTACAAATTTTATTGGTGAATAAACAAACATGGAGGCTCCAGCATGGCAGCAGGGGGCATAAGTGACAAGCTTCACAGAGATGGGAGATCACTCTTCAGCTCCACCCCAGCACATGGACTCAATGGTGAGGCTGCACCCAAATTTGACACAGAGCAAAGGCTGAGCCTCCCCCCAGAGTCTGTGTCCAGGTGAGTTCTTAATTTCTGGTGCAGAATTCCCTCAGGAGTAGCAGGCGAAGCAACTCACCAGGGGCAACTTGTCAGGCTCAATAGGTGTAGACAGGCAGGCTCAGCCTGGCAGAATCCAAGTGTGGAGGGGCGTAGTGGGGGAGGAATCCAGATAAGAGGGTTCTATGTGGTGGAGCAATCTGGGTGCACAGGGGCTTGTTGCTGGGGGGGCAGGTCTGGATGGCTCAGCAGGGGAGTAGGTCTTGGTGCGATGGGGTCCAGGTACAGCTGATTGAGGCTCAGCTGGGTGGGGGTGCAGGTGCGGGAGGCTTATGGGGTGGTCCAGATGCATCAGGATGGGGGTTCGAGTGCACAGGGATCAGCAGGGGTGTGGTCTGAGTGCAGGGCAGACAGGGGAGCAGCTCCCTGTACAGTGACCTGGGGCTGAGGAGCAAAAGGGGCAGAATGCAAGGTGGGGGTGTGGAGCCAGGGGAGGTTTCTGGGGGTGGGTCTGACCTGGACCCAACCAATCCGTGCAGGGGGAAGTGTGCTTCTCCCCCACCTTCAGCCCAGCTAGGACTAACAGCTCAGCCCAGCGTAGGTAGCAGGCCAGGTATGGATGGCTCCAGATGCAGGGGATGAGGCTCCATAGAGTGAGGCTTGTGGGGGTCCAGATGCATGGATGTGAGGCAGATGGCCCTGCCACCCCAGTAATTTACCTCTCTGGGTGCCTGAAACATGCCCAGGCTGCTGGGGAAGGGTGCATGACTGCTCTTGCAACTTCTTTGCTTCCCTGAAAGAAATCTGCATGGGACATGAATTCTAGGGATTATGAGATGTTTCTGGAAGCTGATCAGAGCGCAGTAATGCAACACCTCATTCACACTGGCACTGCAGCACTCAAGCGGGGGTGCAGCAAACATGATTCCTCTCGCCAAGGTGGAGTACCAAGAGTGCTCTAGTTGTGGAGTCAGAGCGCTCTACATGCCTTGCTAGTGTAGATGGGAAGTGAGCTAGTGCAGACAGGGCTCCTTTATTGCACACTAACTCGTAAGTGTAGCCAAGCCCAAAGAAAAAGAGAAAACCCAAGAAGAGGGATGGACCTAAATGTATTATCTCTTCCCACTTAGTGACAATGAATTTGACAATAATGCACTTAGTAACAATAAGTAAAGTTAAAGGCCATATTCTACCCCCAATCCTTTGCACTGACATCACTAGGAGTCCTCCTGAGGCTAGTATAACAGACGAGTTGAACTAAATTTATACTCCAGCCCTTGGACACAATTCAAAATGGAATGTAGACTCTACACAGAGCCATGAGGTAATTAAGACAAATACCATACAGTGCTGGGGAGTTGCGGGGGGGAGGAAAGACGACATTAGATCTCACACTGCCATTCACAGGAGTGAATAAAGAACTACAGAGATAGTTTAAGTTTTGCATTTTTACTCCCCTCACAGGAGAAATACTGCACTGTACATTATACTTAAGCTTGGCACTGGATTTCTAAAAGCCCAGTATTGTGCACACCCAACCTGTGAGTAACTCAACATGGGAGCTGTGCCCATGAAAGAAAGGAGCACATACAAATGCCTCCATTAAGTACCAGGTCAGACCAAAGGTCCATCTAGCCTGGTATCTGTCTACCAACAGTGGCCAATGCCAGGTGCCCCAGAGGGAGTGAACCTAACAGGCAATGATCAAGTGATCTCTCCTGCCATCCATCTCCATCCTCTGACGAACAGAGGCTAGGGACACCATTCTTACCCATCCTGGCTAATAGCCATTTATGGACTTAAGCACCATGAATTTATCCAGTTCTCTTTTAAACGCTGTTATAGTCCTAGCCTTCACAACCTCCTCAGGTAAGGAGTTCCACAAGTTGACTGTGTGCTGTGTGAAGAACTGCCTTTTATTTGTCTTAAACCTGCTGCCCATTAATTTCATTTGGTGACCCCTAGTTCTTGTATTATGGGAATAAGTAAATAAAACTTTTCCTTATCCACTTTCTCAACATCACTCATGATTTTATATACCTCTATCATATCCCCCCTTAGTCTCCTCTTTTCCAAGCTGAAGAGTCCTAGCCTCCTTAATCTTTCCTCGTATGGGATCCTCTCTAAACCCCTAATCATTTTAGTTGCCCTTTTCTGAACCTTTTCTAGTGCTAGAATATCTTTTGAGGTGAGGAGACCACATCTGTACGCAGTATTCGAGATGTGGGCATACCATGGATTTATATAAGGGCAATACTGTATTCTCAGTCTTATTCTCTGTCCCCTTTTTAATGATTCCTAACATCCTGTTTGCTTTTTTGACCACCTCTGCACACTGCGTGGACATCTTCAGAGAACTATCCACGATGACTCCAAGATCTTTTTCCTGACTCGTTGTAGCTAAATTAGCCCCCCCATCATATTGTATGTATAGTTGGGGTTATTTTATCCAATGTGCATTACTTTACATTTATCCACATTAAATTTCATTTGCCATTTTGTTGCCCAATCACTTAGTTTTGTGAGATCTTTTTGAAGTTCTTCACAGTCTGCTTTGGTCTTAACTATCTTGGGCAGTTTAGTATCATCTGCAAACTTTGCCACCTCACTGTTTACCCCTTTCTCCAGATCATTTATGAATAAATTGAATAGGATTGGTCCTAGGACTGACCCTTGGGGAACACCACTAGTTATCCCTCTCCATTCTGAGAATTTACTATTAATTCCTACCCTTTGTTCCCTGTCCTTTAACCAGTTCTCAGTCCATGAAAGGACCTTTCCATTTATCCCATGACAGCTTAATTTACATAAGAGCCTTTGGTGAGGGACCTTGTCAAAGGCTTTCTGGAAATTTAAGTACACTATGTCCACCGGATCCCCCTTGTCCACATGTTGTTGATCCCTTCAAAGAACTCCAATAGATTAGTAAGACATGATTTCCCTTTACAGAAACCATGTTGACTTTTGCCCAACAGTTTATGTTTTTCTATGTGTCTGACAATTTTATTTTTAACTATTGTTTCGATTAATCTGCCCGGTACTGATGTTAAACTTACCGGTCTGTAATTGCCGGGATCACCTCTAGAGCCCTTTTTAAATATTGGCGTTACATTAGCTAACTTCCAGTCATTGGGTACCGAAGCCAATTTAGAGGACAGGTTACAAACCTTAGTTAACAGTTCCGCAACTTCACATTTGAGTTTTCAGAACTCTTGGGTGAATGCCATCCGGTCCCGGTGACTTGTTAATGTTGAGTTTATCAATTAATTCCAAAACCTCTTCTAGTGACACTTCAATCTGTGACAGTTCCTCAGATTTGTCACCTACAAAAGCCAGCTCAGGTTTGGCAATCTCCCTAACATCCTCAGCCGTGAAGACTGAAGCAAAGAATCAATTTAGTTTCTCCACAATGACTACCGTCTTTAAGCGCTCCTTTTGTATTATGATCGTCAAGGTGCCCCACTGGTTGTTTAGCAGGCTTCCTGCTTCTGATGTACTTAAACATTGTTATTACCTTTGGAGTTTTTGGCTAGCCATTCTTCAAACTCCTCTTTGGCTTTTCTTATTACACTCTTGCACTTAAGTTGGCAGTGTTTGTGCTCCTTTCTATTTGCCTCACTAGGATTTGATTTCCACTTTTTAAACAGAAGTCTCTCTCACTGCTTCTTTTACATGGTTGTTAAGCCACAGTGGCTCTTTTGTAGTTTTTACTGTGTTTCTTAATTTGAGGTATACATTGAAGTTGGGTGTCTATTATGGTGTCTTTAAAAAGGGCCCACGCAACTTGCAGGGATTTCACTTTAGTCACTGTACCTTTTAACTTCTGTTTAACTAACCCCCTCATTTTTGCATAGTTCCCCCTTTTGAAATTAAATGCCACAGTGTTGGGCTGTTGAGGTGTTCTTCCCACCACAGGGATGTTGAATGCTATTGTATTATGGTCACTCTTTCCAAGCAGTCCTGCTATAGTTACCTCTTGGACCAGCTCCTGCGCTCCACTCAGGATTAAATCTAGGAGTTGCCTCTCCCCTTCTGGGTTCCCGTACCAGCTGCTCCATGAAGCAGTCATTTAAAGTATCGAGAAATTTTATCTCTGCATTTCGTCCTGAAGTGAAATGTTCCCAGTCAATATGGGGATAATTCAAATCCCCCACTATTACTGGATTCTTAATTTTGATAGCATTTCATCATCACTATTACTGTCCTGGTCAGGTGGTCGATAATAGATTCCTAATGTTATATTTTTACTAGAGCATGAAATTTCTATCCATAGAGATTCTATGGAACATGTGGATTCGCTTCAGATTTTTTACTTCATTTGAATCTACATTTTCTTTCACATATAGTGCCACTCCTCCCCCGTATGACCTGTTCTGTCCTTCCGATATATTTTGTACCCCAGAATGATTGTGTCCCATTGATTGCTCTCAGTCCACCAGGTTTCTGTGATGCCTATTATAATCAATATCCTCCTTTATCACAAGACACTAGTTCACCCATCTTATTATTTAGACTTCTAGCATTTGTGTACAAGCACTTTAAAAACTTGTCCCTGTTTATTTGTCTGCCCTTTTCTGATGTGCCAGATTCTTTATGTGACTGTTTATCATCTGATCCAGCCCTTACATTATCCTCTTCCGTCCTCTGCTCCTGACTATAACCTGGAGATTCCCTATCATCAGACTCTCCCCTAAGAGAAGTCTGTGTCCGATCCACAGGCTCCTCTGCAGCAGTTGGCTTCCCCCCCCCCCCAGTTTAAAAACTGCTCTACAACCTTTTTAATGTTTAGTGCCAGCAGTCTGGTTCCACTTTGGTTTAGGTGGAGCCCATCTCTCCTGTATAGGCTCCCCCCATCCCAGAAGTTTCCCCAGTTCCTAATGAACGTGAACCCCTCCTCTCTACACCATCATCTCATCCATGCATTGAGACACTGAAGCTCTGCCTGCCTACCTGGCCCTGCGTGTGGAACTGGGAGCATTTCTGAGAATGCCACCATAGAGGTCCTGGATTTCAGTCTCTTCCCTAGCAGCCTAAATTTGGCTTCCAGGACATCTCTCCTACCCTTCCCTATGTCATTGGTACCTACATGTACCACGACCACTGGCTCCTCCTCAGCACTACACATAAGTCTGTCTAGAGATCCGCAACCTTCGCACCAGGCAGGCAAGTCACCATGTGGTTCTCCTGGTCCTCACAAACCCAGCTATCTACATTTCAAATAATCGAATCTCCCATTACTAACACCTGCCTTTTCCTAGAAACTGGAGTTTCCTCCCCCGGAGAGGTAACCTCAGTGCAAGAGGCAACCCCAGCACCATCTGGAAGGAGGGTCCCAACTATGGGAAGGTTTCCCTCTGCTCCTCTGTGGGTTCTCATCTGGTAGGAGAGGATACACTGAGATACCTCTCACCTTTATAGAATCTTGAAATTAAAAGAAAATGGGACTTCAGTATTGTGAACAGCTTACTCTGGAAGGGCTCTACAGATGTCTGAAGAATGCCACCCAGTCTTCCCCAATCACAAAGCAAGGCTACAGAAGTTAGAAAGGGAGATTTCATGGTTTAGGTTAAACAAGGAGACTGGGACATGTATGGGAAAAAAAACTTCTTTATGGAAAATTAGATACAAGACATCACAACCCAGAGTCAGAAGCACTGGCTATCACCAGAAATTAAGCTTCCATGAAAAGAGGAAGATAGAATGCAGCGGCACAGCTATATCTCCCCATTGGTCTCAGGCGAGTTTGTACTCAGCATGCGTCAACCATGCCTCCACCCATGCTATTGTAGCTACACTGCTATTTATACATGGGCTAGCTCAATGAGAGCTGGCATGAGTATGTGTACATGGACAAGGTAATCACAAGCCCAAAATGAATAAATTTACAAAACTAAATTTCTGCTTAAGTAAAATGTTCAGTATAACTGTTTAGACTAAAAATCTGCAAAGTCTCACATAACCTTAGAGACATTTATTATTTGTCACCTGCATTCCATGTACATTTCATTAAATTATTCCAAGCTAGGAAGGGACAAGGGAAAAAAATTAGCAAGGGTTATATTTATCTTTACAGCTGTGACAATTTGAAGTCTAATATTCTGCAAAAATTCTCTAGCAAAAGCAAAATACAACTAAAAATCAGTAATAAAACCTATATTTGTATCTTAAAATATGAAATTTATATCTGTTACCAAAGAACACTTCGCTTACCATTTCCACGCCACACTTCAGCCAGATGGCAACTTCCTTCGCCAGGTTCTTTGCAGAACTCCACAACATCTCGACAGGTTGTTTCTGGTGTAATTGGAACTTCTGTCAAAATCTGTTCATTGTTGCTCAAGAACACAGTTAGTATCATCTGAAAGAGAAAAATGATACAATAATTAAAAACAATCCCAAACAGGAATAGAGCCCAGTTTTATACAATCTTCCTTTAAACTGATATGAAAGTTTCCTGACACTTCCTATTTAAAGACCCCATTTTCAATTCCTTTAACTGTTTGGACTGAAATGTTCTATCCTGGGTGTCTGCCTCAAGCTGAGGCTTTTTAAAATAAAGTTTCAGCCAAAATGGTTCAGCTGTTGCTGAACGTGAAGTTAGGACAAAACTATTTTTCCCCTGTATTAAAAGATTCTCAAGATCTTTTCTTTGAAATATTCTAGCACCCCCAATCTTTGGAGCAGGAACTTGAAATTTGGGGGTGCCTTTGTGTCAGATTTGCTTTTGTCATCCCTGTGAAAATCCACCTAAATTTGATTAACCTATACATTTGGAAAAACCAGAACAAAAGCACCCAGTTTGCACATGTCCAGCAAACCTGCTAACATCTAAAAACGAACCACTTCTAAGATTCCCTCCTTACCAGGCTCACTCAAGCCTCTCAGCTGCTAAAGCTAACCAGACTGTGTACATGTCATTCCCACAGAGACTGAGCATGTTCCATGCATTCCCTTGCAGCCCCCATTAGCGAGCCATCCCTACGGAGCAAATGAGCACATGCACTCCAACCAGGGAGTACAGTATGCAATTTGACATTTTCCCCCACTATGACACGGAATTCAGCCTGCCACCAAAATTAACCATTTTTACTGCACTTACGTGCCCAATTTTTTTTATTTATTTTTTTTCTATCTACCTGCCCTGCTGGGACCTGCCTTCAACTTTCTGTTGTTCTGCAGCTTTCACCACAATGTTCCTTGCACTGTTCCATATACCCAGGATAGGGAACCAGTGCAGAGTCTAACTTGCAACTGGGGACCAGAAGTATAGGGAGAAAGCTAGGCAGCCCAGAGAATAGTGCAGCAACTGAGGCCTTCAGACAGGCAGATATGCTGCTGAAACAACTATAAGCTTTCCAAATACATATGGATAGGAAGGAGGTGTGGAACAGATCACCTGGAGAACACAGGGAAAACATTTTCAAACACAATTATGGTCGAAAATAAAAACAAATTTTGCATCAGTATTTTCAACTGTGAGCCATAGCTATATGTGACTGGGTGTGGATGGGAGGAGGGGAGGGAAAATCATGACATATTTCATGGTGATAGAATAAATGAATGTTGCTTCAGAATTTAAGAGCTTCCACCTCAGATTTTGAACCAGTATGTCCATGGGGCCCTGTCCATATGGAATATTTTAATCCTTACGGAAAATGCTTCTTTACCTCTTGACTAAGGCATGGAGGAATTAGCAAGTCTTTATCTATGGATAATGGGTTTTCAAATGGAAACAACTGCAAAATACCTGCTCCTGCTAAGAGATTCTTGCTGTTCCTAATAAAGAGGGATTTTGCCACTTTAATCCATGCTTTCATATCCTTCCTGCTTGATTAGTGCATTCATGATACTTGGGAACAATGCCACAATGAGGATGAACCAAAATTATTCATGAGTAAACCATCCCTGGACCACAATACTTGCATTGGTTCCTCACTGAATACCAAGTTAAGTTTCAGATGCCGCTCTTATTTTCTTTGCTCTCCATGGGCTGAGGGTCTCTAAGAAATTGCCTTTACCTCTGCACCTAATATTTACCACATTAGCTGCATGTCTTAGGAACACTAACTATCTAGATAAAGAGGAAAACTGACAGGAGACAGCTATGTTGGCAGCTGGCCTATGACTGGGAAAAATCTTCCTAGGAGAGCCAAGAAAAAAAACACAATCCTTAACTTTAAAATGAAATGCTTCTCCACCATCTCTTCCCACAGTAATGATTAATTAATTAATTATTAATGAGGGGAGGAAAGAACATGCAGTATTGTTTGAACTACTCACTAGATCTTGCACTCAGATACTACTTCAGTAAACATAGACAGAAATACATCTTTTCCTTTACATAGTACTTCTCATTTAGTTGAAAAATATTTGAACTAAATATTTTACTATTACAAATGTTGAGTTGTATTTCTCCAAGATCCAAAGCATTATATTTGCCAACCAATGTCTTAAACTGCAAGTTTAAAAACAGTGCATAAAAATCCTTTTGCTACCTTACCCTTCAGTGATATTTACCAATTTAATCAGTTAACATGAAAGGCTTTCAGGCTTCAGTGCATTTCAACACAAATGCACGCTTTCTGATGTCCTACTAATTTCTGAAACTGAAATACTTTATGAACAAGCTGTCAGAATGCAAGATAGCATAGCACTATTTCAAGATACGTTTTAATGTTATGATTTTTAAATAAGTCACATTAATTTCTTTTAAAAGGATTCAACTAAAAAGTTGCTTTTAACCTAACAAACTGGAAAAAAAAAGTTAATCGGTGGCGGTGTGGGGGATGAAGGGGAAATGACTCAAGCCTTTTAAAAAAATTAAGCCTACTACATGGGTTTGCTGTTTTACAAGAAACTGGCCTTTCACCTAAAGCTTCATTTCCATTCAAATATGAGGTTTCTGACAAACTGAATTATATGATCATTACATTTTCTGTATGTAATTTTATGTCCACATTATATTTTGTCTATTTGGAAAAGTCAGATTGTTAAGAATTACAGAAAATCCACAACAAAAACCAAAAACTGATGAAACAATGGACAGAATAGATTAAAATAAAAATACTAGGGCAGTCAAATGATTTTTAAAAATTCATGATTAATTGCAGCTTTAATTGCACTGTTAAACAGAATACCATTCTGGAAGGTACTTCAGAATCTTAAACATTGGGTCAAGTGCTATAGCTATCTTTAGAAATCTCATTCGTACCTTTGTGTTTTGTCAAATCTGCAATGAAAGTGTTCTTAAAATGAGGAGTGGGCAAACTTTTTGGCCCAAGGGCCACATCTGGATGGGGAAATTATATGCAGAGCCATGAATGTAGGGCTGGGGCAGCGGTGCAGGATGGAGTGCAGGGTGTGGGAGAGGGTGAGAGGTGTAGAAGGGGTGCAGGGCAAGGGGTTGGGGTGCAGAAGTAACATTTAAAATCAGTAACAGACCATAATCAGGCCCTACATTTTTTTAAAAAGTGTGTTTACAATTGTAACATTTCACAGAGTGAGGGAGGGGGCTCAGGGCAGGAGGTTAGGGAGCAGGAGTGTGCAGTGGGGGCTCAAGGCAGGTGGTTAGGGGGAAGAGTGCAGCAGGAGTTTGGGGTGCGGGCTCTGGCCCAACACCTCTTACCTCGAGTGATTCTGGGGTGGCAGCAGCGTGCAGCAGGGCTAAGGCAGGCTCCCTGCCTGCCTGCCCTGGCCCTGTGCTGCTCCCAGAAGTGGCCAGCATGTCCAGCAGTGGCTTCTGGGGGTGGAGTGGGATAGGTGGCTATGCTGCATGCATCCCTCACCTGTGGGTGCCACCATCAAAAGCTCCTATTGGCCATGGTTCTCCATTCCCGGCCAATGGGAGCTGTGCCTACAGGCAAGGGCAGCGCAAAGAGCCTTCTGCTTCCCCCTTCCCCAGGCTGCAGGGACATGGTGCCAGCCACTTCCGGGAGCTGGACTGAAAGCCCTGATGGGCCAGATCCTGCCTGTGGGCCATAGTTTGCCCTCCCCAGTCTTAAACTGAACATATGCTGGGTTGCCATAATATGCAATATATGGCAGAATGAGGGTAAAACCACAGAGCAGGAGACATACTGAACTCCTTTGAGGAGAACTGTCACAAATTAAGGGTTTTGTTTTTAAAGAAAAAGCATCAGCATAGAAACATGTTCTCTGGAATGGTGGTCAAAGCATGCTAAACATTTGTATGCCCCTTCATATCTAGTATGTAAATAGCTTGCAACACCTGCTACTGAAGTGCTATGTCACTTTCAGGTGACATTGTAAATATGAAGCAGGCAGCATTATCTCCTGTAAATGTAAACAAAAACTTGTTTGTCTTAGTGATTGGCTGAGGGCTTGGCTACACTTGAGAGTTGCAGCACTGGTGAAGGCTTTCCAGCACTGCAACTTAGTAACTGTCCACACCTGCAAGACACATCCAGCACTGCAACTCCCTGGCTGCAGCGCTGGCTGAACACCTGGTCTGCTTGGGGTGTAGCGAGTGCAGTGCTGGTGATCTAGCGCTGCTCATCAAGTGTGGACACACACCAGCGCTGTTATTGGCCTCCAGGGTATTAGCAGATATCCCAGAATGCTTTTAACTAAATTACTCTTTGTTTTGTTATGCAGCCTCTCTTTGTTTTGTTGTGAGCTCAGAGCTCTGGAGCTCCGGGAGCTGCTTATCTAAAAAACAAACACAGCTCCTGTTTGCTGTGATCAATCTGTACCTGACTGTGAACAAGCAAATGAGAACCCCTGTGAATGAGGCAGGCAGGGAGTGAGTGTTTGCTTAACAGAGAAACAGCAGGGGCAGAGGGGAGAAAGGGAGTCCGTTGGATGCAGGCTGTTTGCAGTTAAGAGTAAGGGGTCGGGAACATTTTCTGATTTTGCAAGGCAGGAAGCTAACAGTGTTGGCTCCAAAAATCCACACACACTCTCTCTCCCCCCCGCTCCCTGTCACACTACACCCCACCCCACCCCTTTTGAAAAGCACGTTGCTGCCACTTGAACACTGGGATAGCTGCCCATAATGCATCACTCCCAACAGCGCTGCAAATGTGGCCACACACCAGCGCTGGTAGCTGTGAGTGTGGCCACACACCAGCGCTGTAAACTCCCAGTGCTGCAACTCTCAAGCGTAGCCAAGCCCTGAGCAAGAAGTAGGTCTGATTAGACCCTACAAGTCCAAAGTTTTAGATTGTTACAAACTGGTTTTTGAGTGCAAACACCAACAACCTACCTTTGCAAGCTGCATTATCACAATAAAGAGATTACCTCATACAAGTACTATAGTGCAAACTGAAAAATACTAAATCTTTTTTACAGTGTAAATATTTGTAATCCAAAATATAAAATGAACACTGTATACTTTGTATTCTGTGCTGTAATTGAAATCAATATAATTGAACATGTGGAAAAAACATCCAAACAATTTAAATTGGTATTTTAATTGCACTGTTAAATACTAATCACAATTATTTTAATTGAGTTAGTTTTGAGATAATTAACTCATGTGATTTTTTTTTAGGTCTGTCAATCGCAAGACATTGACTAGTTGCTAGATTTTCCTTCCTGTTGTCCCATTCATCTTTCCCTTTTTTAGATAAAAGGGTAACCAAAATGTTTGAATTCTACCAAAATTATCTTGTACAAGTCATTAACTTAGGAAGCATGATCCCAAATATAACCATATGTGGCTAGACTCTTGTACATATGCATTACTACCATTATCAGATTGCCCCCACACTCACTGTTGTATTCTGGAGGCTCTGGTGTGGAAGGGGCAGACAGAGATCATGCTCCTCCCTTTTCCAAAAGGACAAGACAAGACAGGGTGAGGTTGATTTGTTCTCAAATATGTTAGCCAGAGACAGAGACAGTAGATTCTAAGCAGAGTTCAAGGATATTTCCATAGAACAATCCCATTTTCCTCTCATGTGCCACTGGAGAAAAACCTGGGCACTACCCCTACACAAAGATCATGACCCCATTTAAAATCTTGGTCCTCACCTTCATGGTACTTAATGGTTGGGCCCAAGGTATCTAAAAATATTGCCTAAAGCTCCAGGATGAGGCCTGATCAAACTCGGTGACTAAACTGAGTTGTCTATTACAAGATGAAGAGAATTTGTGAATGGGATGGACAGTCTCAGGAAAAGTTTAAGACTATAAAACAAAACTTCCACGTACTCCCAGAAACACCACAGAAACCACACTACATTTCAAGTGCAAGGCACTCTTCAACCTCGCCTTTGCCAACTACAGCCCTGCTACTTGAGGTTGCATTAAAGTTCGGTTTTACCAAGAGCTTTAACTCTTTTTTCTTTTAAACAAAATAAAGATAGGGCATAAACCAAAACAGATTATAAATGTTATGTTCTATTTACTAAGGAAAGAATAATCAAATGCACAGCTGCAAAATGGGAAATAACTGGCTAGACACTACTGATAAGGTTCTTGGAGTTACAGTAGATCACAAAATTAAATGAGAATCAATGTGATGCAGTTGCCAAAAAAGGCTAATATTCTGGGGTGTATTAGTAGGAATGTTGTAAGACAGACAAGGGAACATTTGTGTGTCCGAATTGGACACAGTATGCCAGCTGAGGAGTGCCACCCTTTAAGAAAAAGGTGGACAAATTGAAGAGGTCCAGAGTGACATTAACAAACGTGATAAAAGGTTTAGAAAAACCTGACCTATTAAGAAAGGTTTAAAAAGTGTGTTTGGGGGGAGGGGGTGGAGGCGCAGGGCAGGGCAGGGCAGGGCAGATGTTTAGTTTTGAGAAACAACTAAGGGCAGACCTGATAGCCCTTAACATATTTGAAGGCTGTTATGAAGATGGGGATCAACTGTTCTCCATGCTCACTGAAGTGAGATAAGAAGCAATCCACTTAATCTGCAGCAATGAAGATTTAGATTAGATATTAGGAAAAGCTAAATGACTGGTTCCCCTGCAGGGTGCCACCTGGAACTGGGGTACCACTGAGCCCTCTGACCCACCAGCCTAGGCTCTCTCTCACTGTGCTGCTGTGTCAAGTTGCAAAGCCCTCCAAGCTTTCACTTTCACCAGCATTCAAAGAGGTAGGACACACCTAGCTGCAGTTACATGCAGGCTCTCTAATCACCAGACTCAGACCCCAGAGCAATACCATCCTGCCCTGGTTAAATCTGTCCAGTATATAGGTTTATCACCTGGTCCGCCTCTCCCTCAGTGTGAAGACGACCATGCACACTTGTGGTAACCAAGTTGAGATTTTCCCCAGACACCTTAGCTAAATGCATACTGGTTTGGATTAAAATATAAAATAAAAGGATTGATAAGTGATAGCAAACAGATCAAAGCATATTACCTAGTAAATAAACAAAAATGCAAACTGATCTTAACATACTAGATAGGATGAGAATTTGCTAATTCATATCCTGAGTGATAAATAGGCTGGCAAACTCTTAAGGCACAAGCTGCCTTGGCTTCGCAGCTTGGTTTTCCATACACAGACTAGAAATCCCTTTAGCGTGGGACCATCACTTCCCCCAGTTCAGTCTTTGTTCTTTAGGTGTTTCCAGGTGTGTTGCTGTAGGGAGAGTGAGGTACCATCATGATGTCATTGTCCCCCTTTTATATCTTCTTCCCACTTGATGGAAAGCTCTTTTTCTGTGACCTGGGTCAAACAGTTCCCATTATATAGTGTTATCTCTGAGCAGTTTCTGTCATACACAGTTCCTGGGGTAATTCTTGTGCTTATGTGCATTTCCTCAATAAGCCATTAACATTGTTTAGCCTTTTTACTGTTGTACCCGAAAGGCTGCTTGTGGGCGTTTTCAACCTCACAACATGTTTCAGTAACACATATTGCCAAACTTCATAACTTCACATACAATCAAATGAGATATTAATGTCTAGCAGACCAAGACTTAGAATTATACCTCACAAGGCATACTTCATGCAAAACATATCCTAATTGTAAGACAACGGCGAATAAGCAGGTGCTAGGGTGTCACGTTAACTACAAAGATGGTGAAGTTCTGGTATAAGTTTTTAAGGGAGGCTGTAGAATCTCCATCTTTAGAGGCTTTTAAGAAAAAGGTTAGACAACACCTGTCAGGGATGGTCAAGGATAGTATACTTGGTCCTACCTCAGTTCAAGGGGCTGAACTAGTTTACCCCTCAAGGTCCCTTCCAGCCCTACATTTCTATGAATGTAGGATAGTGATCTGATGGGAAAAAAAAGAAAAAAAAATAGCAAGAAGCCAAAAGTCATCTTTTGGCAATTTTCCCCCCACTGATTATCTCTCCCCCTGGCCCCCTATCCTTTTGCAAGAAATCTAACTCTTGGACATATTTGGCCACACTGTTGCATCTTGTGCGGATTCCCAGACTATCAGTTATACATTGCCAACATGTGTCTACAGTGCCTTTTAGTGTTTGTCATAATAGAAATTGTGTCCCAAGACAACCCCACAAAATTTTAGATTTGATGACAATCTACCTCTACATAAAACACATTTACTTTTGAGTGAAAAAAAAAAAGAGAAGGGAAGGAGACAGGCACAAAAAACCATTCTTGTTAACAAGATACACCTATAACCCACAGGAAACAGCCCCAAAAACTGGTCTCCCCTTTCCCAGATCAGGGGAGTTCATTCTGCAGTCAGACTAGCCTCCAAGAGCACTCTCTCTCCTGTACAGATGAGTCTAAAAGGAAACCAGCGCAGAGAGCGGGTGATGTGTTTGCAGTAGCTTGTTCTGCTAAAGAGACATGCTGCAGCAGTCTGTGCTAGTTGGAGTTTCCTAAGTGCTGAAGGCTTCAAGCACAGATGTATCACATGGTGATAGTTCAGCCAAGAGCTGACAAATATGTGAATAACTGAGGTCAGGTCATTGTCCACCAGAAGAGGGTAGAGTCTAACCAATCCGATATGATAGCAGCATTTCTATGTAACAGCTTAGCATCAGGTGAGGAATTCACGATTACTCCTAAATTACACTGAATTGGCCAGTTGTGGGTGTGTACCTTCGACACACACACAGAAGAGACTAGATTATGGCAGAGAACTCTTCAAAGTGCTCTCCTTTGCCCACCACCATCACCTCGGTCTTCCTTAGTGTCAGCCAGCTGTTCTTCATCCTTGTGCTGACCTTGTTCAAACACTGGTCCACCTTGATGGTTGTGGTATGGTCATATATGGTGAAGGAAGTAGAGCGGTGTCACCTGCATATTGAGGTCACCTTGAGTCCAGGCTGTCTGACCAGTTCACCTAGTGGTTGCATGGACATGCTGAAAATAACCAGAGAGAACTGATCCTTATGGGCCTCCATAAGTAAGGAGCCTAGTGGGGAGGTGCAGTTCCCCTCCCCCCACCATCACTACTTATGTGCATCCCTTCAGGAAGTGCTTAAACCATTTTAGTGCATTACCCTGGACCCTTGCCACCTCTCAGGCTAGACAGGAGTATCTCATTGTAGATTGTGCAGTGTTCAGCACAGAGGTTCAGGAGGAAGAGAATGAATGTCTGTCCTCTATCCATTAGGAGATCATTCATCAGTGCCACAAAAACAGATTTAGTTCATTGTCTTGACCTGAATCCAGACTATTAGATTCAGTTCAATGAGCTTGTAGATAGGCTTTATACAGAAGTTACTCAAAGGCTGCTAACAAACAGGAGGTTTGTCACTGGGCAGCAGTTTGCTACAACCAATACTCCCCTGAAGATGTCCAGATAATCCAGTTCAAAAAACACCTTTCCCACACTACCCCATATGTACCAGGGAGGGGTTATTCTACTGTTCTAATTTGATTCAGTTCAACTCCTGTATGCAGACACTATTGTATTAAACTATTGAGTATAGAGAGACAAGGATGAGTGAAGTAATCTTTTATTGGATCAACTTCTGAACAACAGAGCGCCTATACCACCACTGTAAACTACACACAATTAGCCACTCAAACTGATTTCAGTATGCATGGCACTGACACAAGGAGCCAAGTATGCATATGCACAAGCAATACACTAATGGTGTCAGCTTTATGCCAACATAATTTGCATTGGGTGCAGGGGAGACTGATTGGGCAGAAAGCCCAAAAAACACTAGCTCTAAAGTGTAACTGACCAATTCATTTCACTGAGTGCTAACTCAGGTGCCAAAGATCATACATTAAGTGTCAACATTAGATATTTTACTACTCAGGGCATGCAAGAACAAACTATATTCATATTATGAAATCTCAGTGCTATCAACTCTCTGGATTTTGTATCAATTGTATTATTCCAGTGCCTAGAAGCCCTAGTCGTGTACCAGGATTCCATTGTGCTAGGCACTGTAGGAACACACTAACAAGATGGTACCAGCCCCAAACACAGTCTAAATATAAAATGAGACACCAATGGCTACAGAGACTGAGTACAAGGCAACAATGGGTCAGCGTGATAGGCAATTGCCTCAGAACACCAGCAGCTATTGTCAAGTTTTTTAGCGGCATCACAGCAAAGGAGTTTTAAGGAAGATTTCAAGGAGATGAGGTAGCTAAATAGAAGTTTATGGGAAGATCCTCTGAAGCATGAGGGACAGCGAGAGAGAAAGGTATGAAGAGGTCTGTGTGAAAATTTAAACTAGTGAGCACTGGAGACAGGTATCATTGGCCAATTGATGGGGGAAAAAGGAAAAACAACTGACATTTCAATAGTAAATGAGGAAAGGATAGCTAGGGTAGGGATACATCATAAAGGACTTGTAAAGTGAAGACAAGCAGCAGCTGCAGAACTTTTGGATGTGCAAGACCACATTCCTGGGTTTGTGTGCCAAGCTTGCCCCAGCCTTCCAATGCAAGAACACCAAAATGAGCTGTGATAAAAAAATATGCAATGCCAAATGGCTACTAGTCAGTGAGAATTTTTTTTAAGTTGAAAAATTCACAGTGGGGGCCATTGTCACGCAAGTGTGCAGTCAATCATCTCCCACTATGCAGGACTATGACTCAGCAATGTGCATGACATAGTGGATGGATTTGCAGAAACAGACTTCCAGAAATGTGGTGCGGCACTAGATGGCATGCATATCCTTATTTTGACATCAGACCACCCTGCCAGAGTACATCCACAGAAAGGGCTACTTTCTATGGTTATGGGGACACTTCAACATTAATGTTGGATGGGCAGAGAAGATGCATGACATTCTTCTTTAAGAACAGAGGACTCTTCAGAAAGCTACAAGCAAGGACTTTCTCTCCCAAAAAGCAGATGACCATTGTGATGCTGAAATGCCAAGAGCGATCCTGGGTGACCCAGCCTACCTCTTGTTCATGAAGCTATACAGCAGCATTCTCAACAGCACCAAGGAAAGGTTTAACTACTGGCTGAGAAAGTACAGAATGACAGTTGAATGTACTTTTTAGTAGTCTGAGGGATGCTGGTATTGTTTACTCAAGATTGGATCTCAGTGGGGGGGAAATTGCAATGGTTATAGCTGCCTGTGTTCTGCATAATATATTTGTGAAGCCAGGGGGAAGGAGAAGGGGAAGAAAAGAGGGAAGAAGAGTTGCTGCCAGGGTGCAGGGCAGAGGTGGAGCAGTGTCTGCTGAGTAACCAGTCATACAAAAGGGCTATTAGAAGAGTTCAATGTGGAGCTCTACAGCTCAGGGAGGCTTTGAAAGAGCACTTTACACAAAAGTCACATTACTGTGGCTCACTGTCATTGTGCTCTACCTGGCACTGCTGAATTGTGTGGTGCTTGGTGTACATCTATAAATACAACACTTTCAATGCACCTATTAAACTTTGTTGTGCTTACTGTATATTCATGCTTATTAAACTGCCACTGATCCTATGAGTTGTGTCACACTGTACAGTAACAAGTGGGTGCTTTTTGAACTGCTAGGCACTCTGCAGCATATGTTGTGAACAAATAAAGGTGAATTTTCCAAATAGAATTATATTCTATAATAAAATTGGTGCAAAAAATGTGCAATGTAAGAGCAAATAGATTAAAAACTTAAGAATGGAACAGAACTTTACAAGGGAAAGCATGTTCACATCCATTTTACCTATACATATAGCAACCGTAGCTTTCATAGGTCAGTGTACATGAAGCTGTGGTTGTCCTTAACGTCAGGGTGGAGTGGCAGTGGTAGGGATGTGGCACCCGACACCATTTGGATGCTGACAGAAGGTGCTGTAATGGGAGTTGTGGAGTGCAAAGGGAAGTGAACCGGTGATTGGTGGACCTGAAGGTCCACAAGAATCAGCAGCATCTGTTTGCGCTGCCAGAGAAACCCCACTAGGTCTTGATGAATCTCCCCCTTCTTTTCCTGCTGGGACTCTCTTGTTCACGCTTTCCTTCTCCAGGTCCTTTGCTCACAATCTCATGCAGCACTGGCTTGCAGGAACTCACTAAACATAACATTCCAAGCCCTCTTCTGTCTCCTGCTTATCTGGCTTAGTCATTCCACACATGTGAAGGGGGAACCCCTCAAGGCCACAGCAAATGCAGATGAAACACAGGAGGTAACAGTCAGTAGTCACAACAGAAAGCAAAAATTTAAGATGCAGAACTCCCTTCCCTTACTACTCTAAAGTATAAACAAAACAAGCCACCATGCATATCAGCATTTTTGCTTCAGAGTGCTTGCACACAGAAGCGCTCACAGCACCAGCCATGGTGAACATGGCCTGCCAGGAATGAGGACGGAATTGCTCAGTTGCATGAAACTATGAGTAAAGGGCAACAGCTCTGAATGCCGGCACCATTTTCCACAGGTAGCGGTGATTTTAGCTGATCTCTGCTTTTGTTACCCTTAGGAATGAAACAGCTGCTGCTAGTGTCCCAGAGCCAACTGGACCTGAATGCTGCTTGCTTATACACGCGAAAGTGTCTGCTCAAGTTATTGTTGACCAGTATGGGTATGTGTTCTATGCTGGAGGAAGAAATAAGGCTGCCATCCCTAAAAACCATCAGGAGAGGATTGCATGGTACCTCCATGAAAGTTTCATTGAGATCTCTCAGCAGGATTCAAGGGACATTCCCGTGTACATAAACTACCTCATGTGCCCTCCCCCATCTCTACAGAGGAGTGAAAAGCAGACAACACTATCTCTTAGTTGTATCACTACCTCTTTAGTAAGAGCAAATTAACA
This sequence comes from Mauremys reevesii, assembly GCF_016161935.1. Taxonomy (NCBI): domain Eukaryota; kingdom Metazoa; phylum Chordata; order Testudines; family Geoemydidae; genus Mauremys; species Mauremys reevesii. The sequence continues at coordinate 19,943,019 of NC_052626.1, read as the reverse complement.
GGACACAGTTATTGACTTTTCATTAAGTTGGGGGAGGGGCACACGGGGAAGTGCCCATCACTTGTAACAAGAAATATGTACAGTTACCTGAGGATCCATCCTCCTGCATCAGACTTCCCCCATGCTTGACTGCCAGGACTGAGGTATAGTCTCAAACAGGTCCTGTCTCGCAGCTTAGCTGAACCCCTGGTTACATCTCCCATTCTCCTCCTCACCATGTGATGGGGCCATGATTCCAATTTGTTGGAGGGATCTGCATTGGTCTGTGGGTTCTCTAGCAAGCATGGCATCCAGCTCTTCGTAAAAGCAGCAGGTCTGTGGCTCAGCACTGGATGAATTGTTTGTCTCCCTAGTCTTCTGATGCATTTCTTTCACTTTCATGCAGCACTGGTCCCTCTCAGCCTTCTCCTGCACCCCCATGGTAATTTCTACAGCAGGTCCATAACTGTCCTTGGACAGCCTCTTCTCCCCACAGGGCCAGGAGATAAAAAAGTCTCTTGTCTACTCCAAGCTGGAGCACATCTGAAGCATGTAGTTAGTATGGTCAGTTGCACACAAAGGAAAGCTGCTAGGTGCACTTGCCTAGCTGGACAATCAGGGTAAGTCATTTAAAAAATTCACAAGGCTTTAAAGGAGGTGGGGTTTTTTGTTTGTTTTTGGGGGGAGGGGAGAAGAAGAGAGAGAGGGAGAGGCCTTCTAGTCAGTGTGACCCCTGGCAGTGGAGATCACAATTGTGACCAGAGCAGTCAGTGTCAGGAATCGTGGGATAGCTACTAGAGAATTGTTGCGTTACTTATGTCAACCCTAACATCTACACTTACTGCTGCATCAACCTCAGCATATCAACCATGGCTCAACGCAGCTGAGGGAATGGGTGTTACCGCATCGCTGTAAACGGGACACTTACATCAGTGAAAGTCAGATTTAAGTGTAGAAACATACACAACTAGGTCAACGCAAGGCAGCTTACATTGACCTAACTTTGTAGTACAAAATAGACCTGTAATTGAGAAAGGAGGAGTGGAGGGGGTGTGATGGGATCCCTGGGGTTCAACTTGGGACTGTGGGACTGTTGTGCCCCCTTAACTCTCTCTAGCCTGGGCTGTCTCACAATGCCTTGCTAGTGACCAGCAGCAAACCCCTCCACGAGCTGTTATAACTCAGCACAATTGCATGTGGAGTCCCACACTCAGCTATATTGCTGGAATGCTCCCAAAGCCAGTCTAAACTCTCAACTCTATTAGAATGGGCAACTAGACTAAAAACAGTTTCTCTCCCCCCACCAGATATTGCAGTACATAGATTTCACCCTTGAAATGTGGGCCAGTCCCTTCAGTTAGACTCTTCAAAATGTCCTTGTTGCTTGCAGCATAGGTGCATGAAGGAGAAAGAACAGAGCAGGCTCATGCTTGGTCTGTTTTATACCCTCAGTCTCGCGTGCTTGGGAAACACATGTCTGGTGGGCATTACTGAGTCTCTAGGCAAGGTTGAGCAATTCCCTTAGTGCTGCCTCATGCAGGTGAGTCATTGAATTGTAGCTCCCTTGCTGGACAATGGCTGTTGATAGGTTGTTTGACACCCCATCCAGGCATTGGTTACTTTCCTTGCTGTTGTCTCTGGGGGGCTAATATCTGGCTGATTCCCCAACTTACAGTATGTTTTAGTGACAGCCATACAACAGTTCTCATAAACTTTATATGCATATATGTATATCAATAGGTAGGGAAATGACTTTCAGCAGATCATAACCTGTCCCCGATACGTATAAAGCATGCTTTATACGGAATATGGAGGTCACATGATCTCTCCCCCCCCCAAGTTATAGAATGTCTCAGAGGGAAAGTTAGGAGCTCTTAACCAGGTTGAGTTTGAACTAACGGCTATCCATCCACAAGGAGATGTCAGAGACAGGCTAAGATTTTAGTTTGGATAGAAGGAGACTAGTCTTAAGAAGGGCAATACATCAGTGTGTCATCCACATAGAGATGACAGTTGAATGTGTGCTTATGGATGAGATAACCCAAATACTTCAAAAGGATCTCACAAAACTAAATGATTGGGCAACAAAATGGCCAATGAAATTTAATGTGAATAAATGTAAAGTAATGCACATTGGAAAAAATAACCTCAACTATACATACAATATGATGGGGGCTAATTTAGCTACAAGTCAGGAAAAAGATCTTGGTGTCATCGTGGACAGTTCTCTGAAGATGTCCACGCAGTGTGCAAAGGCAGTCAAAAAAGCAATAAAAAGGGATAGAGAATATGAGAATATATTGCCCTTATATAAATTCATGGTACGCCCACATCTTGAATACTGTGTACAGATGTGGTCTCCTCACTTCAAAAAAGATATACTGGCACTAGAAAAGGTTCAGAAAAGGGCAACTAAAATGATTAGGGGGTTGGAATGGGTCCCATATGAGGAAAGATTAAAGAGGCTAGGACTTTTCAGCTTGGAAAAGAGGAGACTAAGGGGGGGGGGGAGAATATGATAGAGGTATATAAAATCATGAGTGATGTGGAGAAAGTAAATAACTTTCCTTATCTACTTATTCCCATAATGAAATGAAATTAATGGGCAGCAGGTTTAAAAACAAATAAAAGGCAGTTCTTCACACAGCACACAGTCAACTTGTGAAACTCCTTACCTGAGGAGGTTGTGAAGGCTAGGACTATAACAGTGTTTAAAAGAGAACTGGATAAATTCATGGTGGCTAAGTCCATAAATGGCTATTAGCCAGGATGGGTAAGGAATGGTGTCCCTAGCCTCTGTTTGTCAGAGGATGGAGATGGATGGCAGGAGAGAGATCACTTGATCATTGCCTGTTAAGTTCACTCCCTCTGGGGCACCTGGCATTGGCCACTGTCAGTAGACAGATACCAGGCTAGATGGACCTTTGGTCTGACCCGGTACAGCCGTTCTTATTTAATAGTGGTCGCCTTTTCCCTCTGCACCCTTAAAGAGCTCTAAATTGTCCACAGATGACTGGTGGAGGGGGGCAAGGGAGGATGTGGACTTGCTTAACAAGTGTTTAGGAGAGGCAAGAGAACCAGGATAGGACAGAGTCACAAAAGCCAAGGAAGGACAAGATTTCAGGAAGAGCACGGTTGACACTGTTGGAGACAGCTGAAGGTTTGAGGATGAGGATAGATCACTGGTTCATGAGTTACACAATATTTGTCAATTTACTGAAGTTGCAGCTTTAAAGTAATCACTTGACTGCATGAGCATCTCAGCTTTCCTTTTAGATAAAGCAAATTTCTAGCGATCATGGTGAAGACTCCAGAACCCAGAAGACAAAAAAAGCCACACACAAACCATAACATTATGATTTTAAGCCACTTAAGAAACCCAAAATTTTTTTTAAAAAAAGGCTTCACTCATGATTTTTGAATGTTTGGGACCTTCAATACTGTAGTCAGCTTTGAATGACCACACATTTTGGGTAGGTTTTTTAAACACACAGCAGGGCTGAAGGGGGAGAATGGAGGCAACTAATTTTTGAAGACTGTGCCTTTCAGGAAAAAAAAAGTTTGCTTGAGTAGCATCATTTAAACAGACTTCTTACCCTCTTCTGTAGTTTGAGGTACAAGGTTTAGGAGAATGAAGTGCTGTTTGCTACAGTCCCATGTCTGGCCTTGTGAATGATCATGAAAGTTCACACAAATCTCACTAATTTCCAGAAGTGACTGACCATGTACTATGACTCAGGAAATTAAAATTGTATGGACTTTATGGCATATATGCAAGGCTACTAGTACATTTAATGTCTCCCTCCTTATTTGTAAGGCACTCTGACCCACAAAAAAAGTTATACACAAAGTAATTTTTATTAAAGTTACCATACCTCATTCTACCTCATTGTATTTGAACACTTACATCTTATTACATGCTCCAAGCAAGCAGCAACTTCTTCAAACAGAGACATAAGGAGTACCTGACCACTTCCTTTATGAAAGAAAGCAGACAGCTTAGAAACTGTGTTAAAAAATTAATAAGTGGTTTGTTTGGTGGGCTGTTTTAAGACTGTAGCAAGCCCTTGATCTTGGATCTATAGTTTACTGGCTTGAGAATTATTTAAAAAGTGAAAACAAAGATCCCTTAGGAGTCAAGAGACTGTCTGAAGACAGACCCTTCCTTCCAATACTCCTGGGGTGAGTTGCTAGTGACTGGATAATAACTGATCGAGCATTACAAAAATACTGTAGCTAAATTTTAGTTGAAAGCAGAACAAAAATTTAAAAATCTGTTTTGTTCTGAGCACTTAAATTTGGCTCACTGTATTTTTAATTCAAAGTGAACTCAGAACTGCTATTTTTAGGCATTTCACATATGAGAGGGGTGTTACCAGGCAGTAAATGCAAGCTCCTAAATATCAAGGGGAAAAAAAATCCCACCCACTTATAAGCTTCGAACCATTGTAACATTTAGTGGTTAGTCTTTGTAAAATGCGGTTACAAATTAAAGTTTAGTTTCAGAGCAAACAATATAATCCCACCTTTTTTTGAATTACTTTGTCCATTTTCTTACTTTCAGGCTTCAGTCCCATCTTTTCTGGTAGCCAAGATTTCTCTTTTGTCTTGTTTATGATACTTTGAAGAACCATTCTTAAAATATTCTTCATGTGCGGAGCAGTAAACAATAGTGAACATAAAATAAAAAGTATATAAATAGGTGATGTATAGCTGAAGTCTAAAATAGCAGCTGGTGCACCAGCTGCTACAGTGAGAGTCTACTTAAATGGATGTCCCTTTGGTCTACTGGCATATGAATACAAGTAGTAATGACGAGCAGTGATAAGATGTTCTAATGAAACAAGACAGGCCAGGGCTGTGACAGGAACAAGATATGGAGAATCAAGTTTCACCTAATTAGGCAAACTTGCACTAGCAGAGTTTTACTATCTTATCATTGTGCAATATTCATCTTTGCTTGTGATAATCTTTATCATTTGTTATAAAGAATTTCCATTAAATCATTTACAAACAAGGCTCTTTCCATCCTTCTTAGAAACCCACTTAGCCACCTTTTAACAAAAAACATAAGTTACCCTAAAGAATATTAGGAATGGCTCTAATGAAAAAATGTTTAAATATGCTAACAAAGCAGTTCAGAACAAAACACCAGTCTGTTTGCTTAAAACAAAAATGCATATATATATAAACATCTCTAAATGAGATGTTTATATGTATACATACACTATTTCAAGCCCTGTCTATTTCTTGGGGAAAATCTGCCTTCTGTTGGATGTCGATCAAACAGCTACTGCACAATGACTGGTAAGCTGTGTTTACTGCCGCTTCTGCACCTCAGAGGCCAGAGAGTTGATCACCACCATCCCACTCTTCAACAGACCCTCTTCTCTAGCACACAGGATCCACAGCTGCAGGAGGCCACCTGTGATCTCAGCTGCAGATCCATAAAAGGGATCAGAAGAGCTACAGAACATTTTCCAGCCCCTCCATTCCTTTTGTTCTCACACTCAGAGAGCCCAGTTAAAGGTGGAAGAGAAGAGGCTGTGACTAAGTATCCCCACAAGCAAAAATAGGAGCCACCACTGAATCTTACATATCACAGCCCTCTGACATGCTGAGCTACACATCACCAGTAGCTCCTGAAGTGTGTTGGGAGGGCATGGGGGCTGGGAATGGGGAGGTATAAACTGATCCTAACAGTCTCCCTCCCACCTCAGAAGGCCTTCATGGGTGACACAGGTCTATCAAAGGAAATTGGGAGGATCACTACAGACCTCCTTTGAGGGACAATGGAACCATTTTCTAGAACTAAAATGTTATCTTTTGATTTTATTTATTTGAAGGAATGGGAAAGCTAATTCTCAAAACCCAGGACTGTCAGATAGCAAAACTAGTTACCAGTAAAGAAGATATGGATTACTTGAAAAACCTCCTAACTGAAGAGAAGAAATAGATTATGTTATATAGATGACACTGTGCTAACCTTACACTATGCATACTTGCTCCATTCTTGGAAACAGGGAGCATACTGAATTTGTTAAGAAACTTTCTCTAAGAGGTATTGTGGATAGAGGCCTTGTCTACATTACAAATCTAGACGCTGCATATCCCAACAAAAGAGTTTTTCCTGCCAGCACAGTAAAATCACATCCCTGAACTATATTACTTATGATAACAGAGCTACTGTTTGCATAGCTGCATTTACACTGGGAGTTATGCTGGCAAAACTATGTTGACTAGGTGGCTTGGTCACATCCCTCAGCAACACAGGTATGCTCACAAAACCTTGTGATGTAGACTTGACAGACAGACACACACACCCCTCCCCCACGCCCCCCCTTTCCAGTAAGTCTAATTCTAAGTCTGTCCGTCACTCTTCAGGTGTTCTTTTAAAGAAAACCCATCAACTAAAAAACCTCTGCTACATTAAAAACAAATGGACATCATAAGGATGAATAGCACCTGTATTGAGTGGGTAAAGTCAGCAGTTCTTAAACTATGGGGCATGCCTTTGGGAGGTGCAGGAATGTGTCAAGGGAGGCATGAGCCTTTTTTGGTAGCTGGGGCTCCTACAGAAGGGCTATGCAAAACCAGGCAGCAGGCATAAAGTAGACAGCTAGAGACTGGGCTTGCCTTTCCCTTTGCTGCACCCCCCCTCTCCCCTTCCCTCATAGGCAGGCTTGGGCTCACCTCTTCCCATCCCCCTCCAATCCATCACTTGTCATATTGCCACCCTTATTTCTGTGCTGCTGCTGGCACAGCACAGCCTTCAGAGCCAGGTGGTGGTATATGTACTTTGGGGAGGAGGCATAAGTGACTACAGACATCAAGAAGGGGGGGGGGTCTGATGAAATAAGTTTGAGAACCATTGGGTTAAATAATGCAGTAATCAAGAGCAGTATAAACCACAGGGCAGTCTCTTCCACTCTTTCCCAAAACCCTGACCCATAGTTGTATGGCCTCTGAATCAGAGCTCTTGGTCCATGTCACTCATTTGCCTGTAAGGTCTAAAATATGATTAATTTGTGTTTAATATTAAAAAAACACCACTTACCTAGGACCAATATTAGACCCTGGACAGCAGATGAAGATAATTAAAAAGAGCTCCCTGACTGGCTAATTTGTTGAAGTCATCAATAAGACCCTACTTTAGAGAGGTATCAGGGTAGGTAGAGAAATTTTTGCATTAAATTTTTTTTCTCCAAAGGGTCAGATTCTGAATTTGTTTTAAAAGGAAGAGAGAGAGAGAGAGAGAGACAGACACACACACACACACACACACACACCCCCTACAGCAACAGGTTTTGGGATTTTAACTCTGAATTAGATACAAGCCAGATAGATGCAAGGTTCAAGAGGCTCATGAGTCTCTGAAATAGCTATCTTGTGAAATAAAGTCCTTAGTGAGAAAAAACATTGGGATGGATAACTGCAAGGACAGGACATTCTCTGCTTGTTCCATAATCCAAATTACGTAAATCACTGAGAAATACAAATGTGGGCCCCAATCCTGTAAAGGCATTTTAAACAGGCAGAACCTTATAATCCCCTCAGAGTTCTACTGAAACCAAGAGGTATGGATGGGAAGAGAGGAAACTGTAAAAATATTAAAATGAAATTTTAAATAGTCATTGGATAAAATGAGTCAAGCATTATCAAGATAAATGAACACAAACAAGCAATGTTTAATAGTCATGGGCTAAAAATAATTGAAAGTATGCAATTAAAACAAATACACTGGCAATAGGCAAGGATTAAAAATTAACTTCAAAATAGCAGCAATTCAAAAAGAAAGAACAGTAAGACCTGTGTAGTACTACCTAACTCACTCATGTTTTTATAACTTTTTGGGGGAGCGCAGGAACAAAAATCACCTCAACTCCTGTTTTCATCTTCTTGCATCTCATCCTGCACACTTATGAACATATGCATATGAATAAATCAGCACAACACGCTTAAAGTTTGCAGGATTAGTGTTTCAGATTGCAATACAGAGATGACAGACTGCCTACTTTTCTTTAAAAAGTTTCCTCCCCCCCCCCCCCCGAAGACAGTTGAGTCTCTCCATTCTTTATTCTTATACCCTTGACTCACTCTCCCATCATGAGATCCAGCTTGCCCATTCCTGGGCTCACCCCCACCCCTATTGTGGGAGGTCTCAGATAGAAATCCTGTGGCCAGCCTGAGTTCTTCCCTTACAAACTCATACTCCCCTCTTTTAGTTTTGCCATCTTTTTAACAAAAAGCCCACACGAAAAAAACCACCACACACCTCTACTTCTCCAATTTAACTGAATCCCAGGTCCCACAATCCCAGCCACCTTTGACTCACTTCTCAAACCCTCCCTTCTTCCTGCCTCTACTTCTCTCTAAAGAGAATCACAATGATTTCAGGAGAAATTGACAAAACACATGACCTTCCTCCTCCCTTCAGCTTGCCTTTCATTCCCCCACCCCAATCTGTTTTCTTCCACTAACCCCTCAACATGTCCTAGTGACTCAATTCCATATCCTAATCTGCCTTGTGCCCACTCCTCTGCACCCTTACTCTTCTCCTTAACTTTTCCCCTCCACCCATCTCTTTCACATCACAATACAAGTATACTTTAGGCTCTTCCACCTTAAAAAACCCACTCAGCTCCCCTTGCATCTCCAAACACCACCCCCCCCATCTCCCTTTCACATCTAAAGTCATTGAATGTGCTGTTTACAATTACTGTCCTGACTTCTCCTACAACTCTATCCTAGACCCTACTGAATCTGATTTACACTTACTAAACTCAACTGAAACTGCTCTTGCCACATCTCTAGTGACCAGTTCTTAACCAAATCTCAGAATTGGTACTCCATCCTCATCCTCCTTGATCTATCAGCCACTTTGACACAGTTGACCATGCTGCTGCTCCTCTTGGTATCACATCCACTCTTGACATCCATAACTGTCTCCTCCTGCTTCTCCTCTACAAGCCTTTGTCCTCAGATCTACTCTTCTCCCTCTACACCTAATCTCATCCACAAACAAATTCAACTACAGTCTCTATGTGGAGGATTCCTAGAGTGCTCTCTCTATTCTAGACCTGTCTCATTTTGTCCAAATTCAGTCGGCCTCTCTGCCATCTCCTTGTGGATGTCTAATTGTCAGCTCAAACTTGACACTTAAAAAACAAGCTCTGTAAGGGACAGGGGCATAGTCAGTCTGACCTAACCATCACAGCTGGGCCTAGGTATGCAACAGCCAGGTCCTGTAAGCAAGAGTCAGGCTGAAGTTAGAGACCAGGGATCACAGGCAGCACCAGGCTAGATTCAGGGGGCAGGAATCAAGGAGAGTAAATGCTATTAATACTAGTAGGGCCCAGTTATTCTTGGATGTACTAGGTGACAGGTTTCTTCATCAAATCGACACTGAACCAACAGAGGTGATTAAAAATTTTAGACTTTGCTTTAGTAAGTAGTGAGGATACCATAGAAAAGCTGGTCATAGGAAATAACTTGGAATGAGAGATTGTGAGTTGATTCAGTTTGAATTAAATGTAAGGATAATCAAAACCAGGTTACCAGCTATGGGTTTTTATTTCAAAAGGGCAGATGTTGGGAAATTAAGGGAATTAGTTAAAGTAACCATTTGGACTGAAGAACTCAAACACTTAAATGAGGAGGCTTGGAATTTCTTTAAAAACTATACAAAAAAAAGCTCTCTGAAATTTGCATCCCAAGAAAGGCTCCAGCTGCAACTGGATTAATAATCACCCCCAAAAGGTTATTAGGAATAAGACAAGAGCCTATAGAGAATGAAAAGGGATTGATCAGCAAAAAACGTACATTGTGAAGGTTAGAAAATGTAGGAACGAAAGCCAAGCCAAATTAGCTTTTGCCAAGGAAATTAAAAAAAGTTTTAGCTGTGTAACGAAGAATAAGGAAGGATAAAGTTGGGCTACTATGCAGTGTGGATGGGAAGGAGATTAAAGATAATCTATGTATGTCCCAAAAACTGAATGAATACTTCGCCTCAGATTTCAGTAACAAGAATATGGAACTTGTGCATGAAGGCAGTACAATTAGAAATGGAAAATTACCACAGAATCATAGAATCTCAGGGTTGGAAGGGACCTCAGGAGGTCATCTAGTCCAACCCCCTGCTCAAAGCAGGACCAAAGGCAGAAAATCTTAAAAAGAGTTTAAGGAACTCAAATTGGGCGAGGGGGAGGGGGTTCCACAGATAATTTCAGCATTCTGGGATGGAAAGAACTGGAACATAAGATTGCTAGTCCAGTAGCTAGGATTTTTAATAAGTCTATCTAGTTAGGGGTAGTACCATATGACTGGAGAACATCATACTTGTATTTAAGGAAAGGGGGGGTGGGGGATTTGATCTGGGTAGTTACAGACCTGTTAAACTGATCTCAGTACTACGCAAGGTTTTAGAGCAAATTGTGAAGGAAAGAACAATTAAATTAGAGGTAAATAGTAAAGGGAATGTAATGCAACATGACTTCACTAAAGAAGATCACGCCAGACTAACCAGATTTCCTTCTTTGAGTTTTTAGGTAAGGGAAGTGCAGCAGCTCTAATCTATTAGGACTTCAGTAAAGCATTTGACCCTGTACCACACAGAAAATTAGTTAAATTAGGGAAGATGGAGATCAGTGTAAGCATTGTAAGGGCAGAAGGCAACAGGCTGAGCTGCAAGGTAAATCATCTGACTGCAAAGAGATTACTGGTGGAGTTCCTCAAGGATCAGTCTTAGGACCAATCTTATTCAATATCTTTGTTATTGACCTTGACATAAAAAGTAGGAGTGTTTGCTAATACAAAATTGGAGACTGTCAGTACAGAGGAGGATCAGATTATACAAGACTGGAGTGATAAATGCGATGAAATTCAATAGTACAAAATGCAAGTTCATGCACTCAAGGTCTAATAGGAATTTCTATTACAAGCTAGGGGCTCATCAGTTGGAAGTGACAAAGGAGGAGAAACTTGGGTGTGTGGGTCAGTCATAGGATGACTACAGCCATCAATGTGATGCAGCTGTGAAGAAGGCAAATACGATCCTGTATAAGGCAAGGCATTTCCAGTAGCAATAAAGTAATATTAATGCTATCATCTTGAAGATCTTCATTTGGAATACTGTGCATAATTCTGGTTATTCATGTTCAAGATAGATTAAATTAAACTGGAACAAGCACAGAGAAGAGCTACTAGGATGATCAGAGAATGGTGGGCCTATCCTATGAGGGGAAGCCACAAGAGCTTGGCTAAAGAAGAGCTAAAGGAGGGATATGATTGCAGGGTGGATTAAAAATAAATAAATCAGATTTTTGATAAGTGTTTTGAGGGAAACAATCTTAATTAAAATTATAGCTCAAAGATCTCATCACAGATTAGCGATTATAAATACTAATTCTATAGTATTAGACATATAGTCATGTAATGTTTAAGAAAAGTTTTGTAAATGAGTTCCAGTAGTTCATGGACTAGGGACCCAATCTCATGGGGTTCCACAGGCTTCTGTATAGATTTAGGTTAATCTTTCTATCTACCCAATAGGACTCGGTGCTCAGTTTAGAAGATACCATCAGAGATGCTTAGTTTTGCAGTTCTCAAACTGAGAATTTGACTCTCCACAGGTAACATGCTTGTTAACAGCAGAAATGTTTTTCAACAGAGGTGAGAAATAACAGACCTGAAATTTGTCCCTCTGCAAATTTGTGCACACAGTCAATCCCTTACCTCTCTCTAGGCTTCAGCCTATATTAGATCATTTTAGGGTTGCTTTAGTTTAAGGTGCTGTTGTAGCCAGTGTAAAAATTGCAGCATTTGTTGGGAAACATCAAATCACAAGTCACACTTGGCCTACACTAGGAAAGGCAGATATATAGCTAGTTTGGCTGACTCTATGCCAACCAAGAGTTCTCCAATGCTGACCGAATCGCTATCTGCCCTCACAGGGCAGCTTTCGGGTCCTTTTTTGTCAAAGGAGGAGCCATGGGTCTGGCCCAAAATTCTTCCCTTCTGTCAAAATAGAAGAAAAATGGTAAGTTGCAGAATAAAGCAGGTAAGCTGCAGCATTAAAAAAGGTTAGAAGACAGCTAACACAAATAATAGAACATGCTGTCATGTCAAGTGAGATGGTGTCTGTTTTACCAACTAGTCTATGGGTGTGGCTCTAAAATAATTAAATTGATGCTGTCATGATTGAAGAGCACAGAGTAGGTCTCCCACTACAGATCTTTCACACTCCAAAGAACAAGATTCAAACATCTTCTCCAAAACTTAGACAAATTGTGGACAAAAAAAAGTATGTGAAAAAAAAGTACTGCAGACATGCTGAGATATTCAGAGCTGCATGCAGAGCTGCTTTCTTCAATCAATATTACAAGATACTTTAGCGTTCACTGTATCTTCTGTAATCAATCTTCAAAAATACACAATTTTTTGTTTTGGTTTTGAGCCCCAATGTTAAACACACTAGTATGTTGTTCTGCAGACTAACTAAACAGCCTATGAAATAAAAAACAAGCACTGGTAACCACAGAGAAGCAGGTGTTTTTAAATGCCTTCATAAGACAAAGATCAAGCTTCACTTATTTCCCCATTATTAGTTCCAGTGGACTTGTCATTTTTAAACACAATATAAAAATTAACTACTTCTCTCAGTGTTTATCCTAGTTGACTGAAAGTTATCTGAATACTAATTGGTACCTGAAGAAGTTAGAAACATTATGCTTTCATATTTTACTACTTTAAGACTAAAGATCTGAAGCATCCACAAACTAATTGTTATCCTCTTGGGTATGTGAACGATGGTTGCCAGCAAGTGGATCCTGGTGCACTATGGTATGAACAAATCAACATGTGCATCTTGGGTGGTCCAATCCAAGTGGTAATGAAGCACAGTATTATTGGTTACATTCATATGCATTATAACCACACAAGTCAGAGATGCCGATTTCCCATGCTACCCACCACACATCTTTGCCAGATCCTGAGTCAACCCATCATCACTGCCACCTCTTCCAAAGACTTCAAGCATAGTCCCAGGTTACCAAAACAATGTTTTCCCCCTGCTCTCAGTCAACCCCTTAAAAAGATTTGTTACATTTCTCCCTTATTCTTGAAGAATTAAAATTTAGCTGCTTGCAACCAATCTATTCATGTGTTCAAAGATACAAGGATGTGCCTTTATATAGGTCTTAATCTTCAACAGTATTACAAATCTAGGTGCTTCATGTATTCTAAAATTGTTTAAATTTCTTGTATTCAATAAGAAGCCTAAAAAACCCCTCATTTAATTTTAATTAAAATTAAGATTAAAATTCAAGTTATGCCCACTAACTCTCCCTACAAAATTCTGGCAATATCCCAGGATGTAACTGAAATCTGCAAAACCTAGTCTTCACATACTGACACCATTGCTTTATTTACCCAGCTCAAAAAGAAAATGATTGAGCCAAATAATGTCAACAAGTTAGTTTTCTATAGCGTGTTTCCTAACACAATGCTTTTGAAGTAAATCATTTCAGAACCTCAAGTTTGGCTGGACAGGATTATACTGAGGTCTATTTATGGTAAACTGTGTGTTTAAAGAATTAGAAGGTCTCCCCACACTTTTTTTTTAAACAAAAAGTATGCAGAAAATCTAAGATTTCGTTAAAAATGAAGGCTACATTTGTAAATGTATCTTCAAAATGCAAAACTGATTAAATGTTATCCTCAAGTAGACAACACTAGGGACAAGAATCAGCAGACCAATAGGAAAGAGAAAAAACACACACACACACACACACCCCCTCTCTCCTAGTTCAAAGTTACCATCCCCTCACACAAAGCAGTCTGTTGCCCAACTGAATGGCACAACAAAGTTAAAGTAATAAGCTCTTAAGAGGGGGAAATAAAAGTAAGAGCTAGTCTAAAGAACACTACGTTCACACACAAATGCGAGTCTCAGAGCCTGGGTCAACTGACTCACCCCCATTGCTGGCTTTCAAGCTATGTCTCAGAGGCCAGGCTAGGAACAGAGAGCTGGGACCCTGGGGAGGGCCAGTAGGAAACCTGTGGAGAAGCCCAAGCTAGGTGGCAGCCTGGCTTGGAGCAGAGACCTGGTGTCAGGCTTTCTTGTCAATTTCACAGCTCCAGCATAGCCATGAAGTTGACAAGACAGCCAATAGCTGATGTAAGTAACAGTGCCCTATCTACACCAAACAAGCCCTGTGTCTGTTGTGGAGGTGGAGTTATAATATTAGTGTAGTAGGGCACTTACACTGGCAGGAGCAAGGCTGTAGTATGTAGACTGACATAGTTAGATTGACATAAGCTGCTTTATTTCAGCCTAACTGTGCAAGGTAGGCCAGGTCTTGGACTTGCTGACTCGGGTCTTTTTTGAAGTGTAAACATACTCATAATAAAACCAAAAGGATATGGAAGAGCAACAAGAATAGGCATAAGTCAGGATGAATGTAGTACTGCCAACTCCAAGCATTCAAACTGAAACTGAACTTAATGTCAAGTTGACATACGTATCTCTAGACTGATTAGAATAAAGAGTTGACCTCTGAGTAAAAGGAAGTCTAAATCAAGTGTATATTTATTCTGATTTAAATTAGGGTCAAGCCATGCCCACATTAGACTTTTTGGAACATATAAATTTAAAAAAATAAAATATAGGTCAGAGGTGCAGACTATAGCGTAAGTGTCTCAGCATTCATCTGAAAACCAACTTCATATAAAATCCTGCAGGTACTTAATATAGAAGGAGGCTCTTTTGGGAAATTTTGTTTAAACAGTTCAGTTATATATGCAGTAGTTAAGATTAAAAACCACACACACCCCTACCTCCCACACCCACTCCCCATTAGGGTTCAGACTGCAAGTGACTCAAACTTCATATTATGAACAGATTATAGATACACACACACTTCGCCACCACACATTTTCCAAAAGGAATACAATTTTCAAGTACTACCATACTAAGTTGCAAAACACAAAGGAACAACAGAACAAACACTAAGTAACTGATTAGCCCTCACAAAACTACTAAAAATAAAAAAAAATAAAAACACACACAATTAAAAGGGCACCTTAACTTTAGATCCAAAGTTAAGGTTTCATCCTAACCACAATAGGAGTCTATCCAGACAGACATCTGAAGCCTTCCAGACCACAGAACTACAGATACTGGTCGTCAGCAGACCAACCTATCCAAGGTAAAAGTCAACATCTTGGCCAAAAAGAAAAGTTCCACAGAACAACCTAGGAATTATTTGAGGAAGATGGCAGGGGAAAAAAAAAATCTAATATTCATCTCAATGTACCGCACGCATCACAACTTCTTATACAAGATCTTTCTTCCCTGTCATTCTACTGAAGGTGCACAGCCCACAAGTATTCATTCCCAAGCCATAGGGTTGAAATAACATCCCTGCATAGGATGTTGAGGCAAGAACTGACCAACAACTACCTAGAAATCAAATGGCATATTGGAGGAATACTTTATGTCTGTAGCTGAGCTCTACTGTAGCAACTCCTTTCCTACACAAGAAGAGATGCAGTTGGGGAGAAAGTGCTCTTCCTCTTCTTTCACCTTGTAGACACTGGTGAGTGGAAAAGGCAAAGGGCTGGTAGTAATCTGCAAGGTCATGTCACTTTGAAGCCATCAGCCAAGGAGAAGTACTCTAATTGCATATCCTCTTTAAGATGTCTTCCCCAGTTAACTCCCTCCCCCAACCCCACAAACCTTCAGTTCTATGTCGCCACCAGTCATAAAAAAACTCCCACCCCAAAGAGTGGGCAAACCTGAGTTCCTACGTAATAATGATAGGCTAAGAATTACACAGTTGCTATTGGAGCAGAAGAGGTGATGGAAAAGAAAGGTAGCCTTCTCAAAACTGGTTATTGTCAATGCAATTGCAGCTACAGGAATATGCACAGCACTTTTGGAAGTCAGCATTCATGATGGCTATTTTAACCTGTATAGAGCCACATTAGTTTAGATGATGAAAAAGTATCAGATAGTTACTGGTTTTGTACATTTGGCCTTACCACTAAGATCAAATTAGACAAATATCAAAAGGATGTTTTTACTTTTTTGGTGAAAGTAGGTCAGTGATAACTAATCAAGACATACACATGTCCATTTTTTACAAAGTACTTTGGGATGGGGACTACAATCTGTGCAGAATCACAGAATTTTTGTATTTATCACAAATTTCTAGCTGGAGACCCAAAAGTTTACCATTTTTGCTCCTGAATAATATTACCCAGCTGAGCAAAACTGACAGACTGCATGGCATTTTGTCCATTTCCCATTAGTAGGGTGGATTAAAATTTTATTTGAATTATAATAAGGTTTATTTTTATTTTTTTAAATAATTTTAAATCTGAATTTGATACAAAATAGGTCAAGGCCTAAAAATAAAAATATATTCTGAATCAAGGAGCCTATCAAAAACTTTGAGTTAAAGACAGCATCAGAGGAAAATACCTAGCGTGAGGTCAAGCTTTATAAATATGGCACAACTGACCATGCACTGTATTAAGGGCTTGCTTTGTTTAATAAAAACAATTTTATATGTTGTGCTCAATTAAGTTCCAGTTACCATCCTAATGCAGTTTGACACATCACAAACAAAAATCTAGTGAATAAGCAATACAGAATTGTACATTTTAGAAAATGGTAAAAGAATAACTTGGAAATATTAAGTTATATAATTGCTTAAGTAAATATATACAGTTATAGCAGACCCTCCTAGGCAGCAAAAAGATATTCCAAATCCAGTGTAAAGGCTCTATTTAGGAGTAAAAAAATCAAATTCTTGTAATGTTATACCAACCATTGGGAATGCACCTCTTTAGGAAATACTGTAATTGAAGTATGAATGAAAAAGCTGATTATGACAGATTTATAATCAAGGCTTTTTACTTGGTAATTTAAATCATTATTTAAAATTGCCTTTATTTAAAATCAATTCACTCTGCACCATTACTACAGGGAAATTCAACCATGCAGGACCAACTGAACAGTTACTCCTGTATTCCACCAAGATGTGGCAGAGTAAGGAAGAAGAGTTTAGAAGAAGGGGAGAGAAAAGGTGTACAAATGGCAAGAAGATTCTTAGTGGTTTTCTAGTTGCCAAAAGCTGGTGGGTGTAAGCAAGCTTTTAAGCTCTCTCGCCTCGGATACGCCAGACTAACTGGATGTCCTTGGGCATGATAGTGACTCTCTTGGCGTGAATAGTGCACAGGTGGGTATCCTCAAAGAGCCCCACCAAGTAGGCTTCACTGGCCTCTTGCAGAGCTGTAACAGCCAAGCTCTGGAAGCACAAGTCGGTCTTGAAGTCCTGTCTGCATTTGCGTGCGGGCAACAGTGGAAGGCGAGAAGATGAGGCTTCATCAGCAGCTCAGTGGGGAGTGGTCCGCATGGGGAGGAGGGCCGGGGTGCGAATGCGTGTCTTCACAGGCAGTCTGCTTGTCCTGGCCTCCATTCAGCACTCCTCACTCCCAACAAGGGACAAACAGCAAAACCTCTTTCTGGCATATCTTATCTTCTCCCTTTTCTTCATTGGGGGGGAAAAAAAAAACAAGCACTGGACAAAGAAGCTTTCTCTTCTTCCTTTCAGGTATCCACATTTTAGGAATCAAGGATGAAATTCAGTTTCAACCAATTAGCTGTCAAGTTTACCACTCAATTCCTTGATATCTGATCACTGTGAGTCAACAGAAAGTCAGGTAATAATAAGGTAATAATTGGAGATATACCAATCTCCTAGAACTGGAAGGGACCTTGAGAGGTCATCGAGTCCAGCCCCCTGCCTTCACTAGCAGGACCAATTTTTGCCCAGTTTTGCCCAACCAATTTTTGAGTTTTTACTCAATTTCGCTTCCATATTCTCACTGAGTGTGGAGGAATTTTAACTTAAAAAAATCTTTCAATTCTAATTCAAGAAAACAGATAAAAGTTATATTGGGTGTTTTATTTTGTAGAAGCTAGTTTTTAATAACCCAGATTTGAACTTTAAATCGACAAATGAATATGGTTGTTTGTCACTCAAGTCTCAAGAGTTAGCCACAGACTTAATACCGGCATCAAGCACAACTCTGTCCTGACCACTGCACCAAACCCACACGCAATCTCCACTCTTATGCTGTGAGAGGCAAATTAATTTGTTTATTTAACTTTTACAAATAAAACAATATATCTCCGCACTGAAGCTGCGAGGAGCAGAGAAAGGAGACACAGGAGAGAGATCCTGCCATCCCCAGATGGAGAGGCTGGAGATATGCATTCTTCCTACCAGAAAGGCGCATGAAGCCGCTTGAGAAAGGACTAAAGCTGTACCCTAACCGAGAGATCTCTTATCAACCCTTCTTCACACGTGGCTGATGAAAATGTGTTTAAAGAAAAAAACAAACAAACGAGGCTTCACGAAGAAAAACCCAGCCCACGTTGTAACCGCTGAGGAGTCACAGGGCTCGAACCTGCTCCCCACGGATCAGCAGCAAATTACTGTACCACCGAAGCACGAGTGGTCTCCAGAACAGAGAGACCTGGCAGGCAGCGCAGAGCGCGAAGTCCACAGGGTGCTCAGCCCGTCACGCCCAGGGCTGGCTGTCAGACGCACGGCCCCGAGGAGGCTGCACAGCCCCTCTGCCCAGCAGGACGGACGGATGGGGCAGGCGATGCTGCCGCCTCTCTCTGAGAAAAGCCACCCGAGCCAGGCAGCGATCGGGGGTGACATGGGGCCCCCACGCCCGCCGAGGGACACGGGGCATTTCAGCCCCCATGGGGGGGGTAATGGCTGCGTCCCCCTCCCCCACCGGGAAGTGGCCTACACCGGGAAGAGGGGGTGGGCTGTGGTGCCGAGCGCCCTTCCCAGCCCCACCGGCCCGGCCAGGGAAATCAGCACAGACTCGGCTACAGGGCAGCAGCGCAGCCGCCCTCAGCGGGAGATCAGGGCGCCCCGGACGAAGCGGGTCTCGCACTTACCGGCATCATCTCTGGAGCGGTTCCTGAGCCGCCGTCGCTCCCAGCCTCCTTAGCTGCAGCGCGAGCTGCTTTCCTCACCGGCCGGGGGAAGCGGAGACCGCGGCGGCAGCGACGACAGGCGCCTCTCGCTTCCCCACAGGCCTCGCTCCCCGGTGGCTGCTGCCCGGAGCGGAGAGAAGATGAAGGCGGCGATGGCAGCCAGGCTCCACAGCCCCTCACCTCAGCGCTACCTGCTCCGCGTCCTCGGCCGTTCCGCCAGGCCAGGGGTTAACGACAGCGCCGCCTCCCCATTGGCCGGGGCGGGACGCCTCGATCGAGGGAGGTGGGCGGGGGAAAGACATGCGCGCGCGCTGGGCTCTTAGCCCACGTGACACCAGCAGCGCGCGCGCGCTCTCTCGCTCTGCAAGCGTTGTTATTATCCTCCCCCTAGCGAGGCCCCGCCCCCGTGCACCTAGCCCCCCCCCATCCCTGCCCTTTATTGTCAGGTGTCCTAGGCCTTCCCCCTTCCTGTCTTCTGCGCCTGCCCTGTGCTCCCAGCCCCTCTCCCGCCGGCCTGCGTCCGCTCCTCCCCCCCGCTCCTCCCCCCATCGACCGGCCTGTCCTAATGTCCCATCCCCAGGGCTCGGCCCGCCACCACCTTTCCTCACGAGTGTGTACTGGGCCTGCTCTGCCTCATTTTCTGCTGGTGCCGCACCCCTGGCCTGCTGCAGAGGCAAACTGGGCCCCTCCCACCCTGTTCCCATAGCAGCGGACCTGGCCTACGACTCCCATCTCCCGGGTAAAGGTCTCCCCCCGCTGCTGCTTGCCATGTTGTGTGTTACTGTTGCTTCCCACCACTGGACTGGTGCGTTAACAGGCGCTCTGTGCTCCAGGCTCTTGCAACAGGGGGACTGTAGGAGAAAGGCCACTTTAAAGGGTCCTTTGCCGCAGCGCAGCTGACAGTCTTCCCACAGACGTCACCCGCTGCTGGAATGTGGGGAATGCGGATTTGCAGAGGCAAAGTCCTCAGAGTGTTCCCATCCCCGCCTCCTCCTCCTGCCCTATACTGAAAGCAGGCTGCAGCGACAACTGCAGGAGGAAGCCGGAGGGCCCTCACTGAAGGTGTAACCCTGCTGATCGGCACTCTCCGGCGGTGCAAGAGTGCGGCATGCAACGTGAAGTCTGAAGGACAAAAGCATCCTAAAGCCATACATCTTAAGTATAAAATAACACAGAGGATGTTTAACTGATACAGGAAAAAGACGAAATCAAATTATGCAATAGTATCGCTTTATTTCTAGCACCCTGGGCATCCTACAAGATCATAAAAACTACACTGCCGTTGAAACAGCTAGCTGCTGTCCGCCAGACAATAGTGCATAACAATAAGGGAAGAGAAATTTAGCCAAGGACACCGGTGTAATGATTCTGTAGTGCTTATTGTTCACAAATAGTTTCAAAGGCTTCTTTGGAAATGACTTCATGTAGCTTATACAAATTGTTTTGTTTTGCAGAACTGTAAAAATAAAGTTACTTAACAGCTCAGAAGATGTTAATCTGTTGTGCATCAAAGCAGCAAAATAAGACTTCCATTACATATATACAAATATCATATGGTTATGTAAGTCTTATCAACATTGCTATTAGTCTAGAAAAAGATTAATTAGTCCTACTGTTGGATCTACTGTATGGATAAAAAATCCTCTTTTGTTTGATCTGCTAATTTATCTGTTCTTCATTTCTTTCAGCATATACCATGTACGTTGTTTGTCAAGAAACTGTATACTTAAATACATGAGAGGTAATTTTTAACGTGTTAAATAGAGTAGGCTGTTAAAGGGTACGTTAAAGATTTTTAGCTGAGAGAGCCAGCTGGAGATTTGATGACTCTTATGAACCTTTGGAGCCCACAATCCAACCAAAGAATATTTTGTTTTGGTTCTGCAGGTAGAAGACAGTGAGCTGCAAATCCTAGACCGAAGGTCATATGATAACTTCAGCTGCTTATGTAATATTGTATACATTTATTCTGATCTTTTAGCAGCCTTAAAAAGATAGTTCATAAATATAAAATATAAAAAATTGCATTGCGTGTCCGCGTGTCTCAATGCATAAGTTCTCAGCTCTGTTTTGAATGCTGTAATATGACAGAGTTGCCACTTCTGAATAAAATTGTCCTGCTGGACAAACCTGTTAGCACAATGTTTTGTCAACCTAAAATTATTTTGCAAGTACTATGCAACGTGCTACTAGTTGACAGTAAGATGTGAGACAGTGGCATCCTTGTAAACGAATTCCACCTCCCACACAGGTGTAGGAATAGGAAAGACTAGGGTACTAGGACATAAGAAAAAGACAAGTTCAGATTTACTCAGAATTGCTTTATTAACCTGGAGCTAGGCAGACCTTGAATAAAATAGGCTATAAATTACCATAATTATTGATATACCTTAAAATAATCAGTTATTTAACTATATTCTTCCTCAAGTATATTCTAAATATTTTTAACAAACAGGTAGAAAACATGAAAATGGCAGTGAATAGAGTTCCCCTACCTCTCCCAGTGTTTATATTGCAAAATTCTGAGTCTAATTGTGGCTAAAGGACCATTTTGGAAACTCTTTGCCCATCTTTATTTTTCCAAATGTATGCCCTCCTTCTTATTCAAGGTGCAGTTTGGTCAATGGTTCTCAAACTATGGTCTTTGGACCACTTATTGGTGGTTGTGCAGATAGCTGACTGGTGATGATTCCTTCTTGTTTTCAATAACAACATTAAAAGAAGTTAAAATACAGTAAATAATTTTAAAATGTTATTTTGCCATGTAAACAATTGCTATATGTGCTGCTGCAGAAATGCTACATGACTGGTAATCAGTGAGTAGGTGGTCCTGAGGTTAGGGTACTCAGCTTATAGATGAAAAACCCATCTTCGAGTCCCTTCTCCTGTCAGATAGAAGGGGAATTAAACTGGGGTTTCCCATGCCCCTTGTGAGTACCCTAACCACTAGGCTAAAAATTATAAAGGAGATTTCTGCTGCCATTGCCTTCTTTCTGCTCCCTCCCCCAGGATCCTTTTGTGTGGAGTTAGGCATGCACTGCTGCTGTTCTTGCAAGAAAAGAGTTAGGTGCTTGACTCCAGGAGAGGTTCCCAGCTGTGGATCCCAAGCAGAGATAGGTGCCTCTCTCCAGCTCAGACTTAGGTGTCTAATTCCCCGAGAAGGGTAGGATTTAGGACACACCCCTCTCCATCACATCTACAATTAGCTAACTTCCGCAGCTCAGACTTTAGTGGATCCCATTCTCAGGCACCAGTATGTCTCCGACTCCATGCATTGTATAGAGAGCCTAGGCACCTAACCTAGGGTTTGTGGATTCCACTGGTTGGCTAGGGGTGCTATCCATGAAGTAACTTAGATGTCTAAACTCCAGATATAGGTGCCTAACTCCCTGTATGCAGCACCACTGTGATCCACAAAATTCCTATTTGGCTGCTGCTTAACTTTCAAGGTGCCTAATCTCACTTGTTGCCTAACTTTCCCCAGAGTTCCTGAGATGCGTAAGTTTTAGACCCTGAGGCATGCAAGCTGCTGCATCCCTCTAGGCATCTGGGTGCCTATCCCCTGCCAAATCCCAGAACTAGTCACAAACGGGGAAATAGGCATTTATCCACCTAAGTCACCTTGGTAGGTGGCTTCTGAGCATGCCTATCGGGTCAGGTCCCATTCAGAATCTGTCTGGGTGACATAGTGGTCTTAAAAGTTCTTGCCTAGTGGTTAGTGTGCTTACTGGGGATGTGGGTGACCCAGGTTCAATTTCCATCTCTCTATGAGAGGAGGAAGAAGGATATAAATAGGAGTCTCCCAAACCTTTCAGAAGGGTGCTGTAACCACTGAGTTATGGGTAGTTAGAGGGCTCCCTCAGACTCTCCTCTTAAAGCTGTTTCACTGTGGATAAATATGTAAAGAGTCATGGGGCCAGAGAAAGAGCAAGTGCAAGAATTACTCTATAGTTCAGTGGTTGGGGCTCCTCCATGAGAGGGAAACTCTTTAGCCAGTCCCCCTAATTCAATTGTTCTTTCATTATTTAGCCCCAGTGAACAGCTTCAGCAGAAGAAATTAAGGGAGCCCCACAGCAGAATATCTGAGAGCTTAGTGATTAGAGAGCTCTCCTGAAAGGCAGGAGACACTATTCAAATTACTCTTGGGGAATTCTGTGCCAAAAAAATTAAAAACCTGTGTACAATATTTTAAAATTCTGCATATTTTATTTGACAAAATACAATATAATCATACTTCTGCTGTCAGGTGGCTGGGTGTCCTGCTGACAGCCCCATATGTCTGGGGCTCTGCAGTCCTGCATGGCTGGGGCTCCTGCTGTCAGGGGGAGCTCCCAGCATCCATGCCAGGTGCGGGTAGGGTGCTGGGAGGAAATCATAACTTTGCCATGGGAAAAAAATAAAATTCTGCAGGGAACATTTATTCTGTGTTATGTTGTATTGTGCAGTGGTGCAAAATTCCAGCAGAAGTATCACTTTTTTCTCCCCCTCTGACAGAGGGGGGGAATTGAACTGGAGTTTCCCACCTCCCATATGAGTTGTCTAACTACTATGCTAAAAGTTAGAAGGTGGGCATTGGCACCATCACCTTCAGCTGTTTTGTATGCAGCAAGACAGATGCCAAACTCATGTTCACATGTGGCATAGGGCATTTAAGCCCCCGTCTTCAGGCTGCTGGTTCCTGTTCATGGATCACTAGCAGAGATAGGTACCTGGCTCTGAGAATGTGGTGAGGTTTAGCACACATGCCTATTGTTGGCATCTCCCATTGGCTAGCCACCACTGCATAAAGAGGGATGACAGGCCCCATTGGCTAGTTTAGGCAGCTCCCTGCCTAGCATGTTGGCTTGTGTGGATCATATGCTTAGGCTCTTCTCTCTCCTCATTCATTGTTTAGGAAGCCTATGTGCCATACTCTGCTTTGTGAGTCACAACGTTGCTCCTGTGAGTTTCTAGGCCTCCTAAAAATTAGGTGCTGTGATGTGCAGCGGTGCAATGTCTAAAGCCCTTAGAGGTTCATGTTCTACATACATAGCTTGTCCGCATTCTGTGTGTGGTTGTCCAAGGTATGTGGGGTTGTATGAAATAAGTCACAAAGTCATGAGTGAGTCATGAGAATAGTTAGGGTAGAGAGTAGGGTGTGGGAGGGGATGTAGGCGGTAATGAGGGCAGAGATGTAGAATCCTAGTCTCTTTGTTTTCAGGTGCATTGCTAGAAGAGAAGGGTCTGTGCTTATGTGGAAAACTGCTTGATTTTTGTGTGATTGTAGCTTCTATTTTCACATCTAGCTACATAGCTAAAGGAAGTTCTGTTCCTCTTCCTTTGTCAGTGCAAAAAATGTTTATTTTTGCTAGAACTGCTGAAACAAGAGGTTTCACCAGATGGATACACTCACATTAAATTAATAACTGGAAAAGGCAATTATTGCTAGCTACAGAAATGCACTGAAATCTAAATTAGACTTTTTGCAGGTTTAATTTATGTCTGTTTTAAATAGGATTTGTGCTGTGGCTATCATTTTGCTGTTTAAAGTTTGCTGTGATTTGGGTTGTATTGTTTCTTGTGACATTTTCTAGTTACTGTTTTGAGAATCCATTACATTTTAGTAGAATCCATTACATTTTAGTAGAATGCTAAAATAATCTAAGTTGCAAGAAGCCTGATTTTTTATTTACTTCTGCTGACTAAGCCATTGTTCTTTTGATTCTGGAACCTGTGACTAAAGAAAGCCTGGCCTTTGGATGCTGACAGGAACAAACGTATAGCTTCAGTGTGATAAAACTAACACTTGCACAAATGTCTTCTTTTGTAGCATGAATAGTGTTGTATTGGTAGGTTGATGTTTATTTATAATGGTGCAGGCAGGGTTTTCTTACATCTAAAGCTAAAATAGTCTTTCACTAAACTAGATATGAAAGAACTGGGAATCAGTGTTTCCAACTTTTCTACCTAGTGCTGCCTAATATTGTTAGAAGAACATTGCTATTTCTTCCCTTTATTATTAAGTAAAACAGCTTTAAAGGATTAATTTATGAGAACACCTTTTTCCATATTATGCCATATACTATACCAGGCACAGTCATTATTAAACTGTTTATAAAATGTATCTGGTGTGGAAAAGGGCCTAAAATGTGGCTGCTGGTTTTGAAGGAAAATGAAGGGTTTCCTTTTCCTGGTAATTTACCATTTTGTCTCTGCTCACTTGCTATTCCTCTAAACAGTGATTGTTCCTTCACAAAGGGAGGAACATTAACATAGTTCAGACATTAACAGACCGATCACACAAAAAGGGGGTCTGGAAAGGTATTTGTTGTAAGCCTTTATATTGTGTAAAGTTTTTTTGTGCATCCCTTCCAAAGAACCACATGTATGTCTCGCTTAATGTTAAATATTTTCCTCTTGAAAGTCACATTTCTTTCTCTTATTGTAATGCTGTGAAAATTGGCCTTAAGTAGGTAAGCAATTATAACAACTGAGTCATGTAAGTAATAATAACCTTGTTAAGCTGTCTGTTGCAGGTGCAGTATACTGTAACAGATGATGTCAACAAAGGAAGACTATGAATCTCCAGGAAAGTTGCACAGCAACAATTTTGAAATAATTTTGGATAATACTTCACACACCAGAGTCTGTATGTTAGAATAAAGGGTTTGTTTTAATTTGTCTATCATGTCCCAGCAATCTCACACAGAATCAAGCTGAATTTTAGAGACTGCAAAAATGACAAGGATATGTATTTGTCAATAATCATGTGCTGAACTGCTCAAATTCATAAACAGAGTATATGTCTGGATCACCAGCAAACTAGCTCAAAGGGAGATAAAGGATAAATCATGCTAAAATGGGAACACTCAGTTGTTAATTCTGTACACAATCTCCACAATAAATGAACAGGAGAAAAGTCTTACTGCATTACTGTACTATATTAGGGCATTACTTTAGACTGATGGTCACATTGTCCTTTAATGTACTAGCTGTTTGGTATGGATATATCATCTTGTACTAAAGATTAAATGCCATCATATGTGTATATGGGCTTTTTGCATACATAAAAAATCCAGTTCTGCTCCACTGTAATTTAGAATGATGCAACATATAAACACATCAGAAAGACTGGAGGAGACACAAACAGAAAAGAGAGGTTAAAGCTCCTGGGAGAGGTTATTTTTATTTTTACATATTTAGGTATATAACCATATCAGTTGTCACATTAATGTCTTGGATTTGCTTTTTTCTTTTCTTCAATTGTAATCATCAGAGTACCAGAGGGAGCATACAAGCATAGCTAAATATTAGCTGCAGAATATTAGCTGAAGATGTGGGGTAGAGGAGAGATTTAGAGAACAATCCATTCTTTGACATTTAGTTCTGTTTTTCCCAAGGTGCCATTTTGTGTTGGGTATATTGCCTTTCACTTATTTCAGAAACAATGATTAGGGTTTTCTTCTTAGTATTTGGGGGGAGGGATAGCTCAGTGGTTTGAGCATTGGCCTCCTAAACTCAGGGTTGCAAGTTCAATCCTTGAGGGGGCCACTTAGGGATCTGGGGCAAAAATCAGTAATTGGTCCTGCTAGTGAAGGCAGGGGGCTGGACTTGATGACCTTTCAAGATCCCTTCCAGCTCTAGGAGATTGGTATATCTCCAATTAATAAAAAAGAAGAAAAATCTATTGTTGCATTTGATGTAACAAATCATAGGGTTGTTTTCAGTTAACTCAAACAGCTATCAGGGAGGTCAGATACTTCTGTGCTCCCTTTTACTGTTTCCAACTGCTTTAGATTTCAGATACCTACATTTTCTCAAAGGTCCCATATAGAACCCCACAGTATTCATATGAGTTCTTTAGACCATACTGCTAACAAATTGTAGCTAATCTACCACTTTTTTATAGACACCCACCATCAACCCTTAATTTAAGAGGGGATGTCCTATTTTATTCAACTGAAGTTCACAAACAACTGTTTTCCTTCCTGATGATTAATTAGCCAGAGGGGGGCAGGCAGGTGTAAGGAAGAGGGGGGGGACGGATACTAGATCTACAGGTCATGCTGGTAGTACTGTGTCCCTACCGAGTTGGGTGAAAAGAGTGAGAGGAGCCCAACAGCAAAAATTAGGATGTTTGTTCACCAATGCAAGAAGCTTAGGTAATAAAATGGAGGAACTGGAGCTCTTGGTCCGAGAACTGAAGCCGGATATCGTAGGAATAACCGAAACATGGTGGAACGGTAGCCATGACTGGAGTACAGGTATGGAAGGGTATGTGCTGTTTAGGAAAGACCGATGCAAAGGTAAAGGGGGGGGAGTAGCATTGTATATCAATAATGAGGTGAAATGTAATGAAATAACTAGCAATGCAATGGATAATACGGAGTCTGTTTGGGCAATGGTCACATTGGGGAAGAAAACTACTAGAGCCTCACCCGGGATAGTGATTGGGGTGTGCTATAGACTGCCGGGATCTACCCTAGAGACGGATAGAGAGCTCTTTAATGTTTTTAAGGAGGTAAACACTAATAGGAACTGCTTGATCATGGGGGATTTTAACTTCCCGGATATAGATTGGGAAACAAATGCTAGTAACAATAATAGGGCTCAGCTTTTCCTAGACGTGATAGCTGATGAATTCCTTCATCAAGTGATTGCTGAACCGACGAGGGGGGATGCCATTTTAGATCTGGTTTTGGTGAGCAACGAGGACCTTGTTGAGGAAATAGTTGTAGGGGACAACCTTGGCTCGAGTGATCATGAGCTAATTCGTTTCAAAATAAATGAGAGGATAATCAATAGTGCATCTGAGACTAGGGTTTATGATTTCAAAAGGGCTAACTTTACTAAACTAAGGTGACTAGTTAGGAAGTAGACTGGCCTAACATATTTAGGGATCTAAGGGCAGATGACGCCTGGGGTTACTTCAGGTTGAAGTTGCAGGAGATGTCAGAGGCATGTATCCCAAGAAAGGGAAAGCGGCTCGTAGGTAGCAGTTTTAGACCGAGCTGGATGAGCAAGCATCTCAGAGGGTCATTAAGAAAAACAGAAAGCGTGCACAAGGACTGGAAAATGGGAGGGATCAGCAAAGAAACCTACCTTATTGAGGTCAGAGGGTGTAGGGAAGCAGTGAGAAAGGCAAAGCGACGGGTGGAGATGGACTTAGCGAAGGGATTAAAACCAATAGCAAAAGGTTTTTTAGCCATATAAATAGGAAGAAAACCAAGAAAGAAGAAGTGGGACCGCTTAAAACTTTGAACGGAGTGGAGATTAGGGATAATCTTGGAATGGCACAATATCTGAACGAATATTTTGCCTCGGTCTTCAATGAGGCTAATGAAGGGCTAAGGAATAGTGATACAGGGACCGATGGGAATGAGGATATGGGGGTAGACATTATGGTATCGGAGGTGAAAGCCAAACTTGAACAGCTTAACGGAAGTAAATCGGGGGGCCCGGATAATCTTCATCCTAGAATATTAAGGGAACTAGCGAGTGATATTGCTAGCCCGTTAGCGATGATTTTTAATAAATCTCTAAATTCGGGGATTGTACCGTTGGACTGGAGATTAGCTAATGTAGTTCCTATATTCAAGAAGGGGAAAAAAAGTGACCCGGGTAACTACAGGCCTGTTAGTTTAACATCTGTAGTATGCAAAGTCATGGAAAAAATTTTAAAAGAGAGAGTGGTTATGGAGCAGGAGGCCGATGGCAACTGGGATAGTTTACAGCATGGATTTACGAAAGGTAGATCGTGCCAAACCAACCTGATCTCCTTCTTTGAGAAAGTAACAGATTTTTTAGACAAGGGAAATGCAGTGGATCTAATATATCTAGCTTTTAGTAAGGCGTTTGATACGGTACCGCATGAGGAATTACTGGTTAAATTGGAAAGGATGGGGATTGAAATGAAAATCCAGAGGTGGATAAGGAGCTGGTTAAAGGGGAGACTGCAGAGGGTAGTATTGAAGGGGGAACTGTCAGGTTGGAGGGGGGTCACTAGTGGAGTTCCTCAAGGTTCGGTTTTGGGTCCAATTTTATTCAATCTATTTATTGCTGACCTGGGAACCAAGAGTAGGAGTGGGCTGATAAAGTTTGCGGACGACACCAAGTTGGGAGGTATTGCCAATTCGGAAAAGGATTGGGATATCCTCCAGGGAGATTTGGATGACCTTGTAAGCTGGAGTATTAGTAACAGGATGAAATTCAATAGTGAGAAGTGTAAGGTTATGCATTTAGGGATGACTAACAAGAATTTTAGTTATAAGCTAGGGACACACCAGTTGCAAGTAACGGAGGAGGAGAAGGACCTAGGAGTCCTGGTTGATCGTAGGATGACCATGAGCAGGCAATGTGATGTGGCCGTTAAGAAAGCAAATGCGGTATTGGGATGCATTAGGCGAGGTATTTCTAGTAGGGATAAGGAAGTGCTAGTCCTGTTATATAAGGCGTTGGTGAGACCTCATTTGGAGTATTGTGTGCAGTTTTGGTCTCCCATGTTTAAGAAGGATGAATTCAAACTGGAACAGGTACAAAGAAGGGCCACTAGAATGGTCCGAGGAATGGAAGGCCTGTCATATGAAAGGAGACTTGAGGAGCTCGGTTTGTTTTCCTTAACCAAAAGAAGGATAAGAGGAGATATGATTACACTCTTTAAATATATCAGAGGGATAAATACCAGGGAAGGAGAGGAATTATTTCAGCTCAGTGCTAATGTGGACACGAGGACAAACGGATTTAAATTGTCAGTTAGGAAATTTAGGCTAGAAATTAGACGAAGGTTTCTAACTATCAGGGGAGTGCAATACTGGAACAGCCTACCGAGGGAAACAGTGGGGGCGAAGGACCTCCATGACTTTAAGACTAAGCTAGATAAGTTTATGGAGGAGATGGTATGATAGGATACCGGGCTTAGTCAATAGGTTAATTAAGTGCCACACTGGTAAATAGTACAATGGGTCAATGATATGTTATTCTTAACCTTTTTCCAGAGGGTATGGCTGGAGAGTCTTGCCCGCATGCTCGGGGTTCAGCTGACCGCCATATTTGGGGTCGGGAAGGAATTTTCCTCCAGGGTAGATTGGCTGTGGCCCTGGAGGTTTTTCGCCTTCCTCCGAAGCATGGGGCAGGGGTCGCTTGCTAATGGAGTGGGGAGATCGGCTAATGTGGCCTGCATCTTGCAGGAGGTCAGACTAGATGATCATATTGGTCCCTTCTGATCTATGATTCTATGCTGGATGAGGGCTTGTCTACATATGGAGTTATTCTGGAATAGCTACTGTGCTTTAAATTCA
Organism: Mauremys reevesii; assembly: GCF_016161935.1. Classification (NCBI taxonomy): domain Eukaryota; kingdom Metazoa; phylum Chordata; order Testudines; family Geoemydidae; genus Mauremys; species Mauremys reevesii. The sequence continues at coordinate 19,912,740 of NC_052626.1, read as the reverse complement.
CACTCTACCTTAATCCAAATTGACTTACAAGTGTAGACAGGCCCTTCAGGACAAGGTTGTAAACAGAAGAGGTAGGAAGTCAGAGAGACAAATGCATATAGAAGAGTGGAATATGTAAATAGTGGAAGAAAGAAGGTTATAAATCAATTAAAATTAGTGCTCTTTGTGTAACCCACACTCCTTCTGGGTGTGGTGTTCTGTCCCATCTAGTGGCACCAAGACCACTTAGAGAGAGATTAATGTGTTTGGTCAACAGCCAGTTGGCTTTTAGCTCATGTGATAGCAGCTCATGCACTAAGCTCCAGAAGTCCCCAGTTTGATCCCACATGCCAACAACCGGGATCTATGAGCATTACACTTGCATGTTGTTTATAGTTTATTTCCAAACTCCAATTATATAAAAGCTCCATATAATTAAGGATGCACTACCAAGTCATAAATATCATAGTCTTTTACAAAGTAGTTTGCAAGTAAAAGAGATGTTTCTTCTTCAAAGATATAATACAAGTGTCTCCTGTTGTTCATATAAAATTCCATAAAGATTTGACACAAGTCAAGGCTATATGTAACCTGTAGCTCTGTAAGACAGAAGCACATTTGTGACATATTTTAAAAGCCTGACTGATCACTTTTCAGAGCTTTATGTGACTGACAGGAGAATGGTGAATTGAGAAATGTCAGAAAGGGCATGGGTGCTTCTTATATTTAGCTACACAACTCACAAGGAATATCAGACTCTAGAACACAGAATGCAGAAAAGTGTTTAATTCTAGATGGTGAATTTTGATAGAAGAGCAGCAATGGTAGGAGTATCTAACCAGCAGAAAACGGACTTTTAATTTTTTCTAAAGGTATCTGCAATGCCTCTCTATTACCATAACATCCTTTCCATAATACAAATAAAAATATTCAGGGTTTCTGACAGTGTTGTTTGAGGATTGTCTCATTATTATTGCATAAATCATATAAAGAATGGTATGCCATATAGAAGAATCACTGAAAATACTGAAACCGTCCAAACATTAATGAGAGCCGCAAGATTAGTGCTTTGGCTCATCATACTGTAGAAATACAGGCTTTATTTGTGGTGTGATGCTATAACCAAAAGGTCTAACATGATCCTTGGATGTATAAATGGGAATATCAAGTAATGATAGAGAGGTTAATTACCCCTGCATATGGCATTGGTGAAACCACTACTGGAAAAATGGACAGAGTTCAGCAAAAAGCCATAAGAATGACTGAAGGAGTTTCGAAAATGCATCTGCAGACTGCATTGTAGAATCAATTTTTAAGCTGATTTTTTCCCAAGAAGGTATCCCATATGATATAATGTGGATGAGTCTGTTAAAAACTAGTAAAAGGAGTACTATATGAAACAAAGGATTTCCCCCCAAAGTCCATTTATTGTGTGCATCTTCCAATGCCAAGAACATTATTCCTATATGATACGGGAAGGGGTGTGAAACCACAACACAAATCAAAGTAATGTGGGTCTTCTTTCCCTGCCCTCCAATCAGCTTTTGAAAGTTCCTTACAATTATTTTCTCACTTTCCATTTACGTCTCTTTGGGCCCAAGGGTGCGTAACTGAAGGAGTAGTCTGTGTTGAAAAGGAGAGAGGTGACTGGATAGTACTAACTAGAATAGTTAATTTGAGAGAATTATAAAAAAACTTTTTTTTGATAGACTGCTTTTCTTGTTGTATTATACAGTAAGATTTAACCAAATAGAAATGTACTGAAAAGAATGTTTACATTTCAATTTGTATTGAAATAGAGCAGAATCCTTTATTAAAATGGATGTGCCTCCAGTTCTCAATTGACTTACTGAATGAAATGCAGTGTTTACTTTAAATCTATCCAGTTTATCTAAACAGGTTATCTTGAAGTTTAAAAAGGGGGCTAGGAGACCATTTATCAAGCCATATTGTATGCAGTACTGTGAAATACAATTTGGCTGCTAGAGGAATATAAGAAAACTATTTCTAATCTCAAACTACTAGAGAGATTTAATAAGAATATTTTGGGTGCAATAAACTATATGACAGTATTATAGGTAACAGGCATCACAAGCAGAACCCATCCATAAACAGTGTGTTGTACAATTATTTTAGAATACTTCAGATGTCCTCAAGATACAGAGCTACCTTTATTAAAGAAGAAATATTTCTGATACAGGTTTATTTTTATCTTTCCTGATATTCTTGGGCATACACCCAATGCCCAGTCATATTGTAATTTAGCTTGTTACTTGTTCCTCCCCGCTATAATTCTATAGTACATGGTGGGATTTGTCCGTACTCGTCATTTAGTCTATTGTTTATATAGTGTTTTCCATCCTGAAATATCCCACATCCCTATATTCAAGAATTCATCTCTTACCTGCAGCAACTCTTTTAGCATTAGCACAAAACACTATACACAACAGTTTAGAACATGAAATGAAGACTGCTATATTCCATTGACACTGCGTGAAGAAGCATATAGGTAGAATGTAATTATCCCAAACAGAATTCACCCAGTATGCCGATGTTAACTATGCAGCTTCTGCAGCAAGTTTCACAGGTCAGGAATTTGGTTTTACATCTCATGTGAAAGACAAGCAGTTCTAGCTGTACAATACTTCCAAATACCGTGCAGGATATTGGTTCTGTACTAGCCCAGAGGGAAGAGTGACACCTACAGAATCACCAGAATGATTTCCCATAGCATAACCTGTTAGCTGTGCAGGAACTCCAGCTATATTCTGTATTATGATATAGTTGAGCCACTACAATGACATGGATGTTAAACAGCTGAAGGTCACATCAGTTTGAAAAGCAGAATAATTAAATGCACAGTAACATAAAATCCCCAAGGTGACTGTGATTAAAAACTACTAATGGATGTTGTTTCTATTTTCTGCCTAGTCGTTATTCAGGCTTAACAGATTCTTTCTGGTAGCAACAGGCACTTGTACTGACATAAGCAGTGTATTAAACTGTTTATGTCGCACTTCCCATCAGTACCTAGCCCAGGCCAGGGAAGCTAATGATACAACTAGTGGACCAAATTTGGTGATGAATCCTGGTCATGTGTCATCTGAGGCATGTTGTACCTATGCTAAGAGGAAGAAAGAACCACTGCCATACTTCTGTAAACTTTCCTTTTTAATACTAAAAACCTCAAGAGAGTTGTCATGGCCTTTCTGTATGTATTGAGCATTAGGATAAATTGTTTATTAAGAGAAACCATCTCCTTTGTTGTGGGCCTGGTCCTTTGGCCTAATTAATTTAGGTGGATTATAGTCCAGTGTCTGAAACACAGAAACAATTGTGTTGTTACACACTAGATTTAATACCACCAAGAGATTATAAAGGAGGCAAAGTTCTGTGTGTTTGCTGTAGCCCATAGTGACATTCCTGACCTCTGAACAGGGCAGTGTGCTGCATTCTTTGTACTGTTTTGAGTGTTCGCAATAGTACCAGTCATTATAGGAGAGAAAGAACTCAGAATATATACATAACTTGGCAGGTACTAGGCAGAACTAATGTTCAATTATACATGTATATATTCATCTGTGCATCTTTTCTTGCAGATATGAAATTTAACAGTTTTCCATTCAATACAGCTTTGGTTCTTTTAACCTGATCCCACAGTTTATATGGTAGGCAGCCTACAAATTAAAAAAACGGGGTTGTCCCTGAGGATAAAGGATCTGATTTGATGCCAGTTGAACTCAGTGAGAGCCATTTAATTGGATAAGGCCCAAAATTACTATATAGAAAATCCCCTCATTTATCCATTAGTACTTTACTTCTCATATCCTGATTCCCATCAGAATTGTACTGCTGCCATATTTGGATTCCATCTCTTATGTATTAAGCTCCAATCATGGTAGGTGCTGTATAAATAGATACAAAGACAATGACCTTCACCTGGAGAGCTTATGGTTTAGTAAGTGGGCAACGCAGGAGGAAAATAGTGAAAAACAATATGATTAAATGGTGAAATTAAGCACATCTTGTTAGTTCCAAAGGTTACAGTTTTCCGTTTTGTTTATGTACACATTCTTTTCAGTAAGTTAAGGAGGTGAAGATGGGTTAGGGTTTATAGGTTTTTGAGGAAGTTTGATTTCAGGATGGAAGAAGATGGTGGAGGTCAGCCAGAGGAACTCAGAGAGGGGAGTTCTGGCCTATACGGCAGTCCAGAATAAGGCCTCGAGGCAAGAATGAGAGAAAATCCCAAAGGGAGCATCAGTTATGTGGATTAGGGTGAAGAAGGCAGCAGAAAGAGAGGAAAATCGAGAATTAAGACTGGTCCACACTAGAAAGTTTGATCGATCCAGCTACATTGCTCAGGAATGTGAAAAATCCACATCTCTGAGCAATGTCGTTAAGCCAACCTAAGTCCCCATGTAGACAGTGCTAGGTCACCAGAAGCATTTTAGGTGTAAACATAACCTTGTACTGGAGTAAGGTTGGATAGGGCCTTGAAGGGAGATGGAGCTTAAATATGACCCTTTACACAAGGAATGGGCGGACAGGGAACCAATTTCAAAGTTTGTAAATATTAACACACTACATTAGCTTCCCCATTACTGTTTTAATTAACAATTGTGTTTTTCCCTTATAGGAAAAAACACAGCATCTATTGGAAATGCAAACACACAGCTGGTAAACCAAAGATGACAAGAAAGGAAAAGCAGACAGAGTTCAGCAGTTGCATGGAGTTTTACTAAAATATTTTGAATCGAGATTACCACAATGGGATTGTGGATCTCAGAATTATCTGATTTATTCCTTTAGTTCACTTGGAACTTGTGTATCTAATAAATGACTTGTTTCTTTTGCATATCTAATAAATGATTTAGCAACTTTATTGAAGTTCCCAAATCATCATCATCATGGTGGTCAGTTCATTTTAAATATGTTGTGGGAAGGAAAACACTGCTCTTAAGTGACTTGCCTAAAGAAACACAATAAATCTGTAGCAGAATAAGGATTAAAATCCAGGAATTTCTAGTTCTGAGTTGTCTTTTCAAACTATAAAACCACACTGCCTGCTCTAGACCACTTTTTCCTTTCTACTAATTGCTGAGAGCTCTAACTTGCTATTTAACTTGCAATTTCTTGCTATTCTTTCACCTGCCAAATTCTTAGTCAACAAATTCAGTGCTTAGAAGAGGATCTCCAATCTTACTACTCTTTCCTTCCTAGTAGATTTACAGATTTCCGTGACTGAAACAATAGAGATTCCACATGTTGATTTCCTCATATTTTTTTTAGCTTCATTTCAGCCACCTGGTGATATGAGATCATACATAATCACCTCTGTCTGACAGGCACCTGATAGTTTCCCTTCCTTAGAGACAAAAATGAAATTACACTACATTACACCAAAATGTGACCATGTGTAGTAGTGTCTACTTCTAGCCTAATCTAATCAGCAGTTTGCTGTAATGATTCATATATATATATATATATATACATACATATATACACACACACACAGCTTGTTAAACTGTTTCAATATGTTTAGATCATTTCCTGTAATTTTCTTCACCCCTCCTCCCCCCACAAAAAAAGTTATTTTGGCATTTTTCATAGATCGCTAGTTATTCATAAGGAGATTAAGTAGGTTGGTCCTATGACTAATGTTCCTTTGGCTCATAAGAATGGCCATACTGGGCCAGACCAATGTTCCATCTAGCCCAGTATTGTGTCTTCTGATAGTGGCCAATCCCAAGTGCTTCAAAGGGAATGAATAGAACAGGGCACTTTTTGAGTGATCTATCCCATTGCTCACTCCCAGTTTCTGACAGTCAGAGGCTAAGGACACCCAGAGCATGGGGTTACATCCCTGACCTTCTTAGCTAATAGCCATTAATGAAGCTATCCTCCATTAACCTATCCAAATTATTTTTTATCCCAGTTATAGTTTTGGCCTTCACAACATCCCCTGGCAACGAGTTCCACCAGTTGAATGCGTGTTGTGTGTTTATTTTAAACCATCTCCTCCCTCCTTCCCCAGTTTGAACAAAAAACTTCCTGACTAGTACTACTGCAGATGCTTGCTCACCTACAGGTGGCCTGCCTCCAGCTTCAGTCTGGCTGGTATCAGGTCTTAGGTGTGCCATGAGCATGCCCACAGGACTGGGCCCCACTGGCAAGACCTCTCCCCTGCCTGGTATGAAAATCCTGCTTCAGGACTTTGGCTTGAGCTATGGCTCCAGGCAGCACATTAACTGTGGGGTAGTGGCTGCACTTCAGCAGGTTTGCAAATGCTACATGACCGAAACTTAGGTGCCTACTGTTAGGTAGCAGCTAAATGGTGGACTTTGGTACCTAAAGAGGCAGATAGTTGCTGAAGTACGTTGGAGGATGTAGGCCTGATTTCCTTGCAGTTCTTAGCTTTTTCCCTTTGCTCCCCTCCATGCCTCCTGATATTTTGGGGGCAGGTATAGGCCCAGTGCTGACAGCTGCAGGACTATAAAACTAAGGCTTCTTCCTCATGCATCCTACTCAGCTGCAGTAGGAAGAAAAAAAAGAGTGAGGGTACCAGTTCCTCTCATTGCTCTTCTCTCCAGAGACAGTGGATGGGTGTTCATGTTGGAATCATGTGCAAGGGAGAGGTATATTTGAGGGGATAAAAGGGCAGATTGCAGAAGCAGGAGGAGCTTGATGTGTTCCACAACTGAGCTGGTGCTGTCCCCTGCTCCTTGCCCCGAGATAGTCAGAGGAGCCAGAGGGATTAGGACAGCAGCAGGTGGTTCCTGATGTATTGTAGAGCACAGTAAATTCATCAGCAGCTGCAACTGCTAGGGAAGCCGAGCTGGTAGCTGTGCCCCAGAAACAACTTCATCACCAACTCCCTCCATCTTCCCTAGTAGGATGACGGGGAAGGAAAAGAGCAACTGCAGCTCTGGAAGGAGCACATATAGTAGTTCACTAAAGAATGGAGTCTACCCAGTGTGGCTACCTTCCACGTAGGGAACAGCATCTTTTACCTATTATTGGGTTTTGAAACTGGCTCTTGGTGTTGGAAAACAACTATGATTGAGGAAATCCACTAATGTATGTTTTAGGCTGCTACCTGTATTTTCTCCAGCTCTAAGCAAAAAGAAGAACCTGGAAGTTTTACAAGCAAATCATTTGTGCATGTGAGGCACCTTTCTCATGAGCCCTTTAGCCACATTTGCATCACAAACTCTACTACAAACCCTCTGCCTGCATAAGAGTTTTTAGGCCAAACAGAAACTGATGTTTAACCATGGTGCAGCTAGCACACTGCCCCATAATCAACCTCTGACTAGTGATCACTTGAATTTCCATTCTCCTCTATCTACTTTCCCTTTTCCTCCTTGCTAAAGGTTTTTGACTGCTGAGAGGAACACAGGTAAGAAACCTAGAAACTCTAGGAGCTGAGAAAAGCAAGAATCTCAGGAACTCAGGTCCCTGCCCCCAATCCACTTGCAGCAGACCTTCAGCTATCAGCTCCCCGCCTTCCCATGTCCCTGCCAAACATACCACAGGGCATGGGGAAAGTGGTCAGAGGGGGAGCTGGAGTGGAATGAAGAAATACCAGGAGAAGCAAAGAAGAAAGATAGCCACTGCTCTACCTATTCACCTACTCTATTTTCATGACCTATACCATTAATTCCCAACCTTTTTTCATTTGCATGCCCCTAAAAGTTTTTGAATGAAGGTGTGGACCTCTTTGGAAATCTATTGTTTATATATATCAGGGGTTCTCAAACTGGGGGTCATGAGCTGTCAGCCTCCACCCTAAACTCTGCTTTGCCTCCAGCATTTATAATAGTGTAAAACAGGGGTTGGCAACCTATGGCACGAGAGCCAAGTTTGCCTGGCATGTGGCTGCCTGCCGGGGTCCCGGACGCCAGCTGTGCTCAGCATGGCCGGTGGCTGGGACCCTAGACTGGCAGCAGGCATGCCCCCTCGCCCCCCCCCCCCCAACCATGCTTGTTCTGCGGCTCCCAGGAGCGTGAGCCGCCAGGGCACGGGACCCTGAGCCTGCTGCGGGAGGGGCGGCGGCAGCTCACACTCCCGGGAGCTGCAGAGCCCGAGCACGGCGAGGAGGGAGTCGGGGGGTGCATGAGGCCCACTGCCAGCATGCATCCACTGCAGGAGCCCCCACCCCGGGGGGACACCAGGCCACAGCCCAGGCAGGCGTGCCCCCCGGGCTCCTGGAAATGTGAGCCGCCGCTGCCCCTCCCGCAGCTCCCCCCCTCCCGCTGCCTCAGCACTCCATGTGGTTTTGCCTCCTTGTGGAGACAGAGTCTCACCAGCATGGGCCTGGTAAAGGGAGTCCCGGGGGGCAGTCAGGGAGCAGGGGGAGGGTTGGGAGTTCTGGGGGTCCTGTCAGGGGGTGGAGGGGTGAGGTTCTGGGGGGGCAGTTAGGGGCAGGGGTTCCAGGAGGGGGCAGTCAGGGGACAAGGAGCGGGGGGGGGGGGTTCTGACCGGGGCAATCGGGGTGGGAAGTGGGTAGGAGTAGATGGGGTTAGGGCAGGTCTCTCCTCTCTTTTTTGATTGTTGAAATTGGTAACCCTAGGCGAGGGGGGAGCCAGGGGGCGCATGGGGGCTGGCGCCCACATACATCCACTGCAGCCTGCGTAGGAGGGTGCAGCTGCTCCCCGCTAGCAGTGCCACCGCCACCTTTGTAGGGCTGCTGCCCCCCCTGCACCACGCTGGCTCCTCCATGGCTGGGGCTTGCTGCTGCCACAAGCGGGACGCTCTGGCTTCTGGCTCCAGAAGGTGGCTCCTCCCTGCTGAGCTGCTGCAGCGGCCCAAGCAGGGCAAAGCCAGTGAGTGGACTCCGGGCGGGGACCACCTGGGTGGGGTTGGGAGGCCTCGCAGGGGGGCTGTGCACCCTCCAGGGGAGTTCAGGGGGCGGGGAGGAGGGGAACGTGGTCTGGGGAGCAGCCCCTGGGCACGGCTGGCCCCTGGGGTCTATAAAGGCTCCTTGGGGGGTTTGCCCCTCGAACCGATGGGCAAGGTGGAAGTTTCGCCTAGGTGGCAAAATATCCTTGCACTGGCCCTCCCCAGAGGGCGTGTGCACCCCAGGTTAAGAATCACTGCACTAAACTGATAAGATCTGCATTTTAATTTAATTTTAAATGAAGCTTCTTAAACATTTTAAAAACTTGTTTACTTTACATACAACAATAGTTTAGACTTATAGAGAGACCTTCTAAAAACGTTAAAATGTATTATCGGCATGCGAAACCTTAAATTAGAGAGAATAAATGAAGTCTCGGCACACCACTTCTGAAAGGCTGCCGACCCCTGGTGTAAAACATATAAACAAGTGTTTTTAATGTATATAGGGAGGTCGCACTCAGAGGCTTGTTATGTAAAAGGGGTCACTAGTACAATAGTTTGATAAACACTGCCCTATACCGTGAGTAATTTCAGTACCTGCTTCTGCTGCTAGTCAGTTTTTAATACAGCATCAACATAAAAATGACATGATTCTTGTCACTTTTGCTGCTTCGCAGGGGACAGAATAACAGCAGTAAAGTGTTTTGTTAATTTCAGTCACTAATGCTTGGCAAAAATATCAGAAATAGCAGTGAAGCAACCTGCAGACTCAACTATGACACCAAATTGACTTACGTTCCTTTCACTTTTGGAAGGTTATCTTTACAATCAGGAGGGCTAAGGCTGTAGGGTTTTTGTTTGTTTTGTTTGCAGAAGAAAAAAAACAACCTTTAAATTCTACAGAAACGGATTATTTAGGTCACCACACTTTCCAGACAAAGTTTCTCATGTGCCTTAGTTGGGAATTGGTCCTGCTTTGAGCAGGGGGTTGGACTATATGACCTCCTGAGGTCCCTTCCAACCCTGATATTCTATGATTCTTAGTGAGTGAATTTATCAAGCCCTGATTATTCAAATAGAAAGTTATCACAGCAAATATGTAGCTCATATGGAGATGTCATGGTTATCAGAGGGAAGTGAACATGGAACTTTCAATATTAAGAAGATTTTTGAATAAATGAAAAACTCCTTTAACTGTGACTAGGTAATAAGCTGCTGCAGTTGCTGGGGCCAGTTACTAAAGGGAGACAGTTACAGCACCACTTACCCAACCCATATACATTTTAAAAGGTTACATTAATCAAAATTATGGGTAGTATAAGCAGAGCAAAGCAAATGAAAAGCAGCATTCTGTTTAAGTCCACTGAAATATCTTGAACCTGCTGAAACACGAGCAGAACATACTCATGACATATAAAGGACAGGACTTAAGCCTTTTATTAGATCATTAATGCCTACTTCCAGTGCTTAAACAGAACACTACATGTAAGAGATTAAAATGTTGCTTGTAAGCTGCAGTACCAGTAATGTCACAGATTTAATATTCAATGTGTATTGTGCTGAGTATATATCTTTTCAGAAAGTCACTGGATAATTTAGGTCCTGGCAGTCTCCTCTAATACAGCCAAGCTTTTATTCAAATGAAATATATTACTTTTTACTTTGAATAAGTCAATCACCAATATAGTGGATTGCCCTCAAATGCTACTAGTGTTCCATCCCACGTAATATGTATAACACATGGCTACTTTTAACAAACATAATTTTGCTGGAAGAGGGGAAAATGTTAGAAGTCAGTTAAATGCGTATTGCATCTACAATGCCTGTAGATATTCAGGTTTGTATACAAATAAAATACCACCTTGTTCGCAGATACAATGAATACAAAGCTGAGCAATGCATAAATTTGACACTAATAGCTCACCTTCTCATTTTCCTCAGAAATCTGATGTAATCCAGAGCTGAATTTCAGAGGCATAAGTGGCAGTTGGGTGCTCAGTTTGCATTAATTACCAATGGGAGACAGGCACCTAGTTGTTCTCTGTTCCTTTAAAAGTCACCCCTTCAGACTCTGAGGTTCAGCAAAAAGAACAGGCAGTCAGGGGCTATACCTCCCTTCTCTAATGTGTTCCAAATGCTCAGTGCTGCGAGATGAAACCCCTGTGGCACCTACTGGGCACCACTTTTCTAGAAATTTCCAACTCCTATAAAGCCCACAACTGAGAATAATGCAGGGAACACCTTGAAAAAGATGATTTTCTTATTTGAGATAACATTAAGTACTATTCTCTAACAGAAACAATATTAATTTTATAAGCCTGTTCAGTGTAGCATCTTGCAATTGCTCCTATAACAAAGGGGATAAATGTCTGAACTGCGATAATTCACCAGTTCTATTAAATGTTCTCTATTCTGAACAGACCTGTGCTGCTACGAGTTAACTTCTGAGTTATCTTTTGAATAAAGGCAAAAAAAGGTGGAAATTATACAGAAATTTCAGAGGCATTTTCTGCGACATTTTTGTAACAGTACTGCTTCTGCTGTCTAATTTTTCTGCAGAATTATCAAAAATAACTTTTTTTTTTAAAGTTGCATTCTAACTTTGAAAAAAATCCCACCATACAACTAAGCTGATCAATCAGAGGTTGCACAGTAGCAATAAAAATTCACACACGGAAAATGTTGAATACATTGAGATATTATGACAAAATATATTTTTTTAAAAGTCAAAAATTCAACCAAAATGTTTGTTTTTAAGTTCTGACCTGTTCTACTATGATATATTTAGTTTAGCAACATATTATTTTCAGTGTGCTCCTTTGATGCAGTTTGTAGTAAAATGAAAGTTCTTATGAAACTGTACAGAGCAAAAAGATGTTGACAACGTTCTTAAATTTAAGTTAGAGTATTAAAATACACTCCAGTACTTCTTGCTCAACACATTTATTCCTCCTATGTAGTACAGTGGATTACATACAGTTGTAGGACTGTACAATGCTTATGCGGTCCAATTAACTTCCCTATGATGGTAGCTTGCTTCATTTATAGCAGAGATGACAAGTCATGGAATGCATACTCAATGAAGAGCCATTTAATGATGGCCAGAAGAAGAAGATTCTGAAACAAACACACAATTTAGATACAGTTAACAGATACAGTTAAGTATTCACAGCTATGAATATGCAAAAATTAGATGAATCAGTACATCAAAATATTTGAAAATCCTTCATATCTACAAGGGTAGCCTAATATTTTAACATTTACATAATCAATATTATTGGTTAAATTTGATTTAATGGGGGGAAAAAGTTACCTCTAAATTCAGGATATATTTATGTGGGGTAAATAGTTATTGCGGTACAGTGCAATGGGAGGTATTTTCCTTTTACCTGTAATGTTAGATAACATGTCTTTATGTACAAAATTGACTCAATTTGGAGCAAGTGAATTGTCTATCTTTTCAGTCAGAATGGAAATAGGACAATTGCTTTAGTGGAGGAAAAATAAGAAAATTATGACTTTAAAATAGTCACAAGCAATGATACTTAAAAATCTTAAGGATCGTATATTAAACTTTTACAAAAAATAATGTTAAAATGAACTAGTTTGTTGATAGCTAAAAATGGTAAGCTAGTTAAACGTAAGGTCTACCTGGTTAGATTAAAAAAAAAAAATCAACTCTATAAAATGGTTAAGCCCATTAAATATATATTTTAGAACTCTTTTTAAAAAGTTACTTTCCTGAACTTCCATTACTGTTCTGCGGCAGAGATTAACTTAGTTTATTACACAAAGGAAAAAGTATCAATGGAAAGTGGAGCAACAGCTACGTTACCAGGGTTGTAAACACACTGACAATGATATCAGAGTAATAGAGAGAACTATAACCAAAACTGAAGGTTCCCTTTAAGGTCTACTTTGCAATATCATAATATAAAAACAAACTAAATTAAAATTAATATGTTGGTCTATTTGCTTTAAATCTTATTCATGGTTAAAATAAACTATAGAATACTTTGCTGTATAACACAAATACTTACTGTCTGCCACTGCTTTTTTACCTAGAAACAGAAGAAAAATTGAAATGTTCAAAATTTAGCTTTGCATTTTTCACATTTTCAAGGTTTTAAGCTCCTGAAAAACTAGTATGCAACCAAACTTGAACCAATTTGCAGTGATGGCAGGAAATTTACACGTTCTGAAAAGTTAAGCATACTGCAAAATATATTTTGTTAAAGTAACTATCAAAACAAGCTATTTAAAAAAATCGACATTACTGTAATTTTTTTTATAAATGTAATAAAGTGTTATAAGATCTCATTATAGCATGCTGTTAAATCTGAGATGCAAGGAGAGTTTTTGGAAGAATTACGGGGACCATAAATTAAGGATATAATGCTTTTAAAATATATATTTATACACATTAAGACTTCTAACTATAAGTTCAAAAGTTACCCAGGGGAGAAGATCGCAGAAGTTTGTATAATCATATGCTGTCCATTTAGAGATATTTATCTAGATTCTCTGGTGACACGATTATTTTGGGGCCATACCGTTGGTTTATCTGGCCACAGGAAGATTTTCCTAGTGCAAAGGCATAGAGCAGGGATCGGCAACCTTTGGCACGCAGCCCTCCAAGGAAATCCATTGGCAGGCCCGGCTGGTTTACCTGCAGCATCCGCAGGTTCAGCCGATTGCAGCTCCCACTGGCTGCGGTTTGCCGTTCCAGGCCAATGGGGGCTGCGGGCAGCGGCGTGGGCCGAGGGATGTGCTGGCTGCCACTTCTCACAGCCCCCATTGGCCTGGAACGGCGAACCACACCCGGTGGGAACTGCAATCGGCCGAACCTGCGGACACTGCACGTAAACAAACTGTCCTGGCCCGCCAGCGGATTTCCCTGACGGGCCGTGTGCCAAAGACTGCCGATCCCTGGTATAGAGCTAGCAGTGTAAAACCAGCATAGTAGTGCCTACTGCACTCTGTCTTCGGCAGGAATGGAGCCGTGGTCAGATATCCTCTATGCTCTGCCAGTCTTTGTCAGCAGTTTCTAGCCCTTTATGGCTATTAGCAGTAGGCACAAGAGCAGTCTTTAGGGGGCCAGCAAAACACAGACCAGACTGAAAATTAATGAAGTGCAAAGGTGAGCTTAACACCAACTTTGTAAAAAAATATATGGAGATATACCTATCTCATAGAACTGGAAGGGACCCTGAAAGGTCATCGAGTCCAGCCCCCTGCCTTCACTAGCAGGACCAAGTACTGATTTTGCCCCAGACCCCTAAGTAGCCCCCTCAAGGATTGAACTCACAACCCTGGGTTTAGCAGGCCAATGCTCAAACCACTGAGCTATCCCTCCCCTCCTGCACAGTGCTGGGTGCATTTTGGCCAGTCCCCAGGATCTAGTGTGTAAAAATGTGTACCTTTAATATGATACCTCACAGTGGTTTGCAAAATTGCAGTTTTTCTGTGAAATTTGCTTCAACAGCACCAAATTACCATTTGTTGAAAACATCTGCTGTGATACTGGAGGTGAATACTCCCGGCCCAAAATATACCAAATTCATTAGTACTAGGGCTGTCGATTAATCAGAGTTAACTCATGCAATTAACTGAAAAAAATTATTTGTGATTAATCGCAGTTTTAATCGCACTGTTAAACAGAATATCAATTTAAATATATTAAATATTTTGGATGTTATTCTACATGTTCATATAGATTGTATTCTGTGTTGTAATTTAAATCAAAGTATATTATTTTTGATTTATAATTTTTACAGTGCAAATATCTGTAAAGAAAGTATTTTTCAATTCACTCACACAAGTACAGTAACTCCTCACTTAAAGTTGTCTCGGTGTTACGTTGCTGACCAATTAGGGAACATTCTTGTTTAAAGTTGCGCAATGCTCCCTTATAATGTTGTTTGGCAACTGCCTGCTTTGTCCACTGCTTGCAGAAAGAGCAGCCTGTTGGAGCTAGCTGGTGGGGGCTTGGAACCAGGGTGGACTGAGAGCCCCCCTATCAGCTCCTTGCTCCCCTAAGTTCCTCTGTGTGGCAGCAGCCCAGCAGGCTATCAATTGCTGGCAGTTCAGCTGTCCCTCCCCGCACTGCTATGTGCTGCTCCTGGGAGCCTCCTGCTTGCTGTGCAAGGGATATTTTGTGTGTGTGTGTGTGTGTGTGTG
The DNA here is from genome assembly GCF_016161935.1 of Mauremys reevesii. Classification (NCBI taxonomy): domain Eukaryota; kingdom Metazoa; phylum Chordata; order Testudines; family Geoemydidae; genus Mauremys; species Mauremys reevesii. The sequence goes on along the minus strand of NC_052626.1, from coordinate 19,897,740 downwards.
TGTGTGTGCGCGTGCTAATGTCAGGTTGTTCCCCTTCCCCCTGCTCCTGCCCCCCCGCTTACCCCATCTCCATAGAGCGGGGGGTGGGGGGAAGAGGGACACAACAGGGCTCAGGATGGAAGGAGCTTGCTGGAAGCAACTGCTGTCTCAACTTGCTGATCTACTTAAAAAGGCAATGTAATTAGATTGGGGTCAGCGTACTTAAAGGGGCAATGCGCATCTCTCTCTCTCTCTCACACTCTCACACACACACACACACACACGGCGTATGTCTATCTCTGTCTGCCATGCTGTCTCACCTCCCTCCATTTGTTCAGCCTTGTAGAGCGTGAGGCTACATTAACAACAATGTGTTAACCCTTGACGGCTCAGCTGATTGCTAGTTCATCATTTAGCAGTAAGACATTCCCTGGGAAATATCCCACTCTCTGACCTCACCCAAGCTTCACAATCATCATTGCTGTGTACAGTATTAAATTGTTTGTTTAAAACACACACACACACACACACACTAATATAGTCTTTTGTCTGGTGAAAAAAATTTCCCTGGAAACAACCCTCTGCCCCCCCCCCTCCCATCTCTATTAATTCTTATAGGGAAACTGGATTCACTTAACATCATTTCACTTAAAGTTGCATTTTTCAGGAACATAACTACAATGTTAAGTGATGAGTTACTGTACTGTAGTGCAATCTCTTTATTGTGAAAGTGCAACTTACAAATGTAGTTTTTTTGTTATGTAACTGCACTCAAAAACAAAACAATGTAAAACTTCCACTCAGTCCTACTACTTGTTCAGCCAATCGCGAAGACAAACAAGTCTGTTTATATTTACAGGAGCTAATGCTGCCCTCTTCTTATTTACGTCACCAGAAATTGAGAACAGGCATTTGCATGGCACTTTCGTAGTCGGCACTCCAAGGTAATTATGTGCCAGATATGCTACACATTCATATGCTCCTTCACGCTTCGGCCACCATTCCAGAGGACATGCTTCCATGCTGATGATGGTTAAAAAAATAATGCACAACTTAAATTTGTGACAGAACTCCTTGGGAGAGAATTGTATGTCCCCTGATCCGCTTTACCTGCATTCTGCCATATATTTCATGTTATAGCAGTCTCGGATGATGACTCAGCACACGTTGTTCATTTTAAGAACATTTACACTGCAGAGATGATGCAAAGAAAAATGCAAACAAGATACCAATGTGAGAGTTCTAAAGATAGCTACAGCACTCAACCCAAGGTTTAAGAATCTGAAGTGCCTTCCAGAATCTGAGAGGGACAAGGTGTGGAGCATGCTTTCAGATGTCTTAAAAGAGCAACAATCCAATGCGGAAACTACAGAACCCGAACCACCAAAAAAGAAAATCAACCTTCATCTGGTGGCTTCCGACTCGGATGATGAAAATGAATATGCGTTGGTCTGCACTACTTTGGATTGTTATTGAGCAGAACTCATCATCAGCATGGACTTACATTCCCTGGAATGGAGTTTGAAACATGAACGGACGTATGAATCTTTAGCGCATCTGGCATGTATTGTGACGCTGGCTACAAGAGTGCCATGTGAACGCCTGTTCTCACTTTAAGGTGACATTGTGAACAAGAAGTAGGACTGAGTGGACTTACTGGCTCTAAAATTATAGAGTTTTATTTTTGAATGCAGTTTTTTTGGTACATAATTCTACATTTGTAAGTTCAACTTTCATGATAAAGAGATTTCACTACAGTACTTGTATTAGGTGAATTGAAAAATACTATTTTTTTTTACAGTGCAAATACTTGTAATCAAAAGTAAATATAAAGTGAGCACTGTACACTTTGTATTCTGTGTTGTAACTGAAATCAATATATTTGAAAGTGTAGAAAACAACCAAAAATATTTAAATAAATGGTATTCTATTATTGTTTAACAGTGTGATTAATGGCGTGTTTAATTGCAATTAATTTTTTAATTGCTTGACAGCACTAATTAGTACACTCAAAGTTCCATTGGTTTTCAAATTAAAAAAAAAACAAAAAAAGAGAAACTACTAAACTTTTTTTATTTAAAAAAATCCCAGTTTTAACCTTTAAGACACTTGCCATTCAAGATGAAGTTGCAGGAGTAAATAAACTTTGACTTAACACAGTAATGTTGATTAGAAGTGTAATTTTTAGACACATTTCTATACCAGCAAAAGCCCTAGTGTAGATACAGGTGTAGTGGCACAGAAGTGCCTTTGCCTTTATAGTTTATTTCATTTTGGGAACCAGTATAAGCTACAATGGCAAAAGCACTCTTTTTTTTTTTTTGCTGATATAAGCTGTATCTGCATGAGGAGGGTTTGCTGGTATAGCTTTCCCAGTAAACCTTTTCTAGTGTCTGGCCTTAGTGAGGTGATAAAGCAACTGCTTATTATTTTAAATAAAATATTTGGGCATTTCCAGACAGTTAGTTTCAACAGTTTTATTTACAACAAAGGTTTCAAAGAAAGTACACTAAAGCTAAGATTGAAACAATGTAACTTACGACCAAAGGAGAGTTTGTAATAGACATAGGAGGTTAAGGCCAACCCAACCCATATTTCCTGGTAAACGGTAGTGTAGTAAATCTTCATGTGGCGCCACGTCTTAGTAAAATATTGTAACATCTGAAAGTTATAAAAAAAATGGTCATGATGATGAATTTTGCTATTACATCCTCCCCTGATGTTTTACATGAATAAAGAAAGGATTTGTTCTTGATTGTACTTGAATCAGGACAAAATAAATAAGGAACTTTATATTTAAAAGAAACATTTAATTGTATCTATAAACAGGGTTTAAAAATGGTAACGGTTTAACCTATTAAAATTCTATCAGTTAAATGGTTAACCGTTAAGCAGTTCATATGTAGGGGAACTATGGGTGCAAGGGGTGTAGCAGAGTTTAATTGTTAACTGAAACCAATAAGACTGATGCTTATCGGTTAACCGGTTAAACTTTTACATCCCTATCCCTACGCTGAATTTAATTTTATTTCCTATGTTTTTATTTTAAAATGTATTATATGAATTGAATGCTTGTGAAAAGTGCACATATATACACACCCTTGGGAATTGAAGTTCTCTATTGCCAACCAAAAAATGGTATTAGATGGAATCAAGGTCAAGAGTAAATATCAACACCAAGGTTAAAAAACAGTAGACCGATGCAGTTATTCTCCCCAAACCAAGCATTAAAAACCCAGAAAATTCAGAGTTAAGGTTACAGGGGGCTGCTGGGTGATACCACAATAAAAAGAATGATGAATAAGGATAACAAGTCAAGTTATCTACCACTGAGAGCTCTTGACACATGTCCACTCATCCTAAGGCTGCTCACGACTCATTGCAACCAACAGAATTGTTGCATACAAATTAGACAAAGGGTGGTGATTCATTGAGTTACCTCTGATATCACAATTATACCATTTAGAAGTTATCTGAACTTTTGATCTGATACTATCAATAGGCTATGTAATCATAACTAGATACAATAATTGCTAACATCTTATTTCTTCAAATATAACGATCAGACTCAAACCAGGAACCAGGATGGAGGGGGGAGGGGGGGGGAAGGGAGGAGTGGGGGGCCTGGGCTGGCTGCTGCTGGGTAGTGGTGATGGCCAGTAGCCCCAGGCCCTTTTAAATCGCCTGGGTGGGCCGCAGGGCACTTAGGTGCATGAGACCACACCGGGCCTTGTGCTCTGGGGGGCCCTGCAGACTGGCGTGAGTGGTCCCAGAAGTGACAGATACATCATTTCGGCCCCAGCCCCCCTAGGGACAGCCCTAGTCCTGGGGCCCAGAATTTCTGTCGGTGGGCCTGTTTAGAACAAACAAAATACTAACATGCTACATTTCTTATAGGACACATTTTAAAATGAACGTTAAACTAATTAGTGAATTTGCAGAATTGCAAATGTACAGAAAATCCAGTCTATACTGTGGCAGTGTTTGTAACAGACACCTTATCACTAGACACTGGAGTGAGACCAAATATTTCGCACAGGCCACCTAATAGCCATCATGTGTCACAATGTACTTGTCTTCACAGGGAAAAGAAGTGTGTTCTTAATTCAAAATTAGCTAACTCAAAGGTAAAATACTAGTGAAGACAAGGCCCTAAAGGTGAAAATGCTGCTTACGCCCCCATTTTTCTATACTGTAATATTGTTACAGCTAACAACAATTTTTGGGGGGGGGGAGGGGGGGATTTAATTTTATTTTAAAAGAAAAAGCCCCTTCCTCCCCCCCCCCAAGCAAAAAAAAAAGAGAAAAAGAGTCTTACTAGATTTTTAAAAAAAATAGTCGAGAGGGGAGATAGAGCAAGAACATCGTCCAGAACAACAGATGCCCATCCCTGTTCTACTGAGCTTTATTTAATAAATAAATACATTTAATTAAGAGTAACATTTCCTCTCCCAACACGGCATGTTCACCTTTACTCAGAAAAGCAGAATATATAGTTTTATGAGGCTGCTGAAAATACCATTTGACAGACAGTTCGGAGGCAATTAAAATTAACACCATTACTCCAAGTACACCATCTTTGTCACATGGCCAAGCATCAAGCAATCTTTCAACATGTTTTATACTCGTTATGCCCATGGATTTGGTATTTACAAGTATTTTTGTGAAAAACTTGAGATATTTTAATATAACTTCTTCTCAACATTCCAAAAGACATGGGAGTATATGTAAGAGCACCACACTGTATAACACTTTACATTTCTGTAACATTTTACCTTGAGAAACCTAAAGCATTTAACAAAGTATACACACAGCACATCTAAACCAACCACATGTGGATAAAGGACAGCAGCTAGTACACTGCAAAACGGTAAGAAGGAAGGACAGAGTTTTCAAGGGATTTCAGGTCCAGGTTCCACTGACCTATTTGCTAATAGTAAATAGGAGGCTCTTCCTGCCATGTGTGTGGGGAGGGAGTGGGAGAAGGGGAAAAGGAGGTGAGACTAATGTCATCTTTGAAGCAGAGACCATCTTTCTTTTCGTTGTTTGCTTACAGTGCCAAGCAAAACGTTGTCCTAGTCCATTACTAGAGCTCCAAAGCACTATGCTACCACAAATAGGCAATATGTAGGCATTCATTTAAAAGGACATTTAACCCTTCTGTGAAAAACTTCTGAATACACAGCAATGCAATGATGTCTTCCCCGGACTGTGGAGAGACAGCTCTATTACACCTGGTACCTTTCCTGATATGAAGCAGAATGAAAAAAAACTAGTGTTGTGTTTTCACTGCTGCTATTCAGAACCACGAGAAAGATTTCATACATTTCAAATGGCTTGTACTTAGAACAGGGGTTAGGAGGCAATGCAGACTAACAGATACATATACCTATCAAAGCAACAGGAGACTGATGTAAAAGGGAAAAAAAGAAACATATATGGACAAAATGCTTTTTCTCCCACTATCAACCAAATAAAGCAGGGTGTACGACTTCAAATTTGTATTGCATTAACAATAAGCTAAAATGAAATCCCCACTAAATAAACACACTAAAAAGCTCAGCACCTTTCAGCTACTGGAGGGGGCGGAGGGGGGGGGGAATTCGGGCATCCTACTAGGTATGGGCCCCTCTTTTACATGAGCTTCTGGCAGCTAGGTGCTTAGCACAGCTGCGGCGCCCTGGCCTGTTCACTCGAGGAGTGCTTTGGGATCTAAAGCATCTCTGCACAGCAGAGAAGGCCTTTGCGAAGGGCTCACCCACCATGACGTGCCTGCCATCCCGTCCACCCACCTTGCAGGGGGAACGTGCACCACCACCACGGAGAGAACCCCGAGATTGCCCCCCAGGGAGAGGCAGGACAGGCTCAGACGCGACCGATCTCCCCCTCCCCCCAGTATCGCCAGGGCGCAGCCCCCGGATGTCTTCCCCAGCTGCCGGGCTGGGCCGGGCCGGGCCGGGCGCTCTCCTCCCCGCGCAGCCCGGCTCCGGCATAAATCCCGCGGGCCTATAGCGCCCGAGGAAGGCCGCAGCCGCGCTCGCGGCAGACCCGGGGGAACCCGCCTTCCCGAAGCTCCCTCAGCAGGACGAACCGGGCCGAACCCACCTTGGAGCCGGTGACACACGGGCCGTTGGCGAAGGTCACGGAATGGAACTGCCGCTGCCGCCGCGCGCGGGACGCTGGGAAAATAACCGCCAACGAGAGGAGAGGCTAGAACGTCTCCGGCGGCGCCCCTCCCCCGACCAGAGAGGAGCGGGAGCGACACGCACCCTAGTAGGTCCTGCTTCCCCAGCTAAAGTGCGCTCTGCCCTCGCCTCAGCGCCCCCTGCCGGCAAGGGCCCCGCAGCGCCTTTCCCTCACCATGCAACCTACTCAGTGACCTTCCCTCCCCCACTGCACCCCTGCAAGGGAACCCGCGCTTCTCCACGCCCTGTTTCCTGTTGCGTGTCCTGCCCGGAGAAACCCGATCAGCCCCCTGCCAATTGCCAAAAATCCCGATCGATGCCCTGCCAGCCCCACGGCACCCGCTACTGCGGAAGAGTCTGCTCAGCGATATGCCCGCCATTGCTCCCCCTGCTGAGGAAGAGAGATCCCCCTCCTGAGGAGGAGATAGCTCAGGGCCCTGCCCTTCCCCTGTGCCCCGTGGATGGGGTGGGGGGAAGGGAGCACGCTCAGCTGTTCCTTCAAAAAAGAACAAGAGTACTTGTGGCACCTTGGAAACTTACACATTTACTGTCAGAGGCTAATTAATTAAAATTATCTATTATCAACAGGAGAAAAAAACTTTTGTAGTGATAATCAAGATGGCACCATTCTAGACAGTTGACAAGAAGGTGTGAGGATTCCCAGTGGCTGGGTCATTACACATATTGAATCCATTTCCCCATGTTAGGTATCCTCACACCTTCTTGTCAGCTGTCTAGAATGGGCCATCTTGATTATCTTTACACAATGTTTTTTCTCCTGCTGCTGGTAGCTCGTCTTAATTAGCCTCTAACAGTTGGTATGGCTACTTCCACTTTTTCATGTTCTCTGTGTATATATCTTCCTACTGTATTTTCCACTGCATGTATCCGATGAAGTGGGCTGTAGCCCATGAAAGCTTATGCTCAAATAAATTTGTTAGTCTCCAAGGTGCCACAAGTACTCCTGTTCTTTTTGCAGATACAGACTAACATGACTGCTACTCTGAAAGCTGTTCCTTCAGTGCTACTTCAACCCAGTGCAATAGCCCCCCCTGCACTGCCCTGATGGAGAGGAACCCCAACAGCCCTTAGCCCCCTCCACAGCGGCTCCTGGGGGAAGGAGCATAACCGTGCAGTCTAGGGGATGGCTTATTTTAGAGGCAGGGAGCAGGATTTGCCAGGTGGGAGTCATAGGGGTTATCGTGTGTGTGTAACCTATGGGAGTGGTTACACGTGGATGCTACAGTCCAGGGGATGCTAGGGGGATTTGCTGACAGTAGCTGGGATTCAGGGAGGGAGAGGTGCATTACCCTGGGATGCGGGAGACGTTGGCTTGGAGGCAGGCAGGAAAGGGTGCGGTTGGTGCCCTACTAGATGTGGGAGGAGGGGACGCTGTGTGGGGGGGTGTTATCCATAGCACTGCACGAAGGCATTGGAAGGACCAAAGAGAGTTGCGAAGGAAACTTCGCGCAAAGCAGCGCAGAGAACTGAGCAGCTCCCGTCCTGGCCGCGGCTGCGCAGCGTGAGCACGTGGCTGGAGGGCGGGGCTGCAGGGGGCGGAGCCAGCCGAGCGCGCGGGGTGCACGTGGCGGCGCACGGAGTTGTGGTCCCATCGAGTGTGGCGGGGGAAGCCTCTAGCCCTGCCCGGCCCCGGCGCCGCCGCCATGCTGCGGAAGCTCACCCTCGACCAGATCACCGACTGGTTCACTCTCGGCAAGGCCGTCACCAACGTCGAGTTACTGGGCGGTGAGCCTCAGGCCGCCGTGCCCGCCGCGTCCGAGCCGCCCGCCGCCGCCGCCGCCGGGTGAGTGTCGGAGCCGCCCGGGGAGGGGAGCGGTGCAGTGGTTTGACCCGCCGCCAGGCCGGGCCGGGATTATTCCCCACTGCAGCGGCGCTTTCCTTGGGCGGGGAGGTGGTGGGGAGCGGCCTGGGGATTAGCGGCAATAGAAAGCTCCCTCTGCCTGGTTCCTTCGGCCCCCCGAGGCTCCTGAGCAGCGACAGGGAAGGCGGGGCCTGAACCGGGAGAGCCCTGGAGCCTTGCCAGCAGAGTGGGCTAGTACTAGGACAAGAGTATTGTGAGCCAAGACAGGCACACATCTGAGAAACGTAGCCGTGAGGTGGGAGCTAAGATAGAGTGAACTTCTTGAGAGACCATTAATTACAAGAGTGAAGTTACTGTAGCACATTTGGTTTGCCAGAAGATGTTACTTCTCCATAAGCCACCAGGTGGGTAGCAGGTTTGTTAGCACTTATAGAATTTTTCAGCCATTCAGTATGTCCTGTCCATGTTACTGGAGGTTATTCAAACCTCCTCCCTGTTATCTGAATCCCTTCCTTTTCCCACGTGTTGGGAGGAATGTAGGGGGGGCAAAGAAGGGATTCAGATAACGTGGAGATTTGGATAATAGAGAGTAGGTACCCCTGGCCAGGACTGTGAGGAGGAGGAGGAGCCTACCTCTCTAGCTGTGAGGGAAGCCAGACAGCCTGTAACTGAATGGCTTCTGCAGCAGCACAGAGAGTCCTCTGCAGCTCTGATGTCCTGGGAGTGAGTGAGCAGGGCTGTGACAGAGGAGCTGCAGAGGACTTTCTGTGCTGCCACAGTGCTGGTCACACCCAATCCTTGAAGGCTCCAGGTTCAAGGAAGGCTGTGGACTTGGCAGAGCAGAGCCCTGGCTCGGGGACGGGTCTGTGCTCCTCCAGAACTGCAGCCATGCCATCACACATTGGGCTTGCAATAACCAAGAGGGTAGAAGTGGCAGCAAAGGGAGCCCTCTGCAGCCTGCTGTTACAGGAGTGAGTGAGCAGGGTCATGACAGCGGAGCTGCAAAGGGTTTGTTGCCACTCCTGCACTTATCCAAACTCCCAATTATCTGAATAAAATCTCTGTCCTCCATGCTATTCGGATAATTGGGAGTATACTATACTCATAAATCTCTGTGTCTAACTGTGAATACTCTGCTGTTTGATCAGCTCATATTGTTTGAGGCTAGCCTTCTTTGGAAGTCCATGTTAATTCTGTATTGCAGCAGAGTGATGCTTTGACCACTAAGTCATTGATTTTTCAGTCTTGATACCCTGACCTTAGAAGGAAGTAGTTTCACAACTCCTTTACCTTTTTTTTATTAGAAAATGGCAAAATAGAAAGATACTACTACTTAAGTGGACTCCCATAGCAGAGATCTAGTGCATACGACCAAAATTTTCATTGTATTAAAAAAATTAGCTTTGTGTTTTTTTGGAGCTACACCAGAGAATGTCAACTCTGGAATGCTTAGTATAGCATGTCCTAGTCCTGGAATTGTAAACATTCAATTACTTTTCACGTTCTCTTGCAGAGAGAGAGCTCAAAATATATCTTCTTTGTCATTTGGGACAAAAGGCTCAACAGGTTAATCCCCTCTCTTAGGTCTCGGGAATCATGATATATGCCCCTTTCACTTCTTCCCACCAAAGTCTCCCTGTTCTCACCATAGGTGCCAACTTTCTCCAGTGCCGGTGGGAGCCTGTGGCTCCCCCCTGTCCTTGGCCCCACCCCAACTCCACCCTTTCCTCCTGGCCCTGCCCCCATTCCAACCCCATCCCCAAAGTCCCTGCCCTAACTCTGCCCCCTCCCTGCCCCTAATGGATCCCTTCCCCAAATCCCTGCCCCGGCCCTGCCTCTTCCCCCAACGTGCCACGTTCCGCCTCCTTCCTTCCTGCCCCGCAAATCAGCTGTTTCGCGGTGCAAGCGCTGGGAGGGAGTGGGGAGAAGCAGGACACAGTGGAGGTGAGCTGGAGCAGGGGCGGGGTGGGAAGCTGCCAGTGGGTGCTGAGCACCCACCAATTTTTTTCCAGCCCCGGAGCACCCACGGAGTCAGCACCTATGCTTCTCACACAGTCGTCGCTCCCTGTGGACTTCCTGAGAATTGTAGGAAAGGAACTCTTCTTCTACAGACTTGAGTGTTGCATAATGATGAGGCTAGAGTAATTGATCAGGAGGGTGTTCACTCCCTTTCTTTCGACCTGCTTTATATGTTCATTAGTTTCAGGAGGCTTTTTGTAGGGCTGCTGCCACTATGAGATGTACCCACGCCCCGGGTATGTCTATACAGGCTGGGTCGACAGACCTGGGCTTGTGCAATGGTGCTAAAAACAGCTGTGTAAACCTTGCAGCTCAGTCCCAAGTGCAGCTGTTTTAGTGCAGTAGCGTGAGTCTGCATTTCTGACTTGCCTCTGGTTGTAGCATAGATTTACACGCTGAGCTTTAGGATGCTTGTGAGGGTTCACTCTCATTTCCCAGTGTTTTTCATAGCTTCTCCTATGAGTTACTAAATATTCTAAAAAGAACAGGAGTACTTGTGGCACCTTAGAGACTAACAAATTTATTTGAGCATAAGCTTTCGTGGGCTAAAACCCACTTCATTGGATGCATGCAGTGGAAAATACAGTAGGAAGATATATATACACAGAGAACATGAAAAAATGGGTGTTGCCATACCAGCTGTAATGAGAGTAATTAATTAAGGTGAGCTATTATCAGCAGGAGAAAAACTTTTGTAGTGATAATCAGGGTGGCCCATTTCCAACAGTTGACAAGAAGGTGTGAGTAACAGTAGGGGAAAATTAGCATGGGAAACAGTTTTTACTTTGTATAATGACCCATCCACTCCCAGCCTTTATTCAAGCCTAATCTAAAGCTCAGAAGGTATGGGGAGGCCTGTTCCTATGGGTGTGGAAAACTAATCCATGTCTAGAGTTATAGACAATTATAAGAGTATAAGCTCTTAGGAAAATGAATTCTTGCTTAACTAAACTTTCAGATTTTTTTTTTTTGAGACTGCCTTGCAAACACTAAATGAAGGTAAGGTAGAAGATAGTGACCGTTATCTCATGAGTCTGTTTTCCAGGTAGTTTTTCGTACTTGGAATGTTCTTTGTATTTCCAAGCTTTTCAACGTTTAGTGTTTTAAAAATTTGAATGTGTTCTTGTTTTGTCTACTGAACCTTAATTTCATTGTAACCTTTATTTTTTTAATCTGGAAATCTATTGATGAATATCTCTCAAAGCTTCAGTTGTCCTTTCTCTATGTGTTGAGAAACTCTATCGAAGTGTCTTACTGGTATACTGTAGTAGGAGAATAAGCAGAGGAAGTGTTTCTCCATAGTGCCTTTGTAAAAAGACACTTAGAATTGGGGCCAATTTTTCTTTTTTTAATGGTGTGACAGACTAACAAAAGGAAAGAACATCTGGAGAAAGAAGCTTTTTTGTGTAACAAAGGTGTGCAGAAATCTTTCTTCTGTGATGGTGGGATTTAAATCTAGCCCTTTCACAATTGAAGCAAAAGTGGGTTTTTGCATCATGTTCATTGATTTTTCTGCTCTAATTGTGCCAGTTGCGGCCACAGTTACTACATGTCACTTGAGTCTAATACAGGGGTAGGCAACCTATGGTATGCATGCCAGAGGCGGCATGTGAGCTGATTTTCAGTGACACTCTCACTGCCTGGGTCTGGGGGGCTCTGCATTTTAATTTAATTTTAAATTAAGCTTCTTAAACATTTAAAAAACCTTATTTACTTGACATACAACAATAGTTTAGTTATATATTATAGACTTATAGAAAGAGACCTCCTAAAATGTATGACAGGCGTGCGAAACCTTAAATTAGAGTGAATAAATGAAGACTTGGCACAGCACTTCTGAAAGGTTGCCAAGCCCTGGTCTAATATAACTTTATTATGACCCCATATTGATGGCTTGGGGCAGCAACTTTTATGTGTGTGTGTGTTTTTTAAATTTTATTATTATTATTATTTTTAAATTTCAAATGCTTAAGTAATGTATATCCTCTGGAACAGGTTTTCAGACTCATTTACCACTATAGAAAGCTGATTCTGTAAGATACCAAATCACTGAAAGTTATTCTACACCCCTGATAATTAACTTTTTCCAAGAAAAGCAAGGAGATGAAGTAAAACCACTTTTATTTTGAAATAAAAAGGTATCTCTAAATCTCTTCAAGGAGAGAGAACCAGCCACTAAAGCTAGTTAAATATCCAGATTGTTGCTCTTCATTTGAGGATCTTTGCAGTATTGCAACATGTTCAGAAAACTAATCATAAACAGTACAGACAATGTTATAACATTTGATTATTTTCCCTTTACAAGTTCTTGTTGGACTTGTGAAATAGTTTTCATCATCAGAACTTCTCCTCAGTTATATTGAATAAAGAGATTACTGTTTTAAAGCATACCTCACACATGGTATATTGTTTCCTTAGAAGAATCTCAAAAAACTATGTAGATTACTGAACAGAAGTCCCTGCTAACATTTTGCACAGTGATCAGATTTTGAAATATGGAAAATGGCTATTGGTTGTTACAGTAGATGCTATAGGTACAGTACAAACAAGATAGTTTCAACACTTTTTGGAAAGATCTACAGTTATATTTTTTTATCTCTTTATATTAAAAGGTTCCCTTAAACACAATATCCTTGGAATAGTAATGGTAAAAAGGGTAATTATTTTAATTAAAGTTTGTAAAATGTATAGAGACTATAATTAGGGATTTAAAATTCTGAGGTCGCAACAAAGGGGAGCATGTCATATTTCTTATTCCTATATGTTTTACGTCTCTGAATTGGGATGATAAAAGGGAATTCAGATAACTGAAGAAAAATTTTAACTTGATGGATAGTAATATGGAAGATTCCAGATTCGGTGAGAAAAAGTGGGAAACATGCTCTGTGTATTTTTGTCAACGTAACTTGAGACTGTGGGAATTTCATCTTTGTCCGATTTGTTAGAGCTGTCACCAGGCACTGTGAAGTGTTCAGAGCAATTTGTATTCCATACATCTACTAGTTGGTCTTGTTGGTTTTCCTTCTCAATAGTAGTTAGAAAATCTTTTAAAACTTGCTTGAATATGTAGACTATTTCCCAAGGTAAGACATCATTTTCTGCCAAAACTTCACGAAATCTAGAAACAAAAAAAGAATTGAAATCTAATTTGTCAGTGCTGAAAACTATTCCAGCACACTTTTCCTCCTCTTCCTTTTTTTAGGGAAAAAAAACTACTTTCTGGCCTCATTTGTTTCTTTTCTTCCAAAAAAAAGAAGAGAAAAATAAAAAAGCTCCTACAATGTATTTGGATGCAGTACAACTGTTAAGATCAGTGGATACTAGGTTTTTTTTATTTATTAAGCCATCTTGGTAAATTGATTCAAACTGACTTTGCCCTCAAGTATTTTCTGGGCTTTAAAGGGAGCATAGGTTCTGTTCTTCCCGCACAGCCTTGGAAAATATATAAAAATACATCATTTGGGGAATTTATATATACAATATCACATAGGAAAAGTTAATTATTAAGGTGTTTTAACTAAATGTTGAGACATGCTTAATTGCAATCCCTTTAAAATGTGAAGAGATTGAAGGCTTGTATGTAAACTGTTGTTGTGTTAATACTCTAACTCAATTCTGTGATCATCAGGTAAATGATGGGTGTCAGATGTCTAAGCATTGTATACCTCTCTGGTACTTCGAAGATAATGCGATAAAAAGGCATTATAGAAGACCTTTAGTCAGTGTACTGTGTTATAAAATTAAAGAGTTTTATTTCTAGAAAAGCTATAAGAAGCTATACAAATAAGTCTTCATTTAAATTCCTAATCATTGTTACTTTGGGGAAAAAAACACAACCAAATTTTAACAACTTTGCAATTGTCACTTTCTAGTTCGATAATAAGAAAGAAAAATTGTTACCTGCTAAGAACAGTTCCAGTTTGGCAAGGTTGAATTTGTGAACAAAGGACTTCAAGCTGCCTTTGTTCAGTAGCTGGGATTGTGGCTTGTGGATTTTGGTAGTTCTTCAACCAGTTGTAATCCACACCATTTTTCTGGACTTTTTGTTCATTTTCAATCTCTTGTACTAATCTTTCACGCTCTTTCAGGTGCCATTTCAATTCCCTCAGCAAGGTCTTGGTCACTACTTCTGAGCCAGGATATTGTGCAGATTTGTAGGACTCATTTTTTGACCATTTCATCCAACCAAAAAGCGGCATTTTTTAGCTATGAGAAGATTGAACATTATAGCTCTTTGTATTGTAAACTGTAGTGTTTGTTTTCCATGAAAAAGATTAATGGAAAATTCAGAATGCTTTATGTGGTGCATTGATATAGATGGGCATATGCTCAATATTAAAATATTTTGCAACACACTTTAAGAAGTTACTGATCAAAGCCTCCAAACTCAAATTAAATCTGACAGTTACAATTTTTACAAAGATTGAAAGAGACTTGTAGCAGTTTATCTCTTCAATTGTTTTATCTGCACCATTAAATCATACTAAAATTTACTAGACTTTGAAACTGAATTGTCATCCTAAATAGAAAATATCATTTGATAAATTGTCATCCTGAAATGCTTTTAATATATGAAGTTCAAAATGATAAACTTGCAGTTAAAGCAATTCTTAAGCAGTTGTTGATCAATTTTTAGAGATAGGTAGTGTGATTCTGCATTTTTTCACTCTTTTAAAAATTCAATACCTGTATTTTATTTTAAATTTTTCTTATTTACTCATTAACATCTGGAAAACTATACTAGAAATATATTAAATTATATATTTTTATTATGTTGGTATAACTTGTCACATCTATTACAAAACAGTACACTAACTTGGGTAAAATAACATACTGTACCTTTGATGCACTTGTTTGTGAACAAGTTGTTGCGGTTGAGTTTGCTTGAATTGAGATCTCTTCTTATTCTAGCATATTCTGTTTCCCGGCTGTAGCCACTATTGAAAGAAAAAGAGTTTCTCCGTTTACTCACTTAAACTGTGCTTGGAAGAATAACTATCTGGACTGAGCATGAGATTTCGATTCCTTCTGTTTTTAAGATTAATTCATCTTGTAAAGTAGAGAGAAATCCTGTTGACCTAGCATTGGCAACCAAGTACTTTCCACTGAGTCCATTGTGGTCTCCTACCTTTGAATTGAGTTCTGCCTATGGCCGCAATTTAAAAAAAGATGGCAGCGATTTCAGATGCTTGTTGCTAAATACATCCAAAGGTATTGTTGATCGTCAGATGAACAATGATATCTGAAGCAACTACAGATGCGCTCCTAGCTAAAGTTAAGACTGTCGCATGATGTGATGCTTGGCTGTGCATAGCTGTAGGTCACAATTTAGTGCTGTATTTTTATGCCTTTAGAGCTCTAAAAATAACTGTTCCTTTTATTGTCTGTCTAAACTTTCAGGTCATTTAGATGCTAAAGATTTTTCTTCTTCTGTTAGTGTGGGGGAAATATATATCAGACTGTTTGTGTTTACAGTTCTAAATGTATAACAATAATCATTTTCTGGTTAGATCTTGTGAAAGCTCATCTTAACTGAGCAGTGACAGTAAAGAGCGACTTACGAGGTAGTTGTTCAGAGATTTTTAGGCTATTGTAATACTCTGTTTTCTGATGAATTTCATCTCATGGTATTAAAACTGTTTTTAGTTGTAGTGTTTAACTGTTAGCATTTTTAATTATCATTTCAAATGTAGTTAAAGAAGCAACTTTGCAACACTACAGTACTCCATGGAAAATATATTAATCTAATTATAATGGATAAAGGGTTAGAACAATGGCGTAAATTAAACTCAGACTGAAGTAAAAACAGGATTTTAAGTCTTACCATAGACTTTTTTTCCTCCCTTAACTGAACGTGTATCTCTTGTTCTTTTTTCTTGTTGATTATATTGGAAAATATCCACTTCAAGATTCATTTTCAGGGATGATATTGTTCATGCTAAAGGTCGCTGAAGCAGCCATTTTCCGTTCCAGTTATCAGGTCTGTTCCTATTAATCTAAACAGCAGGCATGATATATGAAATGCCTTCTGTTCTGCTCTCTGTATTGTTTGTTTTAGTGACTCTCTCTTCTGCTATAAGTATTGTTCTCTCCTGCTTTTACCTCTCCACTGTTTTGTTGAACTGTTGGAAGAACAGGGGTTGTGTAAATCTGTTCCAAATGTCATGCAACATAAAGGATGATGTGTATGGCTGTTATTAAAGCTGATACTACTTATACATTGGAAAAATTCAGATGTCAGTATTAATCATCTTCAACTGGAAGGTTTTCACATTGCATTGTATATGGTACTATGAAAAAGGAAAAGAGCTGGGCTTATAATGACAGAACTGTCGTCACAAATTTTCAGTTGAAATTAAAATGTTTCCTGCCACCTCTCTTCCAGTACAGTTAGTGTGTCACCACTTTTTTTTCCCAAAACGTATATCAAATTGTATTGTATTAGAAAACAAACTGTTGTACAATACATGGACAATATAAACTTTAAAAAGCAAGAAGGTGAATACTGGAAGATACATGACTTTAATACCACAGTGAGCAGTCTTTAAAGATATTGTATCTACAGTGCTTTGCTTGGTACCTTAATGTATTTTGTGGGGATATACATTGAAAATGTTTAACATTCCACTGGCATAAAACAGTAAAACTCAGCATCCATACTATATATGCCTTCATATAAACTTCAGATCCTGATTCAGTGAGGAATTAAGGATGATTCAAAGCAGAGCAATAGTTAATCTAGTCTGATATCCAGTGGCCAATCCTGAATGCTTCCTTGGGAGGCATAATTCCTCCCACTTACCACAGTACCATTAGGTGGACATTTCTGTTTGGTCTCAGCTGGTAAATTGGCTTATACCCTAAGTATTAAGGAATTTTATCTGAATTAGTAAATTACAGCTGCTATTATTACTTACATAAATTCTTATTAAAAATTCCTGAGCTGTTTGCCTCAATGATATCCTTCACGTAGTTCCATAGTTAAATTACACATGGCACAAAGTATTTCCTTCTTAACATTAAATATGTGGCCTTTTAATTGTGAGTGCTCTCTGGTTCTTATCTTACTGGAAATAGATGCATCTAACTGGCTTTTTCGAGATCATTCATTATGTTAGCAATCTGTACTCTCTCTCCTCACTCTTGTTTTTCCTTCCTCACCTAGTAGATCTAGGGAAAAACTTTCAAAAGCACTTAAATCACACTTTCAAAAGTGATTTAGGCACTTAGGAGCATAGGTCTCATTGACTTTAAGACTTAGGAACCTAAGTCACTTCTGAAAATGGGACTTAAGTGCTTCTGAAAATTTTACCCTTAGTCCTTTAACCTCCTTCTCTCCACCCACCCCCAAATCAGTACATTTTTACCATTTTCATTGTCCTCCTCTGAATCTTTCTCAGTCATTTTTAAGATATAATGACCAAAACTATGTGTAATACTTAGGTGAAACCATACCATCAGTTGATACAATTCTGTATATTTTTTCTATTTATTTTGCTGCTGCAGATCGAGCAGATGTCTTCAATTAGTTTTCCACAATATTTTTTAGCTCTTTCTTGAGAGCAATAAACTAATCAGTATATAGATAAATCTCAAATTGTAGTCTTACCTTGCACTTTTCTCTAACTTAATCTTCTCATCGTGTTGCCCAATTATCTATTTTCCTTAGGTTCTTCAAGAATTGATCACAATCCTTCCTACAAATTTACTAATTTAAATTTTGTCATCAAATTGTTACCACACCATTCACCTCCTTTTCTAGATCACAGTAAATGTATGGAATGCTATTTCTAGTATTCTGCTTGGAGTGCCCCAGTGTTATACATGTGTCGAGTTGGCTATGTACTCAACCATTGCTGCCGCTCCATTTTAATTAATAATAGCCCTTTCTGAACTTCAGTGGTAGCTCCTCCTGTTATGCAGATAAGGCTAGAAGGCAGCTAGTCACATTTTGGACTCACTAGCCGTCTCTCCCATCTCCATTTCCTAGACTTCCTCTTTTGGACTCACTAGCCTTCTTTCTCTTCTCCACTTCCTAGACTTCCTCTTGACTTTTTTAGCAGGGCAGCTGTGTGTTCATTCACGCGCGCTCTCTCTCTCAGCAAGAAGTGCGCATGCCAGAGTGAACTACTTTCTTGAATCTCTTTAAGCAGTTTTGATAAGATCCTTCCTTATGAATATGTTGAACAGAATTGGTCCCAGAACAGACCCCTGGGGGACACCACTATTCACCTCTTTCCATTCTGAAAACGGACTATTTATTCCTACTCTTTGTCTCCTATCTTTTAACTACTTACTGATCCATAAGAGGACCTTCTGTCTTACCCCATGACTGCTTACTTTGCTTAAGAGCCTTTGGTTAGGGACTGTGTGAAAGACTTTCTAAAAGTCCAGGTACACTATATCCACTGGATCACTCTTCTCGACATGCTTGTTGACCCCATCAAAAAATCTAGTACATTGGTGAGGCATGATTTCCCTTTACAAAAACCATGTTGCCTCTTCCTCCAGAAAATCATGTTCATTTATGTGTCTGATAATTCTGTTCTTTACTATAGTTTCAACCCGTTTGCCTGGTACTGAAGTTAGGCTTATGGGTCTGTAATTGCCAGGATTGGCTCTGGAGCCTTTTTTAAAAATTGTCATCACGTTAGCTATCCTCCAGTCATCTGGTACAGAAGCTCATTTAAATTATAGGTTACATACTACAGTTAGTAGTTCTGCAATTTCACATTTGAGTTCCTTCAGAACTCTTGGGTGAATACCATCTGGTCCTGGTGACTTATTACTGTTTAATTGATCAATTTGTTCCAAAACCTTTTCTTAATGACACCTCAATCTGGGACAGTTGCTCAGATTTGTCTCCTAAAAAGAATGGCTCAGGTTTGGGAATCTCCCTCACGTCCTCAGCTGTGAACACCGATACAAAGAATTAATATAGTTTCTCTGCAATGGCCTTATCATCCTTGAGTGCTCTTTTAGCATTTCAGTTGTCCAGTGGCCCCACTGATTGCTTAGCAGGCTTCCGGCTTCTGGTGTACTTAATTTTTTTTTTTTTTGTGTGGTTACTTTTTGCATCTTTAGCCAGCTGTTCTTCAAATTCTTTTTTAGCCTTCCTAATTATATTTTTACTCTTCACTTGCCAGAGTTTATGCTCCTTTCTATTTTCCTCAATTGGATTTAACTTCCAGTTTTTTAAAGGATGCCTTTTCATCTCTAATCGCTTCTGTTACTTTATTGTTTAGCCACGGTGGAACTGTTTTGGTCTTCACTGTTTTTTTAATTTGGCATATACGTGGTTCAAAAAAGAACTAACAGGTTTCAAAAAAGAACTAGATAAATTCATGGAGGATAGGCCCATCAGTGGCTTTTAGTCAGGTTGGGCAGGGATGGTGTCCCTAGGCTCTGTTTGCCAGAAGCTGGGAATGGGCGACGGGGGATGGATCACTTGATGATTACCTGTTCTGGTCATTCCTTCTAAAGCACCTGGCTTTGGCCACTGTTGAAAAACGGGATACTGGACTAGATGGACCTTTGGGCTGACCCAGTATGGCCGTTCTTATATTCTTACATTTAAATTGAGCCTCTATTACAGTGTTTTTAAAAAGTTTCCATGCAGCTTGTAGGGATTTCACTTTTGGCACTGTGCCTTCTAATTTCTGTTTAACTTCCTCATTTTTGCGTAGTTCCCCTTTCTGAAATTAAATACTACTATGGTGGGCTGCTGTAGTGTTCCCCTTCTCCTGCAGGGTGAGGGGGACAGGGCAGAGATGGTCCAGTCAGAACCATAGAAAGTTCTCTGAATGCTGAAAGGACCAAGGATCCTTGCTTTGGCTAGTTCTGCCCCTAACTGCTGAAGTCTCTGGTTGGTTCCTCTCTGCAGTTTTCTACCAAGCCTGTTAAACAAATCCAATTTTTCCATAAGAATTAATATAAATGTGTGTGAGGGTTAGGTTCCAGGGAAAAAATTTTCTCTAGACAAAAGACATTATATACATATACTGTATAAGTTTTAAACTTAAACAATTTAATACAGGTATAAGTTTTAAACAATTTTAAACAAACAATACTGTATTCAGCAATGATGATTGTGAAGCTTCGTTGAGGTGGTGGAGGAAGAGGGTGGATCGTCTGGCTGCTCCTTTTGCTGTTCTTGCTGAACTTTTCCAACTTGAAAAAACACATCTAGAGATTGTTTTGCTTTCCTTTTATTTTTTTTCCTTTGTAAATTTCTTTATAGCAATTCATTACATGACCAACTCTCTTAATCGCTTTGGACCTGTGTTTCCTGTCGGGATGGTCATCACTAAGGATTTGCAAGCCAGCTTCAGTCATTTGGAAAGCTTCAGAAAGGCATTTGGTAGTCAAATTTTGGTGGGTTTTTCTTCTATAACTTCTTGGCCCTCTTCTTCCATTGCTCTCATCACCTCTAGTCACATCAGATCTTCATTGGTTAGCTCTTCTCCATGTGATTGCAGAAGTCATGTAATGTCAGATTCTTCCACCTCATCAAAACCTGCTTTCTTGGCCAAGCCAAGGATATCTTTCTTCATAGAGGGGACAACATTTTTAAATCCTTTTAAGTCATTGACACATTCAGGCCGCAACATCCTCTCCCCCACTGTTCATGCATGCCTGAGTAACTTGAGCCCAGGACTCACCAATGTTATTGATGCATTTGAGGATGTTGTAGTCATGCCAAAATTACTGAATCGTAGGCTTGCCTTCCCCATTGGTGCCTCCGATGAGCTAGTTGAAAGTATGGCGTAAGTAATAAGCCTTAAATGCAGCGATGGCTCCTTGGTCCATGGGTTGGATGAGTGATATGGTGTTGGGTGGCAGAAAGACAATTTTGACGTTTTTGCACAGGTCGTCCAGGTTGATTGGATGAGCCGGTGCATTATCAATAAGTAATAAAATCTTGAAATCAAGATTTTTCCTTGGCACAGTATTCTCAGCCATTCTGAAAAAATAGCTACAGTTATCTGTGCCTTCTTACTGGCTCTCCAAATGACCGGAAGGTGTTCCTTTGAAAATTCCTTGAGGGTGCGTGGTGTTTCGGATTGGTACACTGGCAGCGGTTTCATCTTCATGTCTCTGGCAGCATTACCACTTAGAAGCAAGGTTAGGCGGTCTTTAGCTGCTTTAAATCCGGGTGCTGTTTCTCCTCTCGGGTAATGTAAGTCCGTTCAGGCATCCTCTTCCAGTTGAGGCCCGTTTCATTGACATTTAGGACTTGCTTAGGGGAGTAGTCGCCTTCCTCAATTATTTTCTTGAGATAGGGAATTTTTTAGCTGCTGCAGTATCGGCACTAGCCGCCTCGCCGGACCTCTTGATGTTATGCAGGTGGAAGCGCCTCTTGAACCGATCAAACCATCCCCGACTTGCTGTGAATGTCCCTGTTTCTGATCCTTCACCTTGGTCTCTCTTCAAATTGTCATACACACTTTTTGCTTTTAGCTTGTATCACTAGCAAACTTATAGGTATGTTCTGCTGGTTTTGGTCCTCTGTCCACACTGAGAGAAGAAGCTCCATGTTTTCCATCAAAGTACTTCTTGATCAACTTATTTTAGTAGCACGAAGTGGTGTTACACACCGAGCGCTAGCCCTGATCTTGTTGGCATTATTCCGAATTGTTCTCTCAGTGGTTGGTAAGACCTAGAGTGATGTCAATGTCTACTGAATGCTTGCCTGCATCAAAACGCCTTAAAATGTCTAATTTAGTACCCAAGCTAATGGGTTTCCTGGTTTTCTTATTGCTAGTGGTACTGCTACTGCTAGGCACTCCACTATCACTTGCTGGGCGTTTTTTGACCCATGATGCTGGGTGATACTGTACGGTATAATCACAATGAGCCCTCCATTTTTACATTTAAAACAGACTTGCACAGGGCCACTGGAACAATGTCCTATGTCAGCTCCTTGAGCCCCTTCTGTTTCTTTTTCATGCATGTTAGCAGCAGCTCCCCTTTCACCAAATCTCCCTGCAGTCACTAATCAGAGGATTTCTGGGGACCTGCTCATAAGCTTTTCCTAAAGTAACTGTGTTGATATCAGGTGGGATATTTCCCAGGGAATGCCTTGCTGCTAAATGATGAACTAGCACTCGGCTGAGCCTTCAAGGGTTAACATATTATTAATTTAGCCTCACACTCTACAAGGCAGGAGGGAGGAGAGACAGTAGACTCACGGCAGTGGCTGCAAACAATTCCCTGCAGAAACCGAAGGTGATGATGAACCCACGCTATCCAGGCCTGCTGGAGCGCACCACTCTCTCCTCTAGATGGTGCATGCACATACTACTCTTCACTCCCTTCAGCTTGAAGTGATTGGGGTCATGCAGCATCAGTCAACTATTGAAAGGGAAAGAATTTGGAAAACCCATGTCATTCTCCATGGTAATCCGCTCCCCTACTGGAAGCCCTGTGGGTTTAGGCTAGGACTAGATATGGAGTTAGATTCACTTGCAGGTTCTTAGTTTCACAGGCACTCTGCTGGAGGACTAAAGGCCTGTCTTCCAGAGTGTGCTGGAAAAACCGGCCCTGCTGTACCTCCCATAGTAACCATGCACTCAGCACCTGGGCAGCACTGCAGCCAATGTAGCTATGACTGTTGTAAGAGGAGGAAAATGTTTGCTGCAGGGCTGCATTCCTTCCTGCTGCGTGTCTGCAGGGGCAGAGAGATGCAGCTGGCATTGAAGTGAATGGCAAAGCTCCCATGGATTTCACACTTTCATGGGAGCAGGGCCAGGTTCTGTGCATCCCTACGCCGCTTCTCCCCCTCGCTAGAGTGAAGCAGGTGCTGGAACTCTATTAACTTGCTGCCACCCTGTGTTCTTGAAGAGAGGGGAGTGGATGGAACGTTGTGTTGGCAGGCACAAGACAGCAAGGCAGGGCATCTGCTGTGCACCCCCCACAGCTGCTTTGCAGGCAGCTGGTGGCCTCTGGCGGAGTCTCCGCAAGTGCTCGGCGTAGCGCCCTATTCCCGAGGAGGGTGGCAGCTGGGCCATAAAGCGACGGTGAATTTCTGGGGGGCAGAGTGCACATGGAGTGTGTTTACAAACATAGTTGGGAGGTGCCCCCGCCTTACTCCATACAGGCACAGCTCGCTGTAGACAATGAAGCGGGCAAGGAGGCTGAAGGTGCCACATTAGGCTAGGAAGTGCCTTGAGCATCAGCGGCTTCTCCCATTGCGACTTAGATACAAGCACAGGCGCCGACTTTCCCGGGGGGTGCTCAACCCTCTGCTGTGCCCGAGACCCGCCCCCACTCCACCCCTTCCCCCAAGGCCCCACCCTCATCCCACCTCTCCTCGTCCCTGCTCCAACTCCTCCCCCGAGCACACTGCATCCTCTCTCCTCCCCAATAGCCTTCAGAGCACGGCAAAACAGCTGATTGTGGGAAGCAGGGGATGCAGGGAGGGACGGGGGAGGCTCTGACCCGCAGGGCTGCCGGTGGGCGGGAGACGCTGGGGGATGGTGGAGGGGAGCTGATAGAGGGGCTGCCGACCCACTCTGGTTCCAAGCCCCTATGAGGGCGAGCTGCTCTTCCAGAGAATCCTGCAAGCAGCGGACAAAGCAGGCGGCTAAACAATGTTCAAAGGGCTAATACGATTCTTGGATGTATAAGCAGGGGACTATCAAGTAGGAGTAGGGAGGTTGTATTACCTCTGTATTTAGCTTCTGTGTCCAGGTCTGGTGTCCACAGTTTAAGAAGGCTGTTGATAAATTGGGGAGGGTTCAGAGAAGTAGAATTGGAAAACATCTTGTAGTGAGAGTCTTGAACTCAATTTGCTTAACTTATCGGAGAGAAGGTTACAGCCTGATCATAGTCTTTAAGTACCTACATGGAGAAAAGTTATTTAATAGTGAGCTCTTCAGTCTAGCAGACAAAGGTATAACAAGATCCAATGGCTGGAAGCTGACACTAAACAAATTCAGGCTGGAAATAAGGCTCAATTTTTTATTAGTAAAGGTAAATTAACTGTTGGAGTAATTTACCAAGGACTGTGGTGGATTCTCCATCAATGGCAATTTTTAAATGAAGATTCGTTTTTCAAAAAATTGTGTTCTAGTTGAAACAGGAATTAATTCAGGGAAGACCTGGACTGCACTTCAGATGATTCTTGAACTCTGGTATGAGCTTTGTAAAATTGCTAGTGTGTTGTTTTTTCCTTTGAATTTTTAGACTAGTGGTCTCTTGGCTAGACCACAGTTGAAACCATTGCAAGGCTGGCTGAGCATGTTTCCTCCTTCTCCTGAATAGTGTAGAGTGACAGGTCACTTCCTTCTATGATTTTGCTCTCCTTGTGATGGGTGAAGTCAGGATGTGCTTGAAATGGTACCTCTTTAATCCGTCTCAGTCTGTAGTGTTGGTAATGGACGCTTCAGTATTATAATTCAAGGCCTCTAGACACTAACCTTCATGTGGCTGTTTTGGAATTTAGCATTGTTTGCCTGGCCTACAAAACATTCCTTTCCAGGGCTTGATCTAGGCTGAGTTACACTAACGTAGAAGCCTGCTACTTTGTTCCCTAGGATCATTTTTTGTTTTATGAACATTTTGAGCCTTTATGGTTGTGAAGAAGACCTTGTAAAGATGAACAATGTGTAGCCACTATATAGATACCTGCAGAGAGCCCAAAACAGTAGCTTGAGAGGGGGAAAGTGCCTTATGCATCTCTATGATGGATTAATTTGTATGGTGAGTTACAATAATGTAAACATTTCAATGATTTAACGTATTAAAGCTTGTAAGAAAGGAGCGGGAAAATTATGGTATGAAGGGTTATACAACCTGCTGTGACAGCTCATTTTAGTATCCTGAGTGAGTGGTTCATGGGCGAGTACTGTTGCCCTTCCAAATTGTGCTGTGGAACCAAAAGATAACAGGAGAGAAGATGGAGCTCAGAGATCACAAAGGGGAAGCCAGTTCCACAGAGCTCAGCAGGGTATCCCAAGTGTCCTCTGATCACGAAGGTCATCCTTCCCCCAAACCCCTCTTTAGGTAGCAGGGGTGTTGTCTGCTATTTTGGTGAGTGTGTGGCTTTCTCCCTGGCGTTAGTGGTTGCTACTCTTTCTTTTGCTGTAGAGTTGGCAGGATACAGAAAGTCTCAAAGAACTATTGTTATAGTAAAAAGCTGGTATTTTTCAGACACTGAAACTAAATAGTTTTGTGTGAAATCAAAAGTTTTCTTTTCTGTTCTTCAAAATATGAGTATTATGGTGGGGTTTGTTTTTGGTGCTTAGTCTTTAACTGAAACTTGTAGTTGTGCCAGTGGACTTTTTTTGACTTGTAACTTCTTAAGAGGAGGAAAGTTGAGTAACTAGCGTGAGAAACAACTGTGCAGTCATTTTATATTTTTAAATATAAAGCTTTTATTTTGAGAAAATAATGTCTTTTTTTTAAATTTTGAAAAATCCATTGTTACAGAGCCTGAGGAAGTTAAGAGCATAAAACTCATTGACTCTTAAAAATCCTTACCTTAGTTCAGCTTCTATATTGTGTAACTCAATGTTTGATGGCTACACTTCCCTAATTCAGAACAGTAATAATATTTCCACTAGGGACTTCCTGTTGTTCTGCTACCACTTTCAGGTTTTTTTATTTAGAATGTAAATACAAAGCCCTGAAGCTGAATTTCTAAAATCATTCTGCATGCCTTGTAGGATTGAGTATTGGGGCTTTTGACTGGCAGTACATTTTCTTTTAAGTTAGCATATCTTTGTAGCTAAGACTACAAACTCAAAGTATTGAATATCAACTGCCAGTAAAAGGAAAGTCACTTTTATTGTGACCTTCAGCAAACCCTAGTTGAAGGTTATTTGCTGTTTATAGCAAATGTTCAGTTATGTAAAGTGTCACATTATTTTAGCTTCAGAGAAGAGGCCATGAAACAGTCTACTGTGTGTATTATACTAAAATTTTAAAGTAGTAGTATTGCTCCCTCCACTACAATTCCGTTGCAGCTATCCTTTTTTCCTGAGGTTTGCGTGAAGGGGAGAAAAGAGGGACCTATGCTACTGGGAGAGAAGTGAGAGAGCATTCTTGTACTGGAGAGCAGCAGCTTAGTTCAGACAATTTCTTTTATGATCTAAAAAGTGAGTCACATTAGTTTTTATGTATAACTCTTAGTCCCATACTAACAGTGGTGTTATGGTGAATGAAATACGGAAATAATAAATGTATCAGAAATATGACAATTAAATGTTTTTGTAAACCTCACCCAAGAACACTTCGTTTGCGATCGTTCATTGACTATTTTGATTAAACTTATGCATGCTACACAATTTAGGGTGCATTCACATCCTTCTTAAAGTGAAATTTAATGACAGATCCAAGACTGGAACGGTTGCAGATTGGTTTTTTTTTCCCTTCTCCCCAAACAGAGTTGTATTAAGTGGAAAATTTTACAGTCTCTTGCTTCTTCGCTGGTAAGCATTCTCCTCCTTAAAAGGACAGATCCTTAACAATTTTCACTTGCCTTTACACACTTAACTTTCTCTTCATAGGTCAAGCATTTGCTGGGGGAATCAGTTATTTTTCAGGGAACATCATTATATATATATCTTTGTATTTAACAATTTTTAAAACACTAGTGCCTAAAACGCTCTGTTAAGTGTATATCAGTATTTTAGCATGTTTCATTAAACAAGACATTTTTCTTTATTTGGGCCTGGGATGTTAATGCAATATTGGCTGAGCTTTGTAATTTTTTCCATTGTGAAAACTGTTCAAAAAAGTCTATTTTGTCTTATTTCAAAGAGTGTTCCAATTTAAAATTTACTGAGTGTTTTCCTTTTGTTATGTTTGCCTGGTTGACCTATTTGAGGGTCATTTTATAGCTTCAAGTAAAGGAAGACCTTTCTCTTGGTGAATTTATTTAAAGCAAGGCGCCCTCAGTGCACTGAGAGCATTTACAGCTGACTGTGCCAACAATTTCTGGTGTTAAACTGTGTTTCCCTTCCAGTAATTCTCCTGAAACGACAGTTGTATTTTGTTCATTTGACATACATTTTTTTTAATATTGTTTTGGATTTGTAACACTATCACAAAGGTGTCTGTTCCAAACAGGTGCCAATAAGTTATTTAAAAACAGTTGATGTGAAAAAAATAAAGTCAGTACCAGCCCAGCAAAAATGACAGTCATTAAATCATATAGCAAAAGGTAAATGGGGAAAAGTATCCCACCTTCTGTAAATATTTCCCCTTAAACAACATCCAGGTGTCTTCGTGGAGCACATCTTGCCAGCCAAACTTCCCTTTGGTTACGTCTACCTGCCGTTAGACCTCTGCAGCAGGCACCTGTCTCAGGCTCATGGGGCCCAGACTAAGGGGCTGTTTAATTGTGGTGTAGATGTTTAGGGTCCGTGTGCAGCCAGAGCTCTGGGACCTTTCCACTTCAGAGGGTCCTAGAGCCTGGGTTTCAGCCTGAATCTGAACATCTACAATGCAGTTAAACAGCCCAAGCCAGCTGGCACGGACCAGCTGCAGGTGTCTAATTGCAGTGTAGACATACCCTTTGAAGCCAGGGAAGCTCCAGCTCAGGCTTATCCACTGATCTAAAGTGTTTCTAAAAATAGGCAGGACGCAGGCTATTTAGGGCTTCATAGGTATATACCAACATGTTATGTTCCAACCACAGACAGCCATGACAGATCATAGAGCATTTGTATTATAGGTGGGGGCATTAGTACTCCCTATAATTAAGGTTGCTTAACACTTCGTAGGTAAGGCATTGTTTTCAGTTGTGTATAACTAAGGCTATGATTTTGTCACAAAGGTCAGTGGAAGTCATGGCATCCATGACTTCCATTGACCTCCGTGACATTTTTTGCCCCAGGGCTGGAGCTCCCAGCCAGCACCCCTGCAGCTCCTCACCCCTGCCCTGGTGCGTGAACCCCCTGCAGCTGCCCAGTGTGAGAGGGGAGCTGTCCTGCTTGATTGT
The DNA here is from genome assembly GCF_016161935.1 of Mauremys reevesii. Classification (NCBI taxonomy): domain Eukaryota; kingdom Metazoa; phylum Chordata; order Testudines; family Geoemydidae; genus Mauremys; species Mauremys reevesii. The sequence goes on along the minus strand of NC_052626.1, from coordinate 19,869,788 downwards.
TTGGGTCAAGGAAATGTGTAGACTAAATGTTCCTACAACAAGGTGTTTCTGTAAGAACGTCATTGGAATATGGTTTGAACTAACAATGGACTGAGATTAGCAATGGACTAAACAGAAGTAGCAGCGGGTGCAGAGCGCTAGTGGTAATATCTAATTGCCATAACATAGTTTTGATTTATGAGTTTGTGGTGGTGGTCTGGGGTAGAGGAGAGACTGAAATGGTAGACTGGGAAGGGAGCAGAATGACTGAAACTGGTGACGAACTAATTATTTTGTAGTCCAAGCAAGCAAACAGCAATTAGAAAGGAATTATCACTAAAACTTTTTTTGCTGTGTAGATTTTGATGAATCACTCTAACAATAAGCCAGATTGTTTACTTTTAATTATTCAAACTTTTAAATTCTTTATTGTACATCTGCTGCTCTTGTTTCCGAGCGGATCCATAAGGCAGCTTGTACATATTGTTTGCTATGTGTTACGTAGAACAGAACACTTTATGAATTGGCAGGATGTAGAGGGTATATTCCTGATTCTTAGACATAACTAATATAACTTTGAGGATTTCAAGTGAGGCCACTGATCTAATGCTAGTTAATAGTGTTGTTGTCCCCCCTCCCCACAAAAACAAAACTAAACCCCCCACTGTTTTTTATCTCAAGGATAACAAATTTCTTTAAAGCAGCAAATATTATCATATTTTCTCATGTTGCTATTCTACCTCCAGAGAATCATGCAAGATGGATATTAAAAAAAAAAAATATATAGTGTTCTGTTCAGTCTTTCCTTGGCAGAATTATCCAGGCTTTTTGTCCAAAAGAAATCTTAATTGGGCATTTCTCGCCCCCCCCATTATTGGTCACTCAGGGGTTTGGAATTCAGAACATAAAGATGCTCAGAAAATGTGGTGCCATAACCAGGGTAGCATCTAAGTGCTAGGGACAGCATTGGTGCCTGGGTGGTGCATTCTGTAGGGTAGATCTTGCCATGGCGTGATGTGGAGGCCCTGAAGTTATTTAGTAATCCTATTATCCCCAGGGATTTGTTTACCTTTTTCCTTGAGGCTGGAAAGCATACATTAACTGTTTTCATTTCTTCTTCAGGATACATAACAAAGAGAATGCTGGAGCTGAATATATTGAAAAGTACAGACAACTGGAGGCGCTAGAATTGGACAAATTTGACACAGGTCACTTTATCTGTGGACCAGGTGAACAATGAATGCTCTTTCCCCACTTTGATCCTAATATAAAAAACCCCAAAAGGTTAAACTATGGGGTCTGTTTGTGGAATATTATGTCTGAACTTGTATTTTGTTTAAGGATGGCCTGGTGTTAACAAGTGAACAGTTGACTTACATGTAAAGTGGGTTGTGTGCAGATGCAAGTGCACAGATGCAGTGCGCTTTAATAAGGTTATATATACTTCATTTAGAATTGCAATATATGCATATATTTGTGTGAGAAGGTTTATCCTTGTTTACTTAAAGAGATGGTTTGGGGTAACAATTTGGGCCTAGTAAGCCTTTCCCAGTTGTAAGCCCAACTGTGGGAAAGTAGACTAAATATAAAATATTCTAATCACCTGTAACAATACATTTTGATGGAAAAAGCTACAAATGGAAGATGGACTGAATTAGTCCAAACAAAAAGGCCTATTGATATAACTCAAGCACTGAGATGTCATGCCTGGTAAACAAAAGGAGTGTGGAATTGGAAACTAATAACCTAAAATTGATGGGTTGTAAATTAAGCCTAATTGGTGGATAAAATGAGGGAATAGGCTGTTATCCCCATCACTCTCTTTTTGGGGTCCTTTAAAAAAAGTAGTCTTTTTTTTAGGGAGAGTCTCAAGTAGGCTGGCTGGGACACAGGTGAACTGTAAAGAGTGAGCTTTCACTATCATGGCTGCCACTTCCACTGTGGCCTGGGACCTTGGGATTCACCATCAGACCATTGGGCCTTCGCTATCCTGAGCCTGAGGGATGTACAGGCCAGAGAGAGGGACCCAGATGACTTTGCCACCTCCCCTGGCTTTGGGTAAATCCTGAACACTGCCTGGAACGTGAGACTTTGTCTACCCCCTGCTTTGCTTCCTTCACCCACCATATTTCTTCTTTTGTATCTTTTTTGCCATCTCTTTAATTTAAAGAGTTGGCTTAGTCAGACAAGACTATATCCTTTGCAACACTGAAAGCCTCATGACCAAAGAAGCAGCTAAAGCAATCCCCTAAATAGCCCTGATACTGGTAAAAGTTTGTGAGGTTTTGGAGTGGCTGATGAGACTGTTTGCTGGGCTGTGTTTCTCTAGCAGTGAGGTTGCAAATAGGAGTCAGCACCAGAGACGTTAGCTGTTCTTTGCTCGTCCCTTTTATGTATGTGTGTTTTCTAGAAAACATGGTCTGGAGCTGTTAAAGTCCAATCCTCTCAACTGACTTTTCTTCTCCCACTCTGCCTCCCAAAAGGACGGCTATTACCCTCTTTAATACTATTGGAAAAACTATCCAACAAGGATTTTTTTTTCCTTTTAAAAACTCTATAGCTAAAGTGAAAATGAATAAGGAATATTGTTAAAATTAAAGTGTTAATCTTACATTTCAAACACTGTTTTTCCTTTCTCTGTATCTTTAATAAAAGTTTTTAAAAAAATTAATGGTTTGCTTGCAATGACACTAAGCATGTTGAGGTCTCTGTGCTCAAAACCTTAACCATGACTGTTTAGAGTTGTACAGTGACTGGGTCTCATTAACACCTTTGACTCGCTGGGCCCATTTAATCAATCAAAACGAACACAATGTGTCTAATATAGAAATTAACTCTTTATTCTATATTGTTCCAGTTACCAATCCAATTGATTGTCATTTCTCTCAGCCTCTTTTTCCTGCACTGCTGTCATCCACTTCAGTTTATTTCTGTGTATGTGTGTCTCCCCCTTCAAAATGCCCTTAGTAGAGGGAAATTTGACTGCACCACTCTCCCAGCAGCTCTGGTAGAAGGAGTGTGAAACTAACTAGGATGTCAAGACAGCTCAGCTTCAAACAGTTACCATGCTACTTAACCTCAAAATAAGTTGAGCCCTTTTTTTGAGAAAGATACAGTGCATGCCCTAATCTTTTCATCTCTTTCAGTGACGAGGTGAGAGGGCATCAAGTTGGCCCAGTTTGTGAAGTTTCATAAAAGAAATTAGCTAAATAGTCATTTAATTGCAGAATGCCTACTTATGCCATTATATATTAATAGTGATTATGGAAAAAATTGTCATTTGTACATCTTTTCCTTTGCTAACACAAGATTTCTACCTAAAGTATATTTTCTAGTGCTTTCACCAATTTATTTTTAAATGAGATTGGTGCTAGCAGTACTTTTTCATGAAAGAAATAGGAAGTTTATATATTCCAGCTGAAAAATCTTTACTGATATTCTGCCTGCTAAATTTATCTTTTCCTAATATCCTTCCATTTCTTCTATTTCTGTTTTCTTGGTCTGCCGTAAAACTTCTTCTTCATGTTTATACCCTCAATATACTATAAATAGTTACATCCCTCCTTTAGTCACTTCCTTTCAGTCACTTACTGAAACAGCATTTATTAATTATCCCACTGAATATAAATAAAAACACGGAATAGCATATGGATGCTCTCGTGTTATTTCTCTCTTGTCTGCTTCCTCCCATCCCTTTTCTTTTCCTACTGTTCCACTTTGTCATGGTATAGGAGCTCAGTTCATGCAGATTCGTGTGTTGCAGTCAATCTCTTCTGATCAGTGCTCTGCCCCCAGCTGTATAGTATCAATTGAGGGGAAACTAAACAGACTGGATAGTGATGGGACTAGAAGATGCCCTGTGGCATTCTAGGACAAAAAGCAGCAAAAACCTAGCAAGACTTTCCGTATCACAAAACATTCAAGACATTTGAAATATATGGCTGCTACCACTTCTTCCAAATAAGCAGATTCAAGGTTCCTATGGCTGGATAGTGTTAAAAGGGAAAACAGCATCTGAGTTTGAGAAAGGTGAGAATAATACCTTCAGCTTCAGCCTTCAGCTTCTTGGGCACATGGCGGCATGGACACCTCGCATGGACACATGAGGTGTCTATAGATATGGCTCAGATCTGTTTACACTCCGAACAATGACAAGCTACACAAGCCACTGTCAGTACCCTCCAGGGTCATACACTTCCTGGAATGATGGAAAGACCCATTCAGTGTCTGTGTAGGGATCCCATTCACACAACCTCCATCAGCACTGATTTGAACAATAGACACCTCTCTGATAGACTAGGGAGCCCACCTAAACAACTGCAGACTTCAGGGAAAATGGCCCCCCATGGAAGCTGTACTCGATATCGACCTTTGGGAAATAAAAGCCATCAGAAATGCCTGTGAACACTTTCTCACATTCATCAGGGATACTTACACAAAAATCATGACAAACAACATAGCGTACATGTTTTACATAAGTCATGAAGGGCGCACCAGATCACCCTCCTTTTGCACGGAAGCACTAAAACTCTGAAATTGGTGCATCCACCACAATGTACTCATATCAGCCACTTGCCTGGCAGGGATATAAAATATATCAGCCGAAATTTCTCACACAACCATGAATGGGAAATGAACCCAGCAGAGCTGCACAGCCTAGTCCGTTGATGGGGGAACTCCAACAATAGACCTGTTTGCTACTTACCAGAACGAGAAATGTCTCTGCTACTGCTCCAGAGCTGGACTGGGGAAACAGTCCCTAGGAGATGCTTTCCTTCTTCAATGGGGCAGAGAGCTGCTGTACGCCTTTCCTCCACTCCCTCTAATATTGAAGGTCCTATTAAAGATAAGGCGGGGAAAAAGCAGAAGTTGTATTTATTGCCCCCACCTGGCCAAGATAAGTGTGGTACCTATATCTGACACAACTAGCAATGTATCCTCCTATTCCTTTTCAGCCCCTTCCTCACCTACTCTCCCAAAACGACAGACAGATCCATCCGGCTCCAGGCTTGGCTTCTTCATGGTTCTAACACATAGGGAGCTGCTGCTCCGAGGAGATGAAGGAAGTGTTACTACACGGTAGGAAATTGACGACTCGTCGCACTTACCTACAAAAGTGAAGATGATTCCAAATGTGGCGCAATTCCATTCAAGTTGCTCCCTCCCTTTGATCTTAGACTACATACAAAAACTCAAAACGGCTAGTCTTTCTCTTATCTCACTCAAAGTACATCTTGTGGTCATAACAGCCTCCCACCAGCATGTGGGTGGATATTTGGTATTCACCCATCCAACAACATGAAGATTCCCCAAGGGCATGCAAAACCTTTTCCCGCATACCAGATGCCCCACTCAAACACGGGACCTCAATCTGGTTCTAAAGACCCTCACTAGACCACCCTTTGAATGTATGGCCACTTGCTGTCTTCTACGCCTGTCAATGAAGACAGCATTTCTAGTGGCCAACATCTCGGCACAATAAATGGGAAATAGTGACATTGATGGCGCACTCACCCTTCATGGTCTTTTTTTTAAAGACAAAGTCACTCTAAGGCTGTACCCAAAGTTCCTCCCCAAGGTGCCACATGAACCAGCTCATTCCCCTCCCCACCTTTTCCTAAAGCCACAATGTGACAACAGGGAGGCAATACTACATGATGTTAGGAGAGCCATAGCATTTTATTTACACAGGACAATGGGCTTTAGGAAATCTCCTAAACTCTTTCCCTCCATTGCTGATGGTTCCAAGGGCTCTGCAATATCAGTTCAAAGGCTCTCCAAATGGGTCTTGAACTGCATTAACTATTGTTATTATGCCCATAACCTGCTACCTCCATCAGGAATTTGCATGCACTCCACGAGATCTGTTTCCACCTTGGTCGCATTTGTTAAAGATGTTCCTGTCTCAGAAATCTGCAGGGTAGCAACTTGGGCCTCTGCTCATACTTTCACGGAACATTGTGATTACTTGAGATTCAGCTTCTGATGCTATCTTCAACTCCACCATATTATCATCAGTAAAAGACTCCACTCTGAAGCCCTAGCCCTCCATAGGGAATTCTGCTGTGAAATCACCTCCCGTGGGGCACCCATAGGGACACTACTTTGAAGAAGAAGAGGAAGTTACTCACCTTGTGCAGTGATGATAGTTCTTCAGGATGTGTGAAGGTGCTCCATGACCTGCCCTCTCCCCTCTGCTTCGGAGTTCTCTATAAGGGGCTCTGCAGTAGGGAAGGAACTGAGGGCAGTTTGCCTGTGCAGCGCTGGATAGCTTGAGGCAGTACATGAGGTTGGAGTGTATATGTGTGGGTTTGAACAGACACTGCTACCTAAAATCTCTGATCAGAGTGTAGATACACCTACAGTGGAGAACCCATAGGGACACACATCTCGAAGAACCATTGTTAATGAACAAGGTGAGTAACTTCTTCTGATAAACATTCTGTACAGAGAGAAACCTGAAGCAAATTACACAATTATACAGTTCCTGATTCAGGACAAACACAAACCCATGGTGCCAGGAAAGTCAGTCATAGAATTGATCCTTAGCCCACGTATATTAGGTGCAAGGTCTCACCTTTGCAGAACATCAAAAGAAGATTAAGATGACCATAATGGAAAACAAGTGCTGTCACAGAAACAAAAAATCCAATTCTGTTGGGAATTCTGATCTCATGGACAGCTCCCACAACTGGTGAATGCAGAGAATCTTTTTTTTAAGGGATCTTCCTGATTTAGTTCAGGAAATGGGCACCAGAAAAAGAGTGCAGCATCCACCAGCTGGAACAAAATCAATCCTTGAGCCTCAGAGAACTGTTCCTTCCATGGATAATGGACCTGTTTTGGTTGCAATTGTTAGTGTCTGATAGGGTTTTGATAACAACTTTGGAAGAAAGTGATCATTAGAGATTCTGTAAATCTGTTTGCCTTGTAAAAATGTGGAATTTGCATTTTTACAGACAATCTTTAGTTTTTATAGTTTAAAAAAACATATATTAACTATTAACTGAATTTTATAGAAAGTACCACTGTCACTTATTCAATGCGTGCAACCTCCTGCTCCTTTTGATTGATTTTTTTTTAATGCTCTTTAAATTTACATAGCTAAACATACTCTAATTGCTTCCGGTGTATAGAAGTTACTCAGCAACATATAGGGGTTTGTGTTTTAATGCATCTGAAATTACACTTCAGCCTCCAGATGTGAGTAATTAAAGTTATGAAAAGATCCTGAAACTTTAAAAATCACCCCTAAAGACTGTGTCACTGAGTTTGGCAAGGACAAATTTCACGTTGATGGTAATGTGCTGTTCTGTACTGTATGCAGCAAGGCTGTAGATTACGTTCAAAGGCAGACAATTGTAGAACACATGGAACACGCTAAACCTAAACTGAATGAAAAGAAACAAAAACAAGAGGGTGAAACAGCAGGGCCATCGACAACAGTAAAGGAATAATGAACTGTGACTGGATCATTCCAGTATTTTTGTGCATTTAAACCCCCCCCCCAAAATTCTGAAAATATAGAATACAGACATAGAAATATTTGATATATGTAAAATGCAAATTGCAAATCTATTTTATTATAATGATTGATGGAGCTGGTAGGCTTCGAACTTGCTTAAAATTGTAAATATATCAATAAAACATCGTGTTCAACTGATACTTATATATAGTGGGTAAGGAAACTACAGTTCAGTGTTTCATTTTAATCGCAGAAAACTATGAATTTTTATATTTTTATCAGAGAATTTTGGGTCATGGAAAACTAGAATCCCTCTCCTGGGCAGATCAAAGTTTCCTGTCTGTTTACTGCCCACAAAAGTGGAGATGAACACTTAGCAGAAGTAAAATTAACATAGTGGCTCGTACACCAAGAAATATCTTGCTCATCATAAGTCAGTTTGGGCTGGTGAGTGACTGGAAACAGTAAGTAAAATACTCTGTAACTTCCCTGTGCTTCAGGATCCAGGATATGAGGTTGTGAACGACCTCTTGCAAAGCTGGGCAAAGCCCCTGTTATGTCTTTCCACTTTTTCACTGCTCCCCAGATCAGGAACAAGAATGGCAATAATACTGTTTTATGCCTTTCTGGCTGAAGATGGCTCTCAGGCTTGTTTGACCTCACATTGGATCTTTGAATGTGTCTGTCTCACAGATGAGGTCTGCTACTGCAAGACCAATCCTCCATCTGGGACCAAAAAGCTTTAAAATGAATACATGGCTGAAAGAAAAGTTAACAAATAGACAGGTTTCAGAGTAGCAGCCGTGTTAGTCTGTATCCGCAAAAAAAACAGGAGTACTTTAAGGTGCCACAAGTACTCCTGTTTTTTTTAACAAATAGAGTTTATTCTACTGGCTGGAGCAAAGTCTGTAGTTTAAGTACCATGTTAAACCAGTGTAACACAGCTTTAAGTTCCCTTCTGAGGACTTTATTTACTGTATAACAATGTCCAAGTAAAAAGATCAACTCTCTAATATTACTAATAAAACTCTCAGCACGTTCACGGAAAAAAGAGGTTTTGTACAAATCCCATCATTAAATGCTTCTTAGGACATCAGCCTTATTCCTGCCCCTTAAGATCCCAAACTTGGAACCTCATTCTGCTCCGTAGAGCACTATCTAGATTGAACCCTGGCAGAAGGTGATGTTATACTTCCTATCCATTATAGAGCTCTTCCTGATGTAACTCCAATCAGATGAGGTTTTTTTTTTTGAAACTGAGATAGTCATAGAATATCACGGTTGGAAGGGGCTTCAGGAGGTCATCTAGTCCAACCCCCTGCTCAAAGCAGGACCAATCCACAAATAAATCATCCCAGCCAGCGCTTTATCAAACCTGACCTTAAAAAACCTCTAAGGAAGGAGATTCCACCACCTCCCTAGGCAACCCATTCCAGTGCTTCACCACCCTCCTAGTGAAAAAGTTTTTCCTAATATCCAACCTAAACCTTCCCCACTGCAACTTGAGACCATTACTCCTTGTTCTGTCATCTGGTACCACTGAGAACAGTCTAGATCCATCCTTTTTGGAACCACCCTTCAGATAGTTGAAAGCAGCTATTAAATCCCCCCTCACTCTTCTCTTCTGCAGACTAAATAATCCCAGTTCCCTCAGCCTCTCCTCAAAAGTAATGTGCCCCAGCCCCCTAATCATTTTTGTTGCCCTCCGCTGGACTCTTTCCAATTTTTCCACATCCTTCTTGTAGTGTGGGGCCCAAAACTGGACACAGTACTCCAGATGAGGCCTCACCAATGCCGAATAGAGGGGAATGATCATGTCCCTTGATCTGCTGGAAATTCTCATATTTATACAGCCCAAAATGCCATTAGCCTTCTTGGCAACAAGGGCACACTGTCGACTCATATCGAGTTTCTCATCAACTGTAACCCCTAGCTCCTTTTCTGCAGAACTGCTGCCTAGCCACTCGGTCCCTAGTCTGTAATAGTGCATGGGATTCTTCCGTCCTAAGTGCAGGACTCTGCACTTGTCCTTGTTGAACCTCATCAGATTTCTTTTGGCCCAATCCTCTAATTTGTCTAGGTCCCTCTGTATCCTATCCCTATTCTCCAGCGTATCTACCACTCCTCCCAGTTTAGTGTCATCTGCAAATTTGCTGAGGGTGCAATCCACGCCATCCTCCAGATCGTTAATGAAGATATTGAACAAAACCGGCCCCAGGACTGACCCCTGGGGCACTCTGCTTGATACTGTCTGCCAACTAGACATGGAGCCATTGATCACTACCTGTTGAGCCCAACAATCTAGCCAGCTTTCTGTCCACCTTATAGTCCATTCATCCAGCCCATACTTCTTTAACTTGCTGGCAAGAATACTGTGGGAGACCGTATCAAAAGCTTTGCTAAAATCAAGGAATAACACGTCCATTTCTTTCCCCTCATCCACAGAGCCAGTTACCTCATCATAGAAGGCAATTAGGTTAGTCAGGCATGACTTGCTCTTGGTGAATGCATGCTGACTGTTTCTGATCACTTTCCTCTCCTCTAAGTGCTTCAAAATGGATTCCTCGAGGACCTGCTCCATGATCTTTCCAGGGACTGAGGTGAGGCTGACTGGCCTGTAGTTCCCTGGATCCTCCTCCTTCCCCTTTTTAAAGATGGGCACTACATTAGCCTTTTTCCAGTCATCTGGGACCTCCACAGATCGCCTTGAATTTTCAAAGATAATGGCCAATGGCTTTGCAATCACATCCACCAACTCCTTTAGCACCCTCGGATGCAGCCCGTCCAGCCCCATGGACTTGTGCTCATCCAGCTTTTCTAAATAGTCCTGAACCACTTCTTTCTTCACAGAGGGCTGGTCACCTCCTCCCCATGCTGTGCTGCCCAGCACAGTAGTCTGGGAGCTGACCTTGTTCATGAAGACAGAGGCAAAAAAAGCATTGAGTACATTAGCTTTTTCCACATCCTCTCTCACTAGGTTGCCTCTCCCTTTCAGTAAGGAGCGCACACTTTCCCTGACCACCTTCTTGTTGCTAACATACCTGTGGAAACCCTTCTTGTTATTCTTTAACATCCCTTGCTAGCTGCAACTCCAAGTGTGATTTGGCCTTCCTGATTTCACTCCTGCATGCCTGAGCGATATTTTTATACTCCTCCCTGGTCATTTGTCCAATCTTCCACTTCTTGTAAACTTCTTTTTTGTGTTTAAGATCAGCAAGCATTTCACTGTTAAGCCAAGCTGGTCGCCTGCCATATTTACTATTCTTCCTACACATCAGGATGGGTTGTTCCTGCAACCTCAATAAGGCTTCTTTAAAATACAGCCAGCTCTCCTGGACTCCTTTCCTCCTCATGTTATTCTCCCAGGGGATCTTGCCCATCTTGCTCCTGAGGGAGTCAGTGTCTGCTTTTCTGAAGTCCAGGGTCCCTATTCTGCTGCTCTCCTTTTTTCCTTGTGTCAGGATCCTGAATTCAACCATCTCATGGTCACTGCCTCCCAGGTTTCCGTCCACTTTTGCTTCCCCTACTAATTCTTCACTGTTTGTGAGTAGCAGGTCAAGAAGCGCTCTGCCCTGAGTTGGTTCTTCCATCACTTGCACCAGGAAATTGTCCCCTACACTTTTCAAAAACTTCCTGGATTGTCTGTGATCCGTATCAGAGGGGTAGCCGTGTTAGTCTGGATCTGTAAAAGCAACAAAGAATCCTGTGGCACCTTATAGACTAACAGACGTTTTGCAGCATGAGCTTTCGTGGGTGAATACCCACTTCTTCGGATGCAAGATGTCTGTCTTCGGATGTCTGTGATCCGGTATTGTACTTCTAAGTCAGACAGGTAAACCTAACAACTGTCATAGTATTCATTCCCTAAGTAAATTCCTTTAGTTAAGCATCAAAGTTCAGTCCTTAGGAGCACTGAAAATGTTTAGGCAGAGCAGTCATGTCTCCTGTATTCTGAGCTGATGCCACATGGCTGTTAATACATAAGATTCACCAAGTTCTGCATATTTGTTGTCCATTCTTAGCCATTGTTAACTTCTACCAAAGAAAGGAAATTTCTCCACACTTCCGTGCCCAAGGGAAGTTAAGAAAATACTAGAGGTGGACTGATAGTGCCACCTTCTATTACGGTTGCCCAATACTTCACGTTATAAGACCTGATTTTCAGTTGCTTATACCTTTTGCCAAACTCTAACCATTTGAGCTGAAATTTTCAGGCAGGTGTCTGCCTCAGCCTGAATTCCTTTTTTTTAATTTTTAATTTTTATTTTTATTTTTAATTTCAGTCAAAATATTTCAGTTTCCAAGAATGAGGCTCGGGAAATATACAGTATGTTGCATTTTTTTTTAAATATAAATGCTTAAGTACCCCCATATTTTTGGAGGAGGGACTTTGTGTCAGGGATGTGCCTTTGGCCAGTCCACTTAAAATCTGTCCAGATTTGGTCAAGTTATAAGTCTTTGAAAGATATTGCTGTTGACACATAGTAGAGACTTGCTAGATGTAATTAAAATTGGGACATGGACCTGCAGGGGCTGATATTGGATAAGGAATCAGGGACAGGAGACAGGACGCCAGTTGGAATGGGAGGAGACAGATCGGATGAGGATCTGGGACTGTCTAGGGAAGGGGAGAGACCTGGAGATGGGGATGACTGGGACAGTGAGTCTGGAGGGTGAGTATGAGATTTGATGGAGCCAAGGGCTGTGACTAGAAACTTAAGTAGTGAAGACTGGGCAGGCAAGGAGACTGGGATAGGAGCAGGTTGGAGGCAGTGGTGTCAAAGGGATTGAGATTGGGGGAAATGAGCAGAAGTCTGTGCCCACTAGGGCAGAGGTTCTTAACCTTTTTCTTTCTGAGGCTCTCCCCCCTCCCAATGCTATAAAAACTCCATGGCCCACTTGTACCTCAGTAACTAGTTTTCTGCATATAAAAGCCAGGGCCAGTGTTAGGGGGTAGCAAGCAGGGCAGTTGCCTGGAGCCCCATGCCACAAGGCCCCTCACGGAGCCTACATTGCTCAGGCTTCAGCTTCAGCCCTGGGTGGTGGGGCTCAGAGACCTGGGCTTTCTGCCCTGTGCCCCAGTGAGTCTAATGCTGGCCCTGTTTGGAGGCCCCCCTGAAACCTTCTCAAGGCCCCTTAAGGGGCCCCAGGCCCGTGGTTGAGAACTACAGCACTAGGGCACACCCCCTTCCAGAGCATGGAATGGAATCCAAGTTTCCTGATTCTCAACATTCCTTTTCTGTCAGCAATCTGTGAAACCCATTTTGCAAGTTGTCAACGTCTTCTGGTGCTGATGGACGTAGAGGATGACAACCTACTATTATTTTCATTACTCTCTTTGCTTAAGAGGTGGAGGTTTGTGTGATGGATCTAAAGCAGTGGTTCTCAACCATGGGTATGCATACCCCTGGGGGTACACAGAGATCTTCCAGGGGATACATCAACTCCTCTAGATATTTGCTTAGTTTTACAACAGGGAAGTCAATACAAACGAAAATTTCATGCAGACAATGACTTGTTTATACTGCTTTCTTTATACTGTACACTGAACTGTAAGTAAATTAGTTTATATTCCAATTGATTTCTTTTATAATTATATGGTAAAAATGAGAAAGTAAGCAATTTTTCAGTAATAGTGTGCTGTCACATTTTTTTGTATTTTTATGTCTGATTTTGTAAGCAAGTCGTTTTTTTAAATGAGGTGAAACTTGGGCGTACGCAAGACAAATCATACTCCTGAAAGAGGTACAGTAGTCTGGAAAGGTTGAGAGCCACTGATTTAAAGGTTCCAACCTGCTGATGAACCATGTCGATCTTAGTGTGGTGCCACCCGATTTTTCTATCCTTTTCAGTTTGCTCTGTTAAAAATCTAGGAAATTAAACATGCAAAGCTACGATGAAAGAACATTATTAAGTTTGGAAAGGCAAGCATTTTAAGAGTTAAATGCTAGAATGAGAGTTGCCTGTGCAATCTTAATTCTGCTCCCTTGAGAGTATGCATTATAAGAGTCTGTTAATAATTATGTGGTTCCATGCTATCATAATGAATCATAAGATTGCACAGGGAACCTTAATTCTGGCATTTTCCAACTGCTGAATTTATTGACTTTGGAATCTTTTAAAAACTTTTTTGTTTGTAATTTATATATAATCTAACTTGTTGTGGATGTCCACTTTTAAAGGATAATTGTTTTACACCCTGGAAATACTGCCATTAAAATCTTATTGTAATGTATGTATGGACCTTAGCACAAAGAAGAATAGAGAAATTTATCAGTTTGTACCTGAAAGTTTCCTATCTTCAAATCATGGAGTCTAGAAATCTGGCCCATCCCGGAGACAGTGGATCCGACAGACTGGAGAAGGGACTTGACATCTAAGGATTTGGGTTTATTATCATTATGTGAGATTTCCCATATTCTGCAGTAGGAGAAATTATTGTACTTTTCCCTTAAAGTGTATTTAATGCACATTGTGATTTAGGAAAGTAGACTTGAATTGTCTTGGCTATAGAAGTTACCTCAACTGGAGGGAACTTCCTTGGGTGGGTCGTTCCCTGGCTGCCAATGACTGACTGGGCTGGTTCTGTCCCCAAATTGCAAGCAGCTAAAGTGTGTAACCTGTGGACCTTATGACTTGAAGAAGGGAAACTTGATAAATTTTCCTATTGTGTATTGTCATTAAGAAATTTGAAATGTTATCCCTCAAGGTTAAATTGATCTTCCTGTTGCTCAATATATATGTGGAGTCTTATTGGCCCTGGCTATATTAAAGATCGGTTTGTTGAGATTGGGGTTAGAACAGTTGTCGGTCAATCGTCCACCTACCACTTATAAGGATTCCACCATTGTGTCTAAATCTGCAATATATCGTGCTTTTGCTATGTTAAACCCTAGAGTGTAGAACTCATGCCATCTTTTTCCATCCCTTCCCACTTTTAAAGAATACCATAAAGCTTCTTTTAAAAACTTGTCCTTAAAGCTATTACCACATCTATATTTATTATCTTTTCCTTTATCAGAGGGGTAGCCGTGTTAGTCTGGTTCTGTAGAAGCAGCAAAGAATCCTGTGGCACCTTATAGACTAACAGACGTTTTGCAGCATGAGCTTTCGTGGGTGAATACCCACTTCTTTGGATGCATCTGAAGAAGTGGGTATTCACCCACGAAAGCTCATGCTGCAAAACGTCTTTTAGTCTATAAGGTGCCACAGGATTCTTTGCTGCTTCTATCTTTTCCTTTAATTCCCTTCTTTACTTTTGGAATTGGACTTTCATTCTTGTATCCTTTATATTTTTAACAGGGTGCTGTTTTTTTGTTTTGCGGTACTGAGTGTAATAAAATTATTACATAGAAATATCTTAAATAGCTTAAAATTGACATTATTTTAGGAACAATGATTTAAATACACTGATGCCAGAAGCATTTCCCTAACAGCTTGAGACTTCTTCCAGTGTTGGTCAAATCATGCAGAGCTATTGATGTCTCAGTAGTGACATCTTTGAATGTGCTAGAGGGCAGCCAGTTATCCTTTGCATCATGTTGTGACAGAATGCTATATATGAGTTTTCCTGGGAAATATATTTAGAATCCTGTCCAAAAAGTCTTTTAGAAAAGGACAATGTTAATATTCTTTAGGGACTTTTGTTTTGATATGAACTTCTGTCTTGTCCATATTTTGTTGATGTGAACCGAACCAGTATGTAGCAATTATCTGAATCTATTGCTCTCATGCATTATAAGGTAAGGTAATAATTGGAGATATACCAATCTCCTAGAACTGGAAGGGACCTTGAAAGGTCATCAAGTCCAGCCCCCTGCCTTCACTAGCAGGACCAATTTCTGCCCCTGATCCCTAAGTGGCCCCCTCAAGGATTGAACTCAGAACCCTGGGTTTAGCAGGCCAATGCTCAAACCACTGAGCTATCCCTCCCCATATTAGAATGTAGGCTTCTCTACATCCTTTCCGCATTATGGGAAGGATTGTTTGTGGAGAGTTCCTATTGACAGTAGAAACTATTCTAGAAGTGCCTAACAAAAAACTCACTGCTGCTTCTTGTATAATTACTTGTATTGTTTAGCTCTGAATTCTGATATGTTCATCGTTACCAGTATAATAATACAGATATGTTACAAATGCATAGGAAGATAGTCTCTGCCTTAGAGTTTTTAATCTAATCTGTGTTCTGTGAAAACATTCATAGTCATTATTCCTCAGAAAAGCAACGAAACTGAGAAAGGTATTTATTCATAGCTTATTTTACTTTTTAAAATAAGGAATCTTCCTATTTTGAAACAACTTTGTTTTTAGATCATATAACTTTAAAGTTACTCTTTGCCTGTTCATATAAGTGAATTTTATGACTTAGGGTGAAATCCTGACTCTTGACTGAAGTCAATGGGAGCTCTACCATTGATTTCAGTAGGGCTGGGTTTTCACCCACAATATCTAATTGCACTTTCATAAAAGTATTTACCTACAAAGCAGGTATTGGGGTTTTTCCACCTGTTCTGAAGCTAGCATTTACTCTCTTTTTATTATATATGTGCCATGGTGACATGCGCATCAAAAGATTTTATGTTCTTCCATGTTTCCCTATAATAACTGTGCCCATAAATGAATTTTGAAATTCTCTTAGCTTGGTGTCCCGGCCGCGAGACTGTAGAATTTATTTAAGAGAAAAGTTAATGATCAGATATTAGATGAAGAAGACAGTGTTTAATATCAGACTTTCATGTCCAAATATGACTTTAGCTTGTAGTTCAAGGAAAAGGATTTCATTGTGAGAATGGGGGGATGAAAGGAAACAAATGGCACAAGGGTGTAGTTAAGGGTCTTTCCATTTTATCCAACTGTTTGTTTGGAAGAGTTGGATAAATTGGTAGTTGCTCTGAAAACCTGGATGTGATTCCTAGGAACTGGGATGGTAGTAATAATAGTTGTGAGGACTGTGCAGGATATTTGGCTCTCTGAGGTAAAGAGGAAAGGAAAAAAGCTTTATGCAGAGAGTAGTTCCAATAGCATATAAGATTGGAGAGTAGTGTGTGAGCATGACACTAGCGCACAGAAACAATGAGGTAAACAAATGCTTTCTGGAGTAACTACCAAAAAATCCCAACAGTTACACAGATGGAGAAAGGATCCCTTCAGTTTGTTAGAAGAATTACCTAATACATTTCCGAGTATTAATAAGAAATACACGAGCTAAACCTTGATATAGTACTCCTGATGAAATTCTGCGCCAAAAAAAAAAATTCTGCACACAATATTTGAAAATTCTGCATATTTTATTTGTCAAAATAACACGATGTAATCATGCCAGTTTCAATTATTTTGGTAATTTATTTCAAAATATCTGTCAGCGAGTATGTTTGTAACAATACAGACCAAAAAAAAAATTCTGGTCAATTTTTTTTTCTTTCTTACAAATAGATTCCTCATTAGGCATATTAATGCATAACGTTGAGTAATTTATTTAAATTAAAATACAGAACTGTATTTCCTGCACCTGTCAGAAGTAGTGCAAAGGCTTGGGGGGAGTCAGGGGTAATGGAGGAGTTGAAGGAGAGGGAAGGAACCTAAGAGTGAACTTGGAGGGTGTTGGGTGTGGGTGGGAGAAGGTGGTGTTTTGTTTTGTTTTGGGGGGGGGGGGGAAGGAGATTGTTAAGGAGTTGGGAAGCCTCCCCCATGCAGACCCTGGCTGACCCCAAGCCTCTCCTATTCAGTCAGGCACATCTGCCCCTGTCTCCACACTCCCCATCCCTATGGATCTCTGCAGCCTCTCTCCCCCATCCCCAGGCTCAACGTTGTCACCCCAGTAGTTCCTGAGCCTATGCCCCAGTCTGTCCCCACCACTAGCCATTCTGAGCCCCAGTCTGTGACCCACCAGCAGCCCTGTGTGCTTCCCTCTGTCCAAACCTGGCTCTGCAGGCAGGGTGCTGTGATGAACTTCTACTCCTGGGGGAATGCTGCAGCACTGGGCAAAGGATTTTATTTTCCCCACCGAAAATAAGTTCCACCCCAGAACTGCAGCACTGCTCGTGCAAAATGTATTTTGTGTGGGAAAATACAAAGTTATGAGGGACAGAAGAATTCTGTGCGTCCGCAGATGTGCAGAATTCCCCCCAAGAGTAATATAGGGTCCTTTGAAGAAGTGTGCTTTTCAGGTACAATGAATGTATTCACTAGCTCACATTTGTTGTTGTAACTACAGGAACTTGACTTAGATTCTTTTTCTTTTCAGCTACTCCATCACCACTTCCACGTGAATCCCATGATGTGACTTGTATACCAAAAACTAATTATAAATACCCTGATTTGCCCATAACCAGATGTAAGGAAGAGGTAAACTATAGTTATTGAATGAATTGAACTTCTGCTGTTAATAGACTAAAACTGCAAATCCACACTGATGGTGTTTTTCAGAAGGAAAATTTTGGTATTAAATTCATCCCAGATTAAATGTATGGTTTCATTGACAGACTCTGTTTGTAGAACAAGGCCAATTTTTACTACATTTTTTTTCATAATTGAAACATTTCAGTTACTGTTTCTAATTAGACATTATTCATGTGTATATATGTGCACATCAGTTTGTTACCTTAAATGAGTTCTTTTAAAAAAAAAATCATGGAAGTAAATAAGGAAATCGTTAAATGCTATTTGAAATTCTATACTGAAATATTTTATGGTCTTATGAGCATTCTTTAAAAATTTTAATTTCAGGTAGTTTCTTTGATAGAAAGCAATTCAGTTGTAATTGTACATGGAGCAACTGGTAGTGGTAAAAGTACGCAACTTCCACAGTATATTTTGGATTACTACAGTCAGCACTCTACCTACTGCAACATTGTTGTTACCCAACCTCGAAAAATTGGTGCCAGCAGCATTGCAAGATGGATTAGCAGGGAGCGATCATGGGCATTAGGTGGATTTGTAGGCTATCAGGTATGATGATGTTTCAAACTGTATGAAGTGCATGATTTGGAAATGAGGGGAAAAAATTTCTTTTCTGCCTTCTTTTATCATGTTGGTTATACCATAAGTAACCCAGGAGCAGTGTAAATAGCTTTTAAAGCAGAACGATGGGAGAACTGGAGGTTGTTAGCTGGAGTTGATTATTAAAATCAAACCAATTTTCACTTTTTTCTTAAAGTAGCGCAGTTTAAATTATCAACCAGGAAATGCAAAAGTTAGACTCCAACAGATATTTTAAATTGTCCATATTGTCTAGTTATGGCATAGATTTTGCAACATAAGTAGTTTGATACTCCCTAACTGTGATTTCTTGTCATGGCCCAAATCTGATGAGTTTTTGTATCACCTGTCACAATTTTGGGGGGCATGGCAAGAAACTGTGGCTTGTGGATATGGATGGGGGAGGGAGGGTGCCACCTGGTACATGATGGAGTAGTGCTGCTTCCCTTCCCCATGCACTTGCTGTTCTAGTGAAGAGCTGGCAAAGCCCTGCAAACAGCAGGGCTGTGGGACCAAGATAGCTGGCACCTCATCACCCTGAAGTGGTGTTTCACTGGAGCAGAGCATGGCCCAGGGAGGAGGAAGAAGTGTGAGTGAGGCAGGAGGATGAAGCAAAGGGTTTTGTACTCCTCCTCCTTTCCTTTTCCATTGCTTGTTCTTTCTGTGTCCCAGCAGCAGTTCTGTTTCTATTATTATTATTATTATTATTTATTATTATTTTTGGTTTCTGCTCAGCACCTCAAGGAAAAATGGAAACCGTGTGGCCTTCCTCTAAGTATTTGTTCATTCAGCTCCATTTTTCTTTTGAAACAGCATTTTCCTTCCTCTTTGTAAAATAAAGATTCTGTCCTTGCTGCCTTCTCTTCATCTACAACTTGCTCTGCAATCCCTTCTCCTATTAATCCTCTCTGACCACAATCTCATAATTTTCTTTAAAGGGGATTGTGATGGGTTGGGTTGCAGAGAGCCCCTCGTGACTGTCACCTGATGTGCTGAGGCTACCTCTGAGCCCGTTTTCTCTGCCAGCTTGGGCCTTTAGAACCCTGCCTTGTTGAGCCAAACATGCAAGCCTGCTGCAACAAAGACCCAGGGTCTGAACCATGTCCCCAAAGCTGCAGACTTAACTGAAAACAGCTTAAGAAGTGCTTCTGTTTCCAGCACCCAGACACTCAGCTCCTAATGGGATCCAAACTCCAAATAAATCCGTTTTACTCTGTATAAAGCTTATACATGGTAAATTCATAAATTATCCGCCCTCTATAACACTGATAGAGAGAGATGCACAGCTGTTTGCCCCCCCCCAGGTATGTATTAATTACTTTGGGTTAAGTAATAAGCAAAAAGTAGGATTTAAGTGGTTCTAAGTAATAACAGAACAAAGTAAGTTATCAGGCAAAATAAAACAAAACATGGAAGTCTGAGCCTAATACAGTAGGAAACTGAGTAGAGGTAAATTTTATCCTCAGAGATGTTCCAATCAGCTTCTTTCGCAGACTAGACTCCTTCCTAGTCTGGGCCCAATCCTTTTCAGATCAATGTTGTGGTGTATGGCCTGGGTCCAGCAATAATTCACACCCCCGTAGTTACAGTCCTTTGTCCCAGTTTCTTTCAGGCATCTCTTTGGGGTGGAGAGGCCATCTCTCGAGCCTGCTGAAGACAAAATGGAGAGGCTTCCAGGTCCTTTGATATTCTCTCTTGTGGGTGGAAACCCCTTTGTTCTGCTGTGCAAAATCATAGCAACAAGATGGAGTTTGTAGCCACTTGGGCAAGTTGCATGTCCATGAATGATTCAGCTTTTTGCCCCTTTTTTTTTTTTTGCTTTTGCATTGTTTAATGTTATTTTGAACGTTCCCAGGAAAGCTCAGATGAGGATTGGCATCTCCCAAAGTACATTGTCAGTTAAATGTTTCTTGATTGGGCACTTACTCAGGATAGTCCTTTCTCAAGAAGCTGACCAAATGCTTCACTGATGCTACTTAAAATCAAACACCTTGAGCTACAAGTACATAGCCAATATTCATAACTTCAAATACAAAAATGATACACAGATACAGACAGCATAATCATAACCAGCAAATTACAGGCTTTCCATAGACACCTTACTTGACCTCCTTTTGTACAAGATTTGGTGTAACTATAGGACCTTGGTTGCAACAATGATCTATACGGTCATAGTTCATGTCAATAATGTCACAGGAATATTTTAGATCAAAGGTACTGGCCTGAAGAAGTTGGGTGCCACAGTGAAAAGCACTATTAAAACCCCCAAAGTAGATGCTGAGCATGTTGTTGATGCTTAACAAATAACAAACTGTCAAGCATAAGCTTTCCTCTCCTAACCCCATTCTCCATTTTTTCCACTTCAGCACCCTGGTCTTAGACTCACTTGGTTCTTTTTGAAACTCACCTCCTCTTGCAAAGTCTTGGCTTTCATGGCTCTTTTTCTTTCTTTCTTTCTAATCTTTCTTTCACTGGGTGTGTCCTTTTTCTGTTGTTCTGTAACATTATTCCGTGGGAACTATATTTGGTCTTTCTGTTCCTTTGATCTCTTTAGATAACGTCATCCATCTGCTTGGCTTTACCATGTCTGTGTTAATACCTTTAAGATCGATCTTCTCCTGTCTGTCCAAACTTGCATCTGATTGTCTCCAACATCTCTTCATGGATGTCTTGGTACCAACAACTTCTCAACCTGTCAAAAGCTTAACTTCTTTTTCCTCCTAAATCCACCCTTCCCCATCCTGTCTCAATTATTGGAGCAGCTCTGCCATCCATTCTTCTCCACTTGATTACAGCCTTGGTGTCACTTTCAACTCCTTCTCCACTCAAATATTGTCACTAAATCCTACGATTTCCTACCCCCCACAATCTCCAAAATGTCCATTCTCACTTACAGAAGTTGAATTTTCTAACAGCAGTTTGAGAGCAGAAGATTCTGGGCCTGTGAGGTTGGGCATGGAAAGGCAGAGCTGGCAGGAAAGAGCAGGACTTCATTAGATTTTGCTTGGTGAAAATTTTCAACCATGTACTATGCTCATTTTCAGTCTACATTTCCTTCTCCCCACCAACCATGCAAAAATGTTGTAGTCCTCACTACAGATTGTCCATGTCAAGTTTCGGATTTGAGCTGATTTTGCTGTAGCCTTTGTCATAACGTTTGGTTAGTTCAGGGGTCGGCAACCTTTCAGAAGTGCTGTGCCGAGTCTTCATTTATTCACTCTGATTTAAGGTTTCACGTGCCAATAATACATTTTAACATTTTTAGAAGGTCTCTTTCTAGAAGTTTATAATATATAACTAAACTATTGTTGTATGTAAAGTAAATAAGGTTTTTAAAATGTTTAAGAAGCTTCATTTAAAATTTAAATTAAAATTCAGAGCCCCCCCGGACCGGTGGCCAGGACCCAGGCAGTGTGAGTGCCACTGAAAATCAGCTCGCGTGCCGCCTTCGGCACATGTGCCATAGATTGCTAACCCTGGGTTAGATTTTCAGGTCAGAAGGGACCATTGTGATCCTCTAGTCTGACCTCCTGTATAACACAAGCCACGTAACTTCCCCAAAATAATTCCTAGAGCATATCTTTTAGAAAAACATAAATTAGGAGTTTTTATAGTGGAAAAGTTTGAGTCTTCACATAACTTCAAAAAAACTGAAGGAATTTTGCTCAATCTTAGAGAGGAAAAAAGAGAAACACATATTCAGACAGGGAGCAAGTATGGGAAACTTCCACTCCCAAAGGTGGAAATTCTAAATATTTATGTAAACATGAGCTTATAATTGAAAACTGTTTTATAACTTTAAGAAAAGCGGACACTGTTGCCTCTCAGTTATAATTTGGTAGAACAAATACATCATAGAATATCAGGGTTGGAAGAGACCTCAGGAGGTCATCTAGTCCAACCCCCTGCTCAAAGCAGGACCAACCCCAACTAAATCATCCCATGTCTCTGTCAAGCCAGGCCTTAAAAACCTCTAAGGATGAAGATTTCACCACCTCCCTAGGTAACCCATTCCAGCGCTTTGCCACTCCCATAGGGAAATAGCATTTCCTAATATCCAACCTAGACCTCCCTCACTGCAACTTGACACTGTTGCTTCTTGTTCTGCCATCTGCCACCACTGAGAACAACCTAGCTCCATCCGCTTTGGAACCCCCCTTCAGGTAGTGGGAGGCTGCTATCAAATCTCCCCTCACTCTTCTGTGGACTAAACAAGCTCAGTTCCCTCAGCCTCTCCTCATAAGTCATGTGCCCCAGCCCCCTAATCATTTTTGTTGCCCTCTGCTGGACGCTCTCCAGTTTGTCCACATCCCTTCTGTAGTGGGGGGACCAAAACTGGGCACAGTACTCCAGGTGTGGTCTCATATCGTTCCAGTTTTTTTATTTTTAGATGGGATCCTTTCCCTTCTATGCTGAGACTCTGAACTAAAAATCATATCATTGCTAGATGGTTCACTATGGGAGGAAAAGGCTTAAGTGTAAAATGGTTGCACGTGTCCTGTTGTCTTCAGGATATTTTTCTTGTATATTTTTACTAGGATTTGTGTGGGCTGAGCACAACCCAAAGAAATAAAAAATAAAGAGGATGATTTTGCACTGGAAAACTAGTTGAAGTCTAGCAGCACCCAAAATAGTTAAGGTTACAAAACTTACAAAATGATTAAAAACCCTTCTTTTAACATAGCTGTCCAGAACTTCCTTCTCTTTGAGATTACACAACCCATGTTTGGGCTCTTTCTGAAAATGGTCTCCTCCCTATTCCCTGCCTGGTTAATTTTTTGTTTAGTTTTGAGCAGAACATGTGGCCACTTTGAATGAAGATGAGATCAGCAATTTTTTTCCTCCCACTTTAAAATCTCTTAAAGAACAGTTTTTCAGGTTGGACCTAAAGCAAGAACAGCTGAAGTTTCGAACTACTCTCAAATGTCCTTGATTATGTAAATTTGTTTGTGGTTCTGAGATTTGCCAAGGAGATACTGTTCCATTCCACCTTAGTTAATTGGCTGTGGGCTCTAAAGTTATGATGCACGGAAAAGACACTTCATTAATTGCTTTCAGAAGTTTAAATGGGCCCTCATAACAGATTTACACTGCATTTCAATCTACGGTGCTTCAGATATACCTGTTTATGGGAAACATCACACATCTGTGCTTTTTGCTTAGAATTTTGAACTGTCTAATAGCATGTCATGTATGAAACATATTTGGAGCAATGAAATATTT
The DNA here is from genome assembly GCF_016161935.1 of Mauremys reevesii. Taxonomy (NCBI): domain Eukaryota; kingdom Metazoa; phylum Chordata; order Testudines; family Geoemydidae; genus Mauremys; species Mauremys reevesii. The sequence continues at coordinate 19,846,144 of NC_052626.1, read as the reverse complement.
TCCCCCCATGTTTTAGGTTGGGCTAGAGAAAGTAGCAACAAAGGACACAAGATTAATGTACATGACAACTGGAGTGCTCCTTCAGAAAATAGTTGGTGCCAAAAGCCTTGCAGAGTTTACACACATCTTCATAGATGAAGTAAGTTGAAGATAAAATTAACCTCAATTTGAAGGAAAAGCTCATTCTGCTTTTATCATTATTACTCTGATTTAGAGAATTAAATTGAGTTTAGTTATGAAGATTCCTTTGAACATTTATGAAGACCCTTATATGATTGTTCTGGGAGTATCATGGGTAAGTTCTATAACTTCTGACTTGACTAGGTTCCAGAGTGATTCTCTGCATAGAGATGTTAAAGGCTTGAGGAAATGTTTTTAACTGAAACGTTTATGAGGTGGCATCTAACTCTTCACACACCTCTTCAAATGACTGATGTCTGAAATCTACTATGAGGATTTCTGCAGAGGGGCTCATTGCTAGCCAGGCATCTCTTTGCCTCTGGGTAGGGGACTACTTTGTGATTGTTGTTGCCTTAAACAAGGATCCTTGGTCTTCGGAGACCTCAGTACAGCACTAAAGGCTGTACTGGAGAAAAAAAATATGGCCCTCCTATGGCCAGGAGTACAAGCAAGAAAGAACCATTAGACTGGCTTTGCAGTTCTCTGCATTTTATTAGATCTGGTAAAACAAGGTACCGTTTTCGTTCCTGGTTTATTCACTGATAAGAGTTTTCTCTGTTGTCCTGAAACAATTTGAATAGATGCTTCCAGTCGACCCTCTCAAGAATGCCATTCATTAATTTGGGTACTTTTTTATAGTGTCCCTATTTATCCTCCTCTGTTCTAAGGTAAATAGACCTGAACATTTTTATACAGCGAAATGCAAGTTCCTGTATCTAGAAACAAATAACGTAGGTCACATTTACAAGATACGGGTCTGAATCGTGGACTGCAGTGACACTGAAAAGGACTTGGGGGGTCATTGTACATAACAGATTAAACAGGAGCACTCCCAGTGTGGTGGTGTAACCAACAAGGTGAATATGATTCTTGAGTGTATAGGCAGGGGAATGTCAGGTAGGAATAGGGAGATGGTTTTAACTCCTGTATACAGCATAAACAAGATGATTACTGGAATAATACCCAAATTTGATGTACATACTTCAATAAGGATGTTGGAAAAATGGAAAGCATTCAGAAAAGAATGATTTGAGGTCTGGAAAAAATGCCATTATAGTTAGAGATTTAAGGTGCTCAAGTTTATCCAGGAGAAGGTGTGATGGGGCCCTCATGCATGGAGTGCCCCCTAGTGGTCAAGTGCAGGTCCGCAATTGCATCTCAGCCTCCATTTCACTTAGTGGGCTTTCAATAAGTCCAATGAAGCTTATGTATATTGAATAGTGCCCCTTCAGGGTTCTGGTTTTCTTAAACCAAAGGCAGAAAATTATATAAATAGGCCAGCATTCCAGCATCTTTAGCTGGAGGGAGAAGGGACTAAGTTAACTTTAGTCTGTCAACCCCACCTATGTCAAGTCCCTTACCAATAGTGCCTTCTTGACCTGGTATCCTTTTCAGGAGTCAGGGCCTCTTGTCTGAGGAAAGGTCTCTCCACTTGGGTCAAGGTCCCCACAGTAGTCAAACTATGATGACCCTTCCTCAGAACTGTATATAAATCCTCTCATCTGGGGCTTCTGCTGCTACTTGACGAAGTCCTTCCAGGTTTTGCTGAGATTTGGCATTCATAGTTGCTCCCTTTCTGAGCCTCTCCCACCTAGGCGTATTCTTCCTTTGTTTCCTTTCCTAGTGAGCTCCCTGATCAGCTTCCCCAAGGAGCCCTCCACTTGGGGAGTTTCTCTTTTTGTATTTTGGGGACAGGGCTTCTCCTAGGAGCCTCTGTTCTCTAGCCAGACCTTTTTGGGGGGTAGCTTTGTTTTATCATGCATGGGTGCTCCCTGCCTCTGCCTTCCACTCAGTGAGTCACAGGTGAACCTGAGTTGCCTCATTCCCCCTTGTGAAGCCTGTTATTGGTAGGCAGAGCCCGTGACCCCGTAAGAGGGCAACATACATGACTAGATCAGTGTGCATGTTCTTATGTGGGAAAGATTTCTGATAAGAGAGAGCTCTTTAATCTAACAGAAAAAGGCATAATGAGATCCTGTGGTTGGAAGCTGAAACTTGATAAACTGAGAAGAGAAATAAGGTGCTTTTTTTTTTTTTTAACAGAGTAATTAACTTTTGGAAAAGTTTGCCTTGGAATATGGTAAATTTTTCATCAGTCAAAGTCTTTAAATCAAGACTGGATATCTTTGTAATATATATGCTATAGTTCAAACTGAAGTTAATGGGCTTGATGCAGAAGTATTTGGCAGGGCCGCCCAGAGAATTCCGGGGGCCCGGGGTCTTCGGCGGCGGGGGGCCCCCGCTCAGGGGCGGCTCTAGACCCCAGCGCGCCAAGCAGGCGCGTGGGGCGGGCCTTTCCTTGGGGGGCGGCATTTGGCTCCGGTTGACCGGAGCCCATGACTGCGGCGGGTGCCGTGGTCCCGCGGCTCCGGTTGACCTGCCGCAGTCATGCCTGCGGGAGGTCCAGCCGAGCCGCGGGACGAGCGCCCCCTCCGCAGTCATGCCTGCGGCAGGTCCCCCACTCGTGGGGGCCCCTGCCGGGCCTGGGGCAAATTGCCCCTCTTGCCCCCCCCTCTGGGGGGCCCTGGTATTTGGTTAGGTTCTATGTCCTCTGTTATACGGGTGATCAGACTAAATTAGAAATGGTCTCTTCTGACTTGAAAATGTATTAATCTCTTCAATCTCTCTTCAGATGAGGCCTGTCTATGCCCCTCATCTTCTAACTACTTATTTAAGACCCCACTTTTAGTTCTACTACATAATTTGAGGTAGGATGACCTGAACAGAACACAGGATTCTCGGTGAGGGTGTACCACTGATTATATAACAGCAATTTTAGTATCTTTAATATTATTTTCCATCCCATTCCTTATGCATCCTAATATTTTGCTTGCTTTGGCTTTGCTGCTGTACATTGAGCAGAAAGGTCTTCATTGAACTGTCAGTAATGATTCCCAGATCTTTCCTGAGTAAATATAGTTAATATAGAACTCATTAAGGTATAATATTAGTTCAGTTTATTCCCACTAATATGCATTACTTTATATTTGTCAAAACTGAATGAATAATGGCATTGAATATGTACTCTACCTCCAAGGGTTGTCTGATGCCAGCCCTGTTTGACAGTAATAATTCAGATATTACTGGTTTCAGAGTAGCAGCCATGTTAGTCTGTATCCACAAAAAGAACAGGAGTACTTGTGACACCTTAGAGACTAATAAATTTATTTGAGCATAAGCTTTCGTGGGCTACCGCCCATTTCTTCAATGCATCTGATGAAGTGAGCTGTAGCCACAAGGACTCCTGTTCTTTTTGCAGGTATTACTGTTCCGCCTAGTGGAACTAGTGGCCAGTGGCTGATTATTAGTTACCTACCTGATTATTAGCTACCTATCTTTGCCCAACAAAGTTAATTGTTTATAAAAATCTTTAACAGGAATTTTCAGATTGTCAAAACTGCTGTGCTGAGTTATAAAGCGTGTTAACTTTGGTGATTTACAGGTGCTTAAAAAGACACACTTCCAGCCATGAAAATCTTAGTCTAAATTAGAAAAATGTAGAATGTGACATCAACCAGTAAAATAATAGGTTAGGAAAAGGAGGAATGGGGGTTAAAACAAATATACCTGAGTCATATGTATATATTATTTATTTTTCTAGGTGCACGAACGTACTGAAGAAATGGATTTTCTGCTATTGGTAGTCCGTAAACTATTACATACAAATTCACGATTTGTGAAGGCAAGTTTAAATTGCTTTCCACTCTTCTTTTATAGAATAACATTCTCAAGATCAGCTTTACTCGTTTGCATTCTGCACTGCTTATAGTTTTTGAAGAGCTGATATGAAAATAGTGACTCACATTAAGTTAAAATATTATAGAGTTCCTCAGTCCTAGTAAGTTACTAGGCTAACGGGCATTCTTCTTTGACCAGTATAATGTATTCTAAGATTTTTTTTCTTAATGTTAGGATGCATTAATTTCTAAAATGTGCTTAGGGCTACAGAAAATATAAGATGAATATTTGACTGGAATTAAATATTGGATGTTGAGGGCAGTGCTTCTGCTTGGATAAATGTGATATTTTTAGACACAAATGCATTTGTTATGCATATTTTCTTTTAATGGAGCAAAATTTTTGAGAAAATAGCAGAAATACAAATACTGTATTACTATATATACACAAATCTGCTAATACAACTTTATGGTTGAAATTTTCTCTACACATATGAAGAAATAAGTTTTTTAGTTTTCTCCTTTGTGCAAATGTAGTGTGCAGAGTCTTAGTGTGGAAATGTTCAATCAGCTCTCTGCTGTTTAAGTCTTAAAAGTGACTTAAATTGCACAGTGGGCTGAAGTAATGACACAGATCATAGGGTAGTTCTGCCAGCCTAAACATTTAAGTGCAGCTCAGTGCTAGTTCTAGAAAATGTGGGTCCATGGTTGATGTCAATGCTCTTAAAGATTTCACCACTCTGGCTCTATAGCTCCTGTGGTATGGTATCCCACTTTAGTGTGGAGCTGCAGAGGCACTGTAGTCAGAGAACTCTTGTTACCTACTAGTAACAAATCAGATCTGTGTATGGTCTGATCTTATTAAATCTCTTCATTAATAATCTAGAAGGGAAATAAAGATTAATTCTGAGTTATTGTACTGGGAGGAGCTGCAAACACCTAGTAGACCAGAGAAATATTGCAAAGGGGCCTTGAGAGATTAGAATTTTTAGGCAGAAAGTACCAATGAGACTCAGTTTGGAAAAATGCAAATTAAGACAGTTGGGAAAAATAATATAGGACAAGTTCAGTGAGAGTAGATGTCTCAAAAGTTCAAATGCTGAAGTAGGAGTAATGCAAGATGGCAAATCAGATGAGTTTGAAATGAGAGTTGGAAACAAAGTCAGCTCAGTTTTGAGCTGCAGAGGCATCATGTCACAAAGCAGGAGGTAGTAGTTACTCTGTATAGCTTTGGGAGACAGAAACTGCAATACTGCACTCACCATCAGCGTTATGCTAAAAGAAAGATATTGTCAAATTGAAAGGGGGTTGGGGAATAGTAGCAAACATGATTAGGGTGTTGAAGAGTGTATGTGTGTGTGAGAGAGAGCTAATATAGCTTGACTAAGCAACGTGGGGATGAGGGGAAACTAGTCTATGGCAGTGGTATCCAACCTTTGATCCAGGGTCATTTATGGCCCTTCAGGGCAACTGTTAAAGAGACTGTTTGATCATGAAATGTAAATATACTCATTGAGATGCACCCTGTGGGTTTTAAACAGAAGAGTATAAATCAGTCTTGAGGCTAGAGAGCACCAGCTCCTCAACTGGCTGCCACTGCATTGCAACCCCAGAAAAATTTGTGATGTGAGCTGGCAGCTCGCTGAGCAGCTGCTGTACCATTCTTGCTTCAGCAGCTCCCAGGCCGACCACCTACTTCATCACAGTGGGAGCGGAATAGTTCTGTTATTCTGTTTCTGTTCTGGGCTATTTTAACCCTCATAGTGAACTTGACTGATCTTGGCCAAGTGTAGGGGAGCGTCTAGCAAAAGATGACTTCCATCCACTGTAGTTGCTCAGGGCATCCCAGGAGAGGGAGAAAAAGAAGCTGAGAACTAGCAGCCATTTGCAGTTCCCTGATTCTCTGAGATCACAGGTTGTTCCAACCTGGGCTAGCAAACTCTCACCATCTGTATGCCAGCTAAGGATAGCTAGAGGGATGTGCACTCCAGTGATTTGTTTGGCTTGCCCCAATAAGCTTTGTCCCCCTGGGGAGGAATGTATCTAGGCTGATTATGCTGGCTGTATGCTTTTTGATGACTTCCATGCCAGGGAATTGCCAGCAGGTGACTTGTGGCTGACTTCTGCTTTCTTTGTGCTTCCACTGTAGCACCCATAGTATAGACTTGGCCTTAAAATGATCTAGATATTTTAAAAAATATTTTAGGCAAATGTTAAACTGGGGTATAATTTCCCAGAGAGTGATAAGTCCCATCACTTGAGGTGCTTAAAACTAGATTAGTAAATGAATCATAGGGAGTAGTCTTGCTCTTCTGGGGAGGAAGTCTAGGTGACCCGTGTCTCCTGCATTTAAATTTCCCTTTGAATTCACAAAATATCTGCCATAAGCTTTTCTTCTGTTAAGGATTGTGTAGGAATCATAAGCTAAAGAAGAGTTAAGTATTCAGTTAGGTTTTCATTCATAGCAATAACTTTGTTTACTCTTTTGAATCTTAGTGTGACGTGATGTGGATTACTGCTAATATTTAACTAAATTATACAAATTCTTTTTAACAGGTAATCTTGATGTCTGCTACAATCAACTGTAAAGAATTTGCTGACTACTTTGTGCTTCCGATTCGTAACAAACTGTATCCAGCCTACGTGTTCGAGGTGGAAGGCAAGCCCTATGCCATTGAAGAATACTATCTTGATGATTTGAGGCACATTAGTCATATCAGGGTATAGTGAACAATATTCTGTTTCCTTTGTTATAATAAGATAGCATTTGGGATGGGCTCTTCAAAAATATGATGCCTTTATGTTCTAGTTAAATTATTAAACTGGTTCTGAAAGTCTAGATGCTAATTATAGTATTATGGTGTTACAGGAGTCTATACATTCTACCCAGCAACAGACTTTACAGTGGCTTAATGCCTCCACCAATCAGGAAGCAGAATGAGAAGACCTGTGAACTAGTATATAACCCCCACCCACTTTTTGTTCTTTGCTTCCTGCATTCTGGGAGCATGGAGTAGTGGGTACCTCAGTCCTTATGCCTCTCTAAATCTGCCTTCTTTTCCCCCTTATAGTACAAAAACAGTGAAGGTTTTTGTTCAGCAGTGTGCTTTTTCTGTAGAGGGTCTCCCTCAGTCTTACGTTATGCTCTGCCCCTGTAGTTACCAGTGGTCTGAGCTTCACCACCACCCTTCCAGTCTGGTTTGCATCATAATGAAGGCACGTTTCATTTTTAGGAACATGGCCCCACATTTCTCATAGCCTCAGCATCATTGTGCTGGAGTCTTAGATGATCTTTTTGGATTTGTGGTCCCAGTAAATGCAGCTATTGCATTCAGCTTAGTCTGGTGTGACAACCAGACTGGGTAACTTGCATCCCTCAATCTCCTGCTTCCCTCATCACTCCCACCTGCATCTATTTATCTTAGTTTCATAGTGCTCCCATCACCATAGTACCCAAACTCCTTCCACCTAAAATCAATAGCAATGGTGCAGTTCCTAGTGGGGTTTCTGTAGATTGTGTCTCCTCTTTTTTAGGGTAAACACTGGGCTTTTTTGGTTGGTTGATTTGTTTGTTTGGTCGGGTGGGAGAGAGAACGTTTAGGTAGTTAGGGGTGTCAATTTGAGAGGGAACCTCTCTATTCCTTCCTGCTATTTCTTTAGGCAAGGAAAACTACAGGACTGTGGAGACTTTGGGCCTTCACTTCCATGTTTTCTAGTAAGTTTGTCAGCATTTGAGATCTACAAAAGCTGACTGATTCATCTGCAGCAAGAAGGCCCAACCAACCAGCCAGGTTCTGAAAGCAAGTTGATCCCAGATTTTTGAGAGAAGCTTTCAGAAACAATTTCTGCTTGTTTGGCGGGGTGGCCCCATCACTCCTGGTTCCATGACCTCTGGAGCATCACTTTATACTGTGCTTTACTCCTATCACAAAGTCTGGTTGTTTTCTGCAACCCACAGTTCTTGGGCTTGACTGCTTGATGTTCAGAAGAGTTGGGATTTTAACTTAAGTTTCTTAGGAAGTTGCTAAGTGCCCAACCTGGAGTCAAACGTACAAGCAGTTTTAACTGAATACTCATTTATTAAGGCAAATTCACCTTCTGGGCGCTGTAGAGAAGGTGATTGAACAGTCATTCTCTCCTCCAGAATCCCTTCAGGTTTAAAGTTGGGACTTAAAGTGAACTCCCTGCAATGTATAGGAACATAAGAATTGCTGTGTTTGATCAGACCTGAGATTCATCTGGTCCAGTATCTTGTCTGAGAGTGGGCAGTAGGAGATGATTTAGAGGAAAATGTAAGAACCCCACTGTAGGCAGATTTTTGGTAAACCCCCCCTTCCATATTAGTGTCTCATCCTAATCTCTGATAGTTAGAGATGGGTTTAAACCTTGAAGATTGAGGTTTAATATCCCTTACAAAATACTTGTTACGAACTGTGGGTTTTCTTGATATCCATATAAATTTCCAATCCTCCTTTGAATGTTGCTAAATTCTTGGCCTCAATGACTTCTGTAGCAATAAGTTCCAGAATCCAGTGGCACGTTAAGTGAAAAATTATTTCCTTCTATCAGTCTTGTGCTCCTCAACTTTTAGATTTAATGGAATGTCCCCTTGTTCTTGTGACTGTTCTCAGGATACCCAGGGCTGTGAGTCACTTTGTTACCCACCTGATTTCAGCATGAGGGTGTCAACTCCCTGACATCACCAGCCTGTTAGCCACTCAAGCCCTCTCTTCTGAGGTATTCTACCTTACTTTGCTTTGCGGATTAACAGTAGGTGCATCCCAGTCCCCGAGTATTTCTGAAGTGTTCAGCCCCTTATCCACTGAACACAAACAGTGTCCATGTCAGATTGTATCACTGAACTCATGATCAGCACCTTGCTTAATGTCTCAGTATTTAGATATATCTGTAGTGAAAACAAGAATAAGTTTATCATCAAAGATTCAAGGTTCAAGTGATTAGTGAGTAAGAATAAGTTTCTCACTCCCTAAGTCAGGGGTCAGCAACCTTTCAGAAGTGGTGCACCGGATCTTCATTTATTCACCCTAATTTAAGGTTTTGCGTGCTGGTAATACATTTTAATGTTTTTAGAAGGTCTCTCTCTATAACTCTATATTGTATAACTAAACGATTGTTGTATGTAAAGTAAAGTAAACAAGGTTTTTAAAATGTTTAAGAAGCTTCATTTAAAATTAAATTAAAATGCAGATCTTATCAGTTTAGTTCAGGAGTTCTTAACCTGGGGTGCATGCACCCCCTGGGAGTGCGAGATGCCCTTTCTGGGGGTGTGGGACATGCAAGATTTTTTTTTAAAAGGTAAATCATTGAAAACACAAATTAAACACAGGCACATAAGTACAACTACTTTGTTTCATCAAACCTATGTATTTATTAACATTATACATGTTTTAATGATTACTGTAATATACAAAGTTTTAAAGTTTTCAAGTTTTTAAGCTAATTGTAGTGTAATTTTTTTATAAGGGCTGCAGAGCCCTGGGTTGGCTGCCGGTACCCCCAGGCTGGTGGCAGGAGGGCTGAGCAGGGCCGGAGGCCCGGACCCCAGCTGGCAGGGGGCCAGGGGGCTGGAACCCCAGACCAGCAGCGAGGTGAGTGGGGCCGTCAGCTGGTATCCCAGGCTGGCAGCAGGCTGAGCGGTGCCGATGGCCGGGACCCCGGCTGGCAAGGGCTGGCAGCCAGAACCCCAGACCGGCGGCAGGCTGAGCGACTTTTATTCTGGGGATGGTGATTTTGTGGGTTTTTTTGTTTTTCGTTTTGTTTTGTTTTATGGCAGAGGTTGGCAAGCTATGGCATGCGTGCCGAAGACGGCACACGAGCCCATCTTTAATGGCACGCTGCTGCCTGCCGGAATTCCGGCCTGCTCTTTTCCGCCCTCCGCTCCCACCACGCACCCCCCCACCGTGGGGGCAGAGGGCAGAAGCTTGGTTCTTCTTCGAGTGGTTGTTCATGTCCATTCAAAGTAGGTGTGTGCGTGCCGCGTGCACGCCAGCCGGAAGATTTTCCCCTAGCAGCGTCCGTAGGGTCGGGCCTGGCGCCCCCTGGAGTGGCGCCACTACGACGCCCTATAAAGGGGCCCGCTGACCCTCCACCCCCTCAGTTCCTTCTTACCGCTGGTGACGGCTAGCTGGAACTTCTCTTCTCTTCCTTGTGTATAGTCCGTGTATATAGTTAC